>NC_092413.1:78759959-79069602 GCF_040894005.1 Engystomops pustulosus | reverse complement strand
CTCTCGCCCCGCAAAGGCATCGAGTCGGGCTGGAAAGATTTGGCGGAGGGGGGGGGGGAGCGCCAGATGGACCCGCTGGCTCTTCCGGCTCGCCCCCTCCACCTCTGCCGCTGGTTGCTCGCTGAACGCTGATGCTGTCGACGTCTCCGTGCCGCTGCCAAGTTTCGGCCGGGACGGGGGGGATGTCGATGCATTGACGGTAATGACCCTTCCGCAGGTTCACCTACGGAAACCTTGTTACGACCTCTAGATCAGTAGTTCTCAACCTTTCTAATGCTGTGACCCCGCAATACAGTTTCTCATGTTGCGGTCACCCCAAACCATGTACAAGAATATTGTATTTGTGCCAAAAATGCTATAAAATCGTGGCTCCGATGGCTTTAGGCGACCCCTGTCTTTTGGTCGTTCGACCCCCGCCGGGGTCGCGACCCACAGGTTGAGAACCACTGCTCTAGATAGTACAGTTCGGTCATCTTCTCGGGCAACACCACAGAGGAACTCCGAGGAGCCCCCCCGCGGGGCCGATCCGAGGACCTCACTAAACCATCCAATCGGTAGTAGCGACGGGCGGTGTGTACAAAGGGCAGGGAGCTAATGACGCGAGCTAATGACCCGCACTTACTGGGAATTCCTTGTTGATGGGGAACAATTGCAATCCCCGATCCCTATCACGAACGGGGTTCAGCGGGTTACCCGCTCCTGCCGGCGCAGGGTGGACACGCCGAGCCATTCAGTGTAGCGCGTGTGCTGCCCCGGACATCTAAGGGCATCACAGACCTGTTATTGCTCAATCTCGCAATAAGCGCCACTTGTCCCTCTAAGAAGCTGAACGCGGACCGCAGGGGGTCGCGGAACTATTTAGCATGCGGGAGTCTCGTTCGTTATCGGAATTAACCAGACAAATCGCTCCACCAACTAAGAACAGCCATGCACCACCAACCACAGAATCGAGAAAGAGCTATCAATCTGTCAATCCTTTCCGTGTCCGGGCCGGGTGAGGTTCCCCGTGTTGAGTCAAATTAAGCTGCAGGCTCCACTCCTGGTGGTGCCCTTCCATCAATTCCTTTAAGTTTTAGCTTTGCAACCATACTCCCCCCGGAGCCCGAGAGACAGGGGTCCGGGACAGGCGGTAGGCTCGCCTCTCGGCGGCCCACCGGCCCTTCCCCGAAATCCAACTACGAGCTTTTTAACTGCAGCAACTTTAACTTACGCTATTGGAGCTGGAATTACCACGGCTGCTGGCACCAGACTTGCCCTCCAATGGATCCTGGCTAAAGGATTTAAATTGTGCTCATTCCAATTACAAGGCCTCGAAAGAGTCTTATATTGTTATTTTTCGTCACTACCTCCCAGTGTCAGGAGTGGGTAATTTGCGCGCCTGCTGCCTTCCTTGGATGTGGTAGCCGTTTCTCCGGCTCCCTCTCCGGAACCGAACCCTAATTCCCTGTTACCCGTGGTCACCATGGTAGGCAGGTGAGATACCATCAACAGTTGATAGGGCAGAAACCTGAATAGATCGTCGCCGCCACGGAGGACGTGCGATAGGCCCGAGGTCACCTAGAGTCGCCAAGTCTAAGACGGGGCTGGGGCCACCGCGGGCCCGGAGACCTGCCGCTGCCCAGGGCTCCCCGGATTGGTTTTAAGTCTGATAAATGCATGCTTACCTGGGGGGCAGCGCTCGTGGGCACGTATTAGCTCTAGAATTGCCAAAGTTATCCGAGTAGCACACCATCAATGCGGAACGATCAAAAGAACCATAACTGATTTAATGAGCCATTCGCAGTTTCACCGTAAACAATAGTCAGTACTTAGACATGCATGGCTTAACACCTTGCTGACCGAGGACAAACTATATCGTCCTCGCGCGGCAAGGGGTGTATGGAGAGAGCTCACGAGCTGAGCTCTCTCCATACACAGCGGGTAACGGCTGTATAAAACAGCCAACACCCGCCTGTCACTGCCGCGGTCGGTGCTGGCACCGATCGCGGCAGTTTACCTGTTAAGTGCCGCGGTCGAACCCAACCGCGGCACATAACATACCGTTATATGGGCGCCGCCATCTTGGATGGACGCCCCCTGGAATGTCATCGGAGGGCGGCGATCGGTTGCTATGGCAGCCTAGAGTCTCATTGAGACTCGTAAGCTTCCCATGTGCAATGATTTATAATAGCCAGCAGAGGGCAGGCTATTAAAAATCATTGTAAAATTGTTGTATACTGCAATACAGTAGTATTGCAGTATATAGTATTAGCAATCGGACCCTGCAGGGTTAAAATACCCTGGAGGATCTTAAATAATGGTAAAAAATTTTTTTTAATTTTTTAAAAAAAAAAATGAAAAAATAGTAAAAAAAAGTAAAAGTTTACATCAACCCCCTTTCCCTAGAACTGATATAAACAGTAAAAATCATAAACACTTTAGGTATCATCCCGTCCCAAAATGTCCGATCTATCAAAATATATTAGCAAATTTTTCCAGCGTTTAACCTTGTAACGGAAATTGGCGCCCAAAGTCGAAAATGTCACTTTTTTGCCATTTTGAAAAATATAAAAAAAATCTATAAAAAGTGATCAAAAGCCCATACAGTCCTCAAAATGATAGCATTAAAAACGTCATAAAAAGTCGCAAAAAATGACACCACCCACAGCTCCCTGCACTGAAGTATGAAAAAGTTATTAGTGCCAGAACATGGCAAAATGAAGAATTTTTTTTTTTACAGTTTTTAATTTATTTAAATGTATGAAAACATTGTAAAACCTGTACAAATTTGGTATCCTCGTGATCGTACCGAACCAAAGAATAAAATAGACATGTGATTTGGGGAGCTCTGAATTTTTTTCCCGCTTCCCAGTACATGGCATGGAATAATAAATACCATCACTATGAAGTGCAATTTGTTACACAGAAAACAAGGCCAAACAGAGCTCTTTACATAGAGAAATAAAAAAATTACAGATTTTTGAAGGTGGGGAGTGAAAAATTAAAATGCAAAAACGAAAAAGGGCCACTTCCCTAAGGGGTTAATCTTTAAAACAAGCATAGACTACTGGCAGGATCAACCAGGTAGCCGGCTCTGAGGTGGGGGATCGACTCCTTAAGTCAGGCCCCGTGAGCTCATGGGAACGCTCGTTGCTGCGGCGCTTCTCCACCACCATAGAAGACCTCACCGCCAACTTGGATGGAGCCGAGGGCAGGGGGGCAGAAAAATGCTCTCGGTTCCGTCCAAGGACCCGGAAAAGCCTTTCCTTCCCCTCCCTCTCGCAGTCGCTGGTTTTCCCCACTCAGATCCGCGAAGAAGTGACGCTCGACGCTCACCTTCAGCAGCACCTCCGAGGCTCAGACAGCTCCCGTAGACTGCGCGCATAGAAGGAAGCATTGGACGCTCAACTTCAGCACCTCGAGCGTCGGACAGCTCAACCGCAACCTCTCCCACTGCTACATGAGAGAGGAGAGGAGCCGTGGCGAAGTACCCGTGCAGCGTCGCCCGCCAACGCAGAGAGGTGCGGAGGGGATTGGGTGCCAGGTTCGGGTGAAGGCTGGGGGGAGCATTGGCGCTGCCCAGCTTTCAACCCAGCGGGACCGTTGCTACGCTTTGAACACCAGCGCCCGGCAGAGGGCTTCGAGAAGGCCCGACCGTCCTCGGTTCGGATCGCCTGGCTTCGTGGTACGGCCTTCGGCTAGTGCCGACGCCGGCCAGCCCGAGCAGATTTGGACCGGGTCCGGGGCGAGTACCTGGCTCTCACGAAGGGGGTGTCACTGGTAAGAAGCCTCTTCCCACGTCTGCATGCCGACTTACGCCCCCCGACGAGAGGCCCAACCGAAAGAGTGGAAAGGGGCAGAGATTTCCAGGGTCGCCCCACCAGGGATGCAGTACCCAGGTGCAGACAGTCGACCCTGCCCCGAACCTACTCGGCGGTTTGAAGGTTAACCTCTTTGGGAAAGCAGTGATTCGCCTCGCGGTGCGTGCCTTTGCGGATCTAAACCCCCCTTGATTGATATGGGTCCAGAGGACCCCTTTCCTGTACGAAACGGTCAGCTCTCCATGGGCACGACGTCCGGGGTCGGAGAGGTGAGCGCTTACGCGCGACAGGACCTTATAACCAGCAGCGGCTGAGGAGAGAAGAATTCCAGGGTGGGCCCCCGGGATGCCATACCTCGAGCAGCCTGTTGGCCCCGCTCCTAGCGCGCTGACGAGCAATGGAGTCTTCCCTGCGGCAGCCACCTCCCTTGCCCGCCGTTGGTCGATGAAGAACGGCATTCGCTCGCCTCTGCTCGGGACTCCCTTTTCTGTTTTTTTTTTTAAACCCGATCAGGGGATTGGTCAGCCCAGCCCTGGGGTAAGGGGGTTGAGGGCGGTTCGGCTTCGGGTACTCCGCTCGGCCAAAGGTCCCCTCGCTTCGAACGCTTGAGGTCACGGAGGGTGTTGGGTATTTTCGGCTTCCACCTAGACGCCTAGTCCGGTCCCTGCCGGTTCCCACCGAGGCCCGCGGTCAAAACTAGCTCCCCGGCCATCGAGGCCGGAGCCCCGCGGCCCGAGCGGACGCACCGAGTCCCTCATGTAAGGGATAACCGCCTCTAAAGAACGGCCCTGACTGGGATCAGGCCCCCAGGCAACGAAGGGGTGGGTCGGCCGTGTTGCCGAAGCTGAGCCAGCGCTGATGACTGCAGCCCCTAACGACGCACACCGAAAGAGGAGCCATGGTGAGCACTGTGAAGACATGGCAGGGTCGGACGGCTCAATTTCCAGGGCGGGACCCCGGGGGTGCAGTACCCCGGGCATCCGGTCGGTTTCGGCAGCGCAATCCCAAGCCTTCCACGGCCCCCTTTGTGGGTGCAGGGATACCGAGCAGGGTGGCTTAGACGCCAATTACCCAGAGGTTATCGGGACAGGGTGTTCGGGCGTCACGGCAGCGACCCCTGCGAGAGCTCTATTCCCAAAGGCCACGTTTGTGTGTGTCTCCTTTGGTCTACCAACTCCCCCAAACGGCCGCGGCTACACGCCCACGGCCAAACCCCCGAGCAGAAGGAACCCCTGGTGCCTCTCGTAAGGGAAGGCTACGGTCCTCAACCCCTTGTATGGTGGGGAGGGTGCATTTGAAACGCTAAAGGACGAGCCCTGTGCGGGACCTGGCGGGGATACGCGGATTGGTGAGAGGGATGGGTCTGCCTTTGGTCAGAGGGGACGCACCCCTGGGACGCACTTTGGCGTTAGCGACCGATGGCCCTTCTACGACCATGTACTCCAGGACCACTAAGGAAAGCGTGGGTGGGCTTTGGGGGCAGACTCAATTTCCAGGGTCTGGACGCCGGGCATGCAATACCCCACAGAGCTCAAGTCGGTTTCGTCCACCACCGTCAACCGAGGCCCTCCGACACCCTTAACCGAGGCCCTCCGTCCCCGCCGTCTGCGGTGGTCCTCGCCAGGCAGAGAGCAGCCGGATTCACCCTCTCACCGGTACTTTTTCACCATTCCGGAGCTCTGAAATCTGCCCGACACAGGGTGACGGAGGACGCTTCCAGGAGGGCGGCAGAGAGAGACGCCATCGGCAAGTCCCCGGTTCTCCCACACTTTGAATTTTATTTGTCGTGTGTGCAGTGGGTGTAGAGAGCGTTGCTTATGCGCCCTTTCCCCGCGGTCCGCCCTGGCTAGCCTTAAGCCGGTGGGTCACCAAGCCACCGGCTCTTGGAAAGCGGGGACAGAGTGGCTTATGCGCCGTCATCCCGCCTGCTCGCCCTGGCTAGCGGTTTACCGGGAGGGCGCCACGCTTCGGGTAGCAGGGAGCGCCACGAACCTGGTCAGCCCAAGCCGCTCACCTCACGCCCTCTCCAAACTCCGCCGGAGACCTCCCACTCTGACGTGACGAGAACGATTTTGTCCAAAATCTACAAAGTCCCGTAAGAGGAGAATGTAGACTGTTGACCTGGACGTGCACACTCTTGTAGCCGAAGGGGCTGGCCATTTCCCGCAGAAAATGGACCACCTTCCCGCAAATGGACATAAAATGCACCTTCCGCAGGAACCAAGAAACCGCTCTGAACGGGCAGGCTTCCAGGACCACAGCAGCAAAAGCGATTCTATCCCACGGGAATTAGAGATTGGTCTTTGTGCAAAAGACGGCCAGAGTCGACCAAAACCTCCCTTCTCTGACCGGTACTTTTCTGACTTTTTTCTCTGACCGCAAGTGCACCGAGGGTCGGATCGCCCAAAACTTTGTACCGGTCGTTTAGGTCTGCGGTTCTTTCGCGAGATGCCCGCCTCGGAGTTCTTATGCAGCTGCCTCCGCCAGCCCATCCAGCGGGCACACCAGGATTCGCCACCGCCGGCAGTGGACCTTCCCCGGCAGGAGCAGGGCGGTTTCGATTTTTTTTTTTACTTTCGCCGAGGCAAGAAACCGAGGCACTCCGACACCCGGTCCGCTGCGCCGTCTCCTGTCAGACGTCCCCGCCGCTTGCGGTGGTCCTCACCCGGCAAGGAGCTGCTGAATTCGCCCTCTCACCGGTTCGTTTTTCACCATTCCGGAGCTTTTAAATCTGTCCAACAGCGAGTGACCGAGGAAGCTTCCAGGAGGGCGGTAGCGAGAGGCGGAGAGCCATCGGTAAGTCCCCGGTTCTATGAAACTTTTAACTTGTGGTTTTGCGAGGACGGAGGTATTTCGACCAGGTCGCAAAGGGGGGTATTTCGGCGGTTGCACCCGGTCGCAAAGGGGGGTACCCCAGCCGGGAGACGAGGGTATTTCTTGTCCGCCCGCACTCCATGGAGCCCCTCTCGCCCCGTGCCTTTCAACCCAGGGTTCTCCGGACCCCGTTAAATTCACCCTGCTAATGTGCCTATTAGGCCGGTACTTTGCAGAAATCACTCCTGGAGCCATTCTCGCAGTGGCTTAGCGGAAAAACTCCCTTTTCCGGTTCTCTTCCTATCCCAGGAGCTCCCGCGGCCGGGGGACGCGGGTACGTGATTTTGCTGGTCCGGGACAGCTACCACACTTTCAACATTTTTCACACTCTGGGTCACCTCCAAACGATGGAAGGACGCACGAGCTCGGCTATGGAGGAGGATTTTCTCGGTCATCACCAAAATGTGCTGTGAAGACGCCTCTCAGGGCATAGATCGTCATAGGCACCCACAAGACAACAATGGGCCTCTTCCATGGGCATTGTACCTCACCGGGACATGGCACCAAGGGACGCCGGGGACCAGTTCCCTGTGCCCGGTTAGGCCAAGTGGCTGCTCCCGCTGACGTCCCCTCGGAAGTAGCTCCTACTTCCATGGGCATTGTACCTCACCGGGACTTGTCAGCAAGGGCCGTCGGGGACCAGTTCCATGACCCCAGCCGAGCAAGGGGCGGCATTCCCGGCACCCTGATCTCCAAGGATGGAGGTCCTTTCGACCGGGACAAGTCCGGGAGCGGTAGCCGGGTTTGGCGCACCAATCCCCTGCTTGCTCTCGGCGGTCACATCAGGCCGCAAAGGGGGCGCCCCCAGCCAGGTAAGGGTTCCCCCCAACCGGCAGACAAGTGTATTTGCAGTCTGCCCGCACTCTCGCGACGGGATGACCTATTCTGCACATGTCGCGCCACTGGCGGATATATACGCCACTGAGCGCTAACCCACTGCGCTCAGTGGCGGATATATCCGGCGCGGAACGGCAAGGGGGTTAAACAAACAGAAAACACATGCTTTAAAATGGGCAAACAACCCCAACGTGTCGCATCAACCTTAGGCCGGCGGCTCACGTGGGGTTTTGAATCCGTTTTTGGGTCGTTTTTAAGCAGTCCGTAAAAAACTGCATGCGTTTTTGACCGGTTTTACCAATTATCTTAGTTAAAACTTCAAAAACTGACGTGTTTTCCAAAAAACGCATGTGTTTTTCAAAATAAGCATGAATTTTTAACAGACTCCTTAAAAACGGCGCAAAAACAGGTTCAAAACGGCACGTGAGCCGCCGGCCTATGGGTGAAGACACACGTGGCGTTTTTAGTTAGTGCGTTTTCAGATTGTTAAAAACGCATGTGTTTTTGACAGGTTTGACCAATTATCTTAATTCAAACTGATTCTAGCATGCGTTTTTTTCCCTGAAAACACTCTACTAAAAACGGCCAAAAAACGGCCTAAAAACGCCACGCGTGTCTTCACCCTTAGGGTGCAGGCACACGCTGCAGTTGGACAGCGCTACTGCTGCGTTTCAAAGTGCATGGTTTGGGCCTCACGCAAAACTCATTAGCGTGTCTAGTGAAATGCATGTGATAGTTTAACAATTGCATGCCTTTCAATGCATACACAAATGCGAACCGGGGACGCCCCCATTGCGCTAGCACTGCACTTCAAAACATAGCTAGTGAAGCACGTGACCGGGCCCTTAAGGCGGTGTAGCGTTTGGAACCTGTTTTTAGTCATGCGTTTTTTGAAACACATCAGTTTTTGTCCGTTTTTTTTTTTTTTTTTTTTTGGTTTTACCTAAGGATGCGGCCATCTGGCTTTTCGAAAGGTTGTCCCTCCTCGTTCAGGATAATACAGATCTATGTGAAGCGATTAGAAGTTATGATGAAAAACTAATGCAATTATGATGATGCGATCACCCCTGCAACATGTGCTTAGCTATTAGCTTGTGTTTCAGCTTTGGGGTAGTTTATTCTCTGTCCTATACCTTCCCCTCTATATCCACCTCTCTTATATATCTTTTGGTAACTATTTCCACTGTTTTGGCCTTGTTTTTGGTGTTTTTAATGTACTTTTGGTACTTACAGGTCTGGTGGCTGGCTTCTGTCCAGTCTATCTACAGTGATGCAGTTGTGGCTTAGATTTTTGATGCGGCTCTCGGCTTCTGCGTGCGAGCGAGCGCCAGAAACTGTGCACCACAGTTTCCTCGATCGTGCGTCACAATTTTACGAGCATGCGTCACAAACTGGCGCAAGCAACGTTATGATTGGCTGTGTGTCTATGGAAACAAGGTGAAGGTTTGTGCGACACAATTTGAAACCAAGCTTTATAAAATGGTTGGTAAAGGAGTTAGGGGGGTTTAGGGGGGAGTTAGGAGTGTTTGGAAATTTTGTAAAAATACAGGAGTGGAGAGTATGGAGAGTGTTGGTGAAAAGACAAAGAACAATCTAAAGACGAGCTTTTGCAAAGGTAAGTCACACTTTACAATTAACTAAGGCTCAGAAGATAGTGAACTCCGGCAGACCTGAGCTGGGAAGCGACAGATGCAGAATATCGGGCACACGATCTTAGTGAAACACGGCACAGTGCATTGTCGTTGGACAAAACACTTTCGGGAACTCCGAGGGACCAGGTAAGTTAATGTTCCCCATTGGATTGCATTTATCCGAAATTGGGATAGGCAAGATTTTCATTTGTAAATTAAAATGCCTCACAAAGTAACATACCTTCAAATATGACAATATGAGCATTAAAAATGTGTAATTCCATATCCTTTCTTCTAGGAACATGGACATGTTGCCAATATTGTACATGGCCTTTGAAAATCAGCGGATTATGGAAAGACACCGCAGCCGGAGGCAGAGGAGGCGTACTTGACTGTTATGTGCTTGTGTTACGTTTGATGATTTTTTTAGATGAGGTGGTGTATTAGCAGTTTAGGCTGGATCGAGCTTCAATCCTCAGGCCAGTCGCACAAGTGGCGATTTGAACCTGTTTTTGGGCCGTTTTTAAGCTGTCCGTAAAAACGCATGCTTTTTTTAACGGACTGGTTTAAAACGGCCCAAAAACCGGTTGAAAACGCACGTGTGCCGCTGGCCTCAACCTCTATGAGAAGCTTGAAGATGCTATTGGGGCTAAAACTATTTCGGTTTTTCGCAACTGAGCTTCAGCGGTTATTTTCATGAGGTAGTTGATGAGCTGTTTAAGCTCTGTACGCAGTACATCTCCGTCCCCCAAACTGCTGATACTATCCGAGGGACAAAGGAGGAGTTAGAACAAATGGCTGGGATGCCAAACGTCATTGGTCTCATAGACTGTACACATGTGCCGTTGTTGCCACCTGATGTGGACGAATATCTTTACCGCAACAGGAAGATGTTCCGATCCATCAACGTCCAGGTGAAGTCAGCTTTAAAGAGATTAATGGAGTAGAACGGTCATGCACGGCAGTCTGCTCCATTAGTCTGACTGAACGGCGAGGGGCCTGACGGACCTGTCGTTTTTGCAGTCTGTGGGGGACTCAGCAATGAGACCCCCACTGATCAACAGGTTAGGCCATATCCCATGGATTAGGCTCAACTTTCGTTTGTGTGAAAACTCCTTTAACTACCATCATGTTTCCTTCAAACGCTTGGGAAATGTATTACAAAGAGTGACAGGTTCTTTGAATTTCGTGTTATAGAATAAGAAAAATTACACAGCCAACAATATTTAAAAGGTTTATTGTAATACAAAAGTATATAAAGAGTTAAATATCAAAAGATTATACTCACAACACTGTCAACTTTCATTGATGAGCTCCGGCACACAAAATATTCACGGGCTTACAACTCTGTCCAGCATCATTGATGACCTTCCGGCAGGTAGGGGTCTTCACGGACTATCACCAAGCAGTAAAATGACAGATATTGACAGGTAGCATCAGGTCTTGAGGCGTCCCACAAGTACCAAATCAGTATAGCATCAGTCAATAGCTAGCTCTCAATTCTCACCGCTAGGTGATAGTACGGAAGTTTTATACCCCATGTCTGTGCGTCACCAAACTATATGGAAAAACATATGTATGCACATGTTTTCTCTCATTATTCTCCTAATGGTATAGTTTCCCATGAAAGTGGCCAGTTTTCATTGGAAAGCATCCCAGGAGATAGGCGCATCCCAGCATGTGTGTAGTGCCTAACAGAGTGCCAAATAAGGATAAGAATATGTCAAACTTATTGAGAATAACTGACAGCACATGGTAATAAATGGGTTAACCCGAAGTAGCTTTGGGTCTTTGTGAGACCCGAAGCTACCGTGGCGACGGATCGCCGCTCCCCGATGACGTCACGGGGAGTGATGATCCACGGAAAGATGGCGGCGCCTGCGCGGACTATCACACTGTGGCGATCAGCGGTAAAACACCCGCTGCAGCAAAGACTTACCGGCTATGGAGAGGGCTCGGCCCGCGAGCCCTCTCCATGTACCGGGACCCGACATGTGACGTACTATTACGCCACATGTCGGTAAGGGGTTAAAGCTTCATCGGCTTGCTCTACGGCCTCCTCCTGCAGTTGTACCACTTCTTTACGACTTCGGGGAAGGTAGGATATTTAACTCCAGCAAAATATTCCATAATTTTTTTTTTTTAATAAAGGACACTCATATTCCATATTTCCAATCATTGTGAGCAAAAACAATTCAAAGTGGAAATTTTACCTTGGGCATTAATGTACTCCGTGATCCCCTGCCAAATCTGGTGTTTTGATGACAGGGGAACCAAATCGGCCATGTGGCCAAACAGCAGGTGGTAGTTTTCAGAAACCTGGAACATAATAAAAAAACAAAACAAAAAACAACATAACCACAGTAAAAACACTAACAAAATATAAATAGGTTAATAAAATTTCACAATACCTCCTCCACCAAAATTCCGGTCTCCCATTCAGAGAAACGCGTCTTTTTGGGAGGCCCTCCTCCTCATCGGCACCAGAGCCACCAGTATCCTCATCCACAGCAGCATGTGCTGGGGGATCCCCAGGAGCAGTAGACCTGACCAACATGGTTGGGAGGCTGGTTGATTTGCCCCTTCAATCTCCTGCGCTCTGCGAAAGGCAACGTCGTACTCCTGGGGAAAATGGTGCCGAAGCACTGCCATAAAAGTGGCACTGGGAGCATCTGGTGCTGCAGAGGGCTGCTCGGGACGCTCAGCCATGCTTCACTCTTTGATAGATACCAGCTTGGCAATTTGCATCACTTTACACCTTTTATGCAAAATTCCAAATGGTCACCCTGTCACAACAAGGCAGTGTCAGTAAGGAGGTTGTGGAGCCTCGGCAAAGTATATAGTTTCTGACTGACCACTATCTTCCATGGTACAAAAAGAAATATTGCGCCTTCCGGAGCAAAATCATCTTTATGCATGACAATGCACCATCTCATGCTGCAAATAATACCGTTTGTCATTGGCTTCTATGGGCATAAAAGGAGAGAATCTCATGGTGTGGCCAGCATCTTCCCATGATTTCAATCCTATAGAGAACCTCAAGCCAAAAATATGAGGGTGGGAGACAGTTCACATCGAAACACCAGCTCTGGGAGTCTATTCCGACATCATGCAAAAAAATTGAAGCAGAAACGCTCCAAAAACTCACAAGTTCAATGGATGCAAGAATAGTGAAGATGATATCAAAGAAGTATTCCTAGGATAACATGTAACTTGACCTGTTATTATGTTTTTGATTTAAATAGCTTTTGCTTTCAGTGAATGTGACTTCCTAATGCTACAAATTCAACAAATTACTATTTTACAACATATAAAATGTTTTGAAACTCTGCTGTGCATAATATATTTTTAATTTTGAATAATATACTGTTATCATTGGGAGATTTGTTCAATAAAATTGGATTTTATTCTAACAGGTCATGACTTTTATTAAGTGACTGTCATTTGCATTAACCACTTAGTAAAATCAGAGATAAATATAATTTGCATAATAATTTGGAACCAGGTGTAGGTGGGCAACCAGCAAAAATAACCGGCAATGCCAACGGAACCTTCAGTCTATGGAGAGAAGCATGGACATATGCCCCTCCAATCCAGAATTACAAAACAGGTCATCAAGTTTGAAGATCTGGTGGTCAATGTAAAACAATTTCTCCTATTTGTAAATTACCTTATATTCTGCCCCCAACACTTACACACACACATTACACACAACATGAGCTAAAGTGGCCAAGACCTTTACCATCTACTACCAGATGGCCCAAATCCCGGCTGTCTCTATTATGGGCACATGCCTCATGCACGAAAATATGTAATGGGGCCGGGCGCTAACTGTTACAACACGAGGCCCCCTTACTTTTTTAAGATGTCATCCCCATGGCCACTGCATGGATCGCACCATGGGAGGTCAACTGTCCATGCAGTTTACATTATAGCATAGTAAGTGGGATAGAAGTTGATTGTCCACAAGGGAGTTTAGTCTGAGAAACCTGCCCTTTGACCTTGCAGGGCCAGGCTGAACCTTCAACCACTAAGGTCGGCGCCACACGTTGCGTTTTGGCTGCATTTGCAAATGTAAACCAAACCGCACCCACCAGTTGTTACTGTTAACATTTGCGTCTACAAAACACAATCTAAAGGCGACGTTAACACATGTGTTAACAAAGTGCAAATGTAAATGCATTGTTGATGTACTTGTTAACATTACATTTGCACTGCATTTTGTAAACACAAATGTTAACAGTAATGTAATTAGGCGAATCACAACATCTCAGGTGTTATAATGCATTTTCAAACGCAATGAAAACGCAACCAAAACGCACCGTGTGACCACGCCCTGAGCATTCAAAATGAAAGTGGGAGGGGCTTTGGCCAAAACACATAGGTTTTTGCAATGAAACACATGCTTTTCAGACAGACCCCCCTCCCATTTGTGTTTTGGATGCGTTTAAACGCGATAAAAATGCCACGCGGGAAGGCGCCCTGAGACTCCAGTGACTATGATTCTAACGGAGCACTTAAACATATGTCATAACATGGTTGAGATTTGTGTTGCAGACGTTTCACTTTCCAACTATTCGGGTAGTGTGAGAGCCTTACTGCTGACACACCGTGTATACTTTCCATATTTGTACCGTGACTTTATATTAAATAACCACATGTCATACACAGGTCGTTTGCGCACATTTCTACCACATCGTGAGCAGCCATTACCTCGACACCACGTAATAACAGCTCTGGTATACATTTTCAACTACGAATTCGCGCCAATACTGTGATTTGAGCGACGTAATTTAGAGGGAGTGCAACTTTTCGTCGTCCCAACGATAGAGCCCGCCCTCAAACCAATCAAGCAAGAAACAGATTGAAGCCCTTCCTCGGCCACGCACAGCCTTTGCTGTAACGGCGTGACGTATTCAGAGGAACCGGAAGAGGCGGAGCTCTTCAAAAGAGATGGTGGCAGCAATGATCCGGTGTGTGTAAGAGGCCTGCAGGCTGAGTGACATTGCTGATAGAAGCTGTGTGCGGCGCGGCTGCGGCCAGATAGTCTTCACGGTGAGCATACGCCGCGTTGTACTGTGTGTGTGTGTGTGTGTCACGTCCTAGGTGCGGAGCATGGCAGCTGTCCGGGATGCCATGCAGTCTGTCGGGCTAGTGTGCGAAGTTGTATGTCAGATCTCCAGGCAGGAAGCTTCACATAGGCTAAAAAAACATTACTCTTCTGTAGGGTGCTGGTAAGCTGCAGAGCATCGCACCTACCAGGCACCTGTGTTACGGAAGTGCAGTGCTCCTCCACAGACTGGCCCTGAGCAGGTAGTGTGGAGCCACAGCTCTCCAGGGTGCTGTCCATGGAATGCTTCTTTTTTGATAAACTCTTTTTACAAAGTACAGGTGACTAATAAGTAATAAACTTTGTCATGCAACTTATAGGAGAAAGTTTCTTTCTCTACCTATCTGCACTTTCTAATCACATGTAAAGGACATCTACCACCAGTATGAAGGATTGCTGCGTAATCTGTGTGCGCTATATAAAGAATTATTATTGTACATCAAGCACACTGACATGCTGGTAAAGGCAAAACAAGGGCATAGGAATAAGAGTGGATCCAGCCAGAGGAGTCACACACCAGTATGTCAGTGTGCTTGGTGTACAATCCTCCATCCTGGTGGTTGGTAGATGTCCTTTTAACTCTGAAAA
The DNA here is from genome assembly GCF_040894005.1 of Engystomops pustulosus. NCBI lineage: Eukaryota > Metazoa > Chordata > Amphibia > Anura > Leptodactylidae > Engystomops > Engystomops pustulosus. Next base: position 79,054,762 of record NC_092413.1, on the reverse strand, counting down.
CTGCATTAGTCTCTTAAGACAGACCTTATTGTCATAGGCACAAGACACAGTGTAGAATTGTATTTTGCATAAATGTCAACAACTTCATTTTGTAGAAACAAAAGTTTGAAAACCTGTGTGTGAGAGTGGACTGGGCCATGGTTGTAAAGTTTCCTCTGTACTGCTTATTTCTCCATCCCTGACAGTAATGTCATTGGCGACTTTGTTCAAATATCACCCCTCTGATGTGAATGTGCGTGGGTCATTGCATATAGACTCCCAGACTATTTAATGATTATGTCGCTGGGATTGTGTGCATAGGGGGTTGTGTGCATCTCCTCCATATGTGTTAAATCACTGGTCACAGTCATCTAATGGCCTGTTAGCATTAGATCATGTCAGCTGTATATGAGTACAGCAAGTAGCGCATAAATCTGTTGTTCCCTTTCAAAAGCCCAAATAAGAAAATAGGGAAATAAAAAGTAAAGAAAATTGGGCTACAATGCAGTATTTGTCATTTCTTGGAGGCAGTTGTATTTAAAGGGAACCTGTTACCACATTTGCACATACACAGCTTCCCATAGAGCCCTATTAACTAACTGACATTCTTTTAGCTAAAAAATGTTTCCATTACATCCCCATAATTCAACTGTATCTTATATTGCCTTCTATCAGGAGGAGGCGTGTCCTTTTCAGGTGGCACTTCCCATCTACTCCTCCTCCTCTTGCCTCTTCTCAGCATGTCATGTGACAAGGCTGATGTCACCTAAGGTCTTGTTACATTTGCAACTTCTACATCATCCATGTATCTGATCACATCATGCTTACAGACTTCTACTACTCTTCATCCTCCATGGGGGTTGACTGTGATTTCATGTGATCAGATACATGCATGGGGTAGATGTTGCAAATAAACCTTGGATGCAATCACCCTGATCACATGATTTTAAGTGCCCAATGATGTAACAAAGCTCTCTCAATGTTCCACCTGTCAGTCAAGAACGAGGCATGGCAGTGCAGTAACCACTGAATATGCAGGGCCTCATTGGACTCACTTAGTGTTACTGGACTCGCATCAGGTGAGTTGCATATAAATTCACAAACTGATTTTATTTTATTTTTTTAACATTGCAGCTATTGAAAGGAACCATTTAGGGCATGGGAGGGGTGGAGGTGTTTTTTAATTATAGTTTTAAGTTTAGTCTTTATTTTGGGTGGGTTAATTTGCATGGCTAAAAGTGCGGCCCCTTGAAAGATTGCTCTGTAGCACTCAAAGTTGTGTACCCTTTGTATAATGTTAGATACTACTATTGTCTAAATTGACTAAGCATGAAAAACTGAGACAGTGGTGATTTTCTTTCATGCATATTAATCTATTAACCTTATATTTGCCTATCGGTTATTTATTTATATTACAGGAAATTTAATACGCCTTAATACTCTTCTGCAAAACCATATAGTGTAACTTCTGAATACAACTTAAAGAGAACCCGTCATGCAAAATAACCCCCCTAAACTAAATATATTTTCATAAACTTCCATTAGAGAGCATTGCCTCTATCCCTTCATTGTCCCTCTACATGCCTGTAAACCTAAGCAATGAGGTCCTAAAGCTGTATGCAAATGACCTGTGAAATGTCCAATGAAGCATTAGCATATTCAAGCTGTCCACTCTATTCATGAGTGGGAGGCACAGCCACACCCCCAGTGCATGACTGACAGCCTGTATAATGATGTGAGGCTGTATAATGATGTGCTTCCTGGTGCTGGCGCCCCCTGCAGCCTGTGTGTGTTTATAGGAGAGATACAGCAGCTCCAGGCAGCCATGTTACAGCAGAACATGTCAGATTCATGTGTAGCTGATGTCTGTGTCTCTCACCTGTATATTAGGAGGATGCAGCATGTCAGCAGATACAGCACTCACACTAGCCATGCTTTACTATACCTTACACAGAGACATGAGCAGGGGGAGGAGAGGGGAGGGGGAACAGGAGTGACATCACTGCCTCTAACCATGTGACCAGCCTCATTTACATGATAAAAAATAGATGATTTTGCAATGAATAATGTATGAAATAACTAGATAAAAGCGGGATGGGATCCTTGTGAGCTGCTCCAACAGGTAGAGGTGACAGGACTAGTGACACAGACCTGATGACAGGTGTCCTTTAAATTAATCTAAATAATCTGCCTCCTCCTCTTTGGCTACTGTATTGACTAGTCACCTTTTGTTCAGTATGAAATTAGGAGTTTCAGCTTCACTAGATACTGTGCTGCTGTTAAAAGACGTCTTTGGATAAAGGACAGGGCACCCCTGGGGGACAGCTGCATATAGAGGTACATATGCTACTGGTTCTAGTAAATATTAAAGGGAACCGGTCACCACCCTTGCACATATACAGCCAGTGTCAGGTTCCTATAGAGCTCTATTAATTAACTGACCGCATTTTTTTAGCTAAAAATTGTTTCGTTTAAATCCCCATAAATCGCCTTTTATCTTATATTCCCTGGAATCGGGGGGGATGTGTCCTATTCGGCCGGCCCCTCCCATCTATTCCTCCTTATGCCTCCTTACTGGTCCTAGTTCATGTCATGTGACCAGAGTGACATCATCTCAGGTACTTTAGCCTTCCAAGAATAGCAAACTGTACCCCATGCATGTATCTGATCACATGAAGGAGGCTGCTGTGATTTCATGTAATCACATACATATGGTACAATTTGCTATTCTTAGAAGGCTAAAGGACCTGTGTTGAAGTCACTGGTCACATGTCATGAGTGTAACACAAAGCACCACACAAAAAAAAAATAACACAATATTTCCCATCTGTAAGTAGAGATTTATGTGTGTAGTTGCATATTAGCAGACAGTCCGTAAGTACAAGGAGGCAGAGCATTGATTTGAAAAGTCACAGTGATGTTCACTGGTATCTCTGACTCTTCTCCTCTCTCAGGCTGCCAGCTCCTCTCTGTCAAAAAAAACTAATCTATCAGAAAACTCCTGTAATTAAGGTACAGTGCCCCACTAAAAGCTAATTTTAGGTGATATGGGGAGGACTTGTAATCTCAGCAGGCATTGTTAGTGATTTGATTGCTTGTTCATTATAATACTCTGCAATACTGATCTTTCAGGGTATTAACACTGTCTAGAGCTGATGCATAGGCTGACGCGCTGCCTGTAAGGTCCCGTATGTAACTTTACCTTACAGGCACTTACTATGGACAGCCCTGAGGACTTAGCTCAGACCCTTGGGTTGCCATAGCAAGGATCGGCACCCCCTGAAAAACTCTGCTGTGGGAAAGGGGGGCACTGATGGAGCCATTTAAATACTGTGGTGCTAACAGCGTCTTTTAAAGGGTTAACACCTGCAATCAGAACTCAATCTGACCACGGGTGTTACTCGGGGATGTCAGTTGTAGATTACGGCTAACTCCTGATGCCGGCTCAGCTCTGGTGCAGAGCGGAACCTGCATCGGCTCAACAAGAGATCACACTTACATTTTTCCATAATACTTCTTTCACTATTTTTGAGGAGTATTTTTAGCCGAGGAGGAGTATGACATTTTCAACAATACATATAAATGACTCCTAGGCATATACAGTGTTAGACAAATATTTAAGCAAGAAAATCATTACATATATATGACATGGCATAGTACAGTACTACTCCTTCTTTCTAGCAAATCTGGGCAAAGCACCATACTATGACTACAGATCCCTTTTATACAATAGACTTTAGGAGCTGTGTTCACTATTATGTATCAGACTTTGAAGCCACGTGCTGCACTGTATGTAAAAATATAGAACCACATTTATTATGTACAGGCAGTCCACGGGTTAGATCAGATCTGCAGGTTTGTTCTTAAGTTGAATTTGTAGGTCAGTCGGAATTGTATACTTTATAATTGTAACCCCAGGCAAAAAATTTTTTTGGTCTCGATGACTATTGTATTTTAAAAATTTTGGGTTGTCATAAGAACCAGAATCAAAAATACATCTTAATTACAGACACCTTTGATAAGTTACAGCTGTTTTTGTATCCTGGGACTAAAGTCCGTTTGTAACTAGGGGTCATCTGTAAGTCGGGTGTTCTTAAGTAGGGGACCGCCTGTATTTAACAGTATCAACACACATAATGGCTCACATTGACAGAGAACTGCTACAAGCACCTTAGGCAGACTTTGCACTTTCTTTTCAGTGCAAACTGATTGCACAAGTATTTATAAAGCGTCTGCGCCACATACCCTTTTGTGTCGTGGCTGCACTATTCTTCAGGCAGACACAAATGTCTGCACTGAAGGGGGTCATTTCGGTGCTCAGTTGGACCGTGCACCACATTTATCATGCAAATTATGACAGAAGTGTATCACACATATGTTAAAGATGTACCAAAAAAAAGGTAGTGCACTCTCTCGCGGCAGTGCCGGGGACCCCAGGTTAATGAAGAACAGGCACCAGGATTCCTGAATCTGGTGCTCCCGGCAAAGTGCACATAGTACAGTTTGCTCTGCTTTAAGTAAATGTGAGCAAATAAATCCATTCCTATTCCAGGGTGCACTCCTAAATTTGTATAGCACAGAATAACATGAAGTCTACACTGTGATTCTGTAGGTCATCCCTGGCTCTCTGGCAGAGGACACAGACTTTCTAAGCAGATATTGGCACGGCTGCCAGGGCTCCTCCTCTTCCAGGCTGGGCATTTTAGGGGGTTATAAAAGGGCCTAGACAGAGGAAGAAGCCACAGAAAGGGTAGGCAGAAACTGGCAGACGTGGAGAGCATCAGTGCACCTGTGGTCTGGCTGTGTATAGAGAAGAGGGGCCGCTGGCTACAGTCCAGAGGAAATGACCAGCGATCAAGCAGTGCTTGCTGCCAAAGCACACTAATCACAGAATGGAGGAGCTGTGGGCACTTACCGAGGAGCCGCACCCAGTGACCCAGAGGCAGGAACCAGTTCTGTGTCCGCTGACATCTGTCCCCTGCCAAAAGCCAACGCTCAGTCACCCTATAGCTGCCTCTTCAGCCCGCATGGTAGAATGTGTTTTAATCATCTTGTAATTTTTGTTTTGCTTTTAAGGAAAATGCACAATCTTGCTGCAGAAGTAACTAGTAGCTTGCTGCCATTTCCGGAGACGACAATAGAAGCTCTTCAGGAGGATGAAATTAACTTGGAATCAGTTTTGCGTGCAAAGTTTACCACGGGTAAGATACCAGTTTGAGCCGATGGATAGAAGGACCTGTTCATTCATTAGTATATACAGCAAGAAATATAATTGTATGTAGGCCATATGTATATGCTAAACTTGTAGTATAAAATTTTAAAAGGCCCTTTCATCCCTAAATTGGGTGTCCAGTTGGTGGCCAGGAGGCCTGCAGCAGACCATTTGGCAATACCCAGCTAAGAGTAGATGTGTTTAACATCCATCAGCAAAAGAAAGCAAACGGCAACGATTGCTTGAAAACAGTATCGGCAAGAGACATTACCAAATCTGCTGGGATGTGCGACTTTTAAATTATGCAGAGTGGGTGAAGTTTGGTATAGGATTTCCTTAACAATTAATTGACCGGTTTAAAGGAAATCTACGATCAAGATCAGGCATGATTAACCAGGGACATCTACTCATAGATCCAGTACTGTGACTGTGGTAATGTTGGATTTATCATCCATGGCCTCCTTCATTCTGAAATCAACTTTTAACAAATAATAAATATAAATAATTTCTTTATTTTGATGGTAGATTTTACTTGAAAGTAAATTTATTTTTCTTTTATTTTGAAAGTGAATAAACCTTAAAAATAAGGTTTCTTAAAATCTGTAAAACATTTCTTTCTTCTTAATTTACAGGGAGAGCTGGCCTAGCTTGGCTAGCATGTGGCCCCCAACTGGAAGTTACAAACTCTGTAACGGGTGAAAGGCTTTCTGCATATTGTTTCAGCACAGTGACTGAAAGGCCTCCCACTGTTGTGTCAGTCAAAGAGTTTTCCTGGCAGAAGAGGACAGGACTACTTGTGGGTCTAGTTGAAGCAGAAGGCAGTATTCTTTGCCTCTATGATGTTGGAACCTCAAAAGTTGTTAAAGCTGTTGTGCTTCCTGGTTCGGTATGCCCTTCTAAACTTGTCTTCGTTGCGAAGTCCTTTACTGCAGACTTTTTGTTGATGCCAATTCTTTTTTTTCTTTTTTTTTTTTTTTCAGGTCACTGCTGTTGAACCCTTAGTAAATGATGGAGGAGCCAGTGCAAGCACTCAGCATTTACACCAGAGTCTAAGGTGGTTCTTTGGTATTGCTGCTGTTGTTACAGATGTTGGGCACGTTCTTCTTATTGATTTATGTTTAGATGATATTACTAGCAATCAAGATGAATTGGAAGCTTCAGGTATTTAAACTATTTTCTTAATCTTATTTTGTTATATAAACTTTAACAATATAAAAGTGTGCTGCTTTCTCCAGCTTTTTTTGGCGGACCCATTGACTTGGATGTTGTTGTGGTCAACCAGATCACCGCTCTATTCAGGAAAGTTTGTTAAATGGCTGTCAAAAGACCTCTGTTCTTACAATACGTATGGTGCCTGGACCGATTGGCATTGTGCGATTTTATATGCCTAATAGCATAAGCATTTATTAAGTTCATATACATCAATTGAAATTTTATTATTTTGTCATTGTCATGACGTAGACATAGATGCAGGACTGAATAGTTTTTAGATCTTCGTCTTTATATTTTTATACAACTTGGACTGAACGGTTTCCATTAAAAGTAATTCAACAACTTTTTGGATTAAAAAAAAAAAATACCAGCAAATATGAAGCTCTGTAATGGATTTTTAACACTTTTAATTCTATTATGCAAGTTACTGATGTTGATTTGTTTTTTGTAGACCTTGAAGTCATTAGTGGGATACCAGCAGAAATCCCTAAACTTAGAGAAGCTGCTAACAGAGAGAGACGACACTTGTGTCTTCAGTTACTAGCCCCATCTGGAACCACAGTAACTACAGTCAGCTATATTAGTAGAACTAACCAGTTGGCTGTAGGATTTTCTGATGGATATCTCTCTTTATGGAACATGAAAACTTTGAGACGAGAGTAAGTAGTAGTCATTTTGTGTTTTGCCTGTGTGTTTTTTTTTTGGAAAGAAATTTACAAGTCACTTCTCACTATGATCTTATAGCTGGAAGCAGACAGAAAATTGCCAAGCACCAGCCAAGAATTTGACAGAGAACCATTTCTGTCAAATAAGTGCTTTTCTTTGCATGTTTACACTTTTCCCATTACTTTTTCTATATGTATATTTTTAAAGGCAACCGGTGCCAACTGGTTCCCTTTTTAAGGTGTATTTTTTTGGTTGAGAAATTTCTGCTGTGATATTTCTAAATATATGCAGATTTTGCAAAGCCTGTAGCATCATGTTGACTTTTAGTGCCTCAACCATTAACGGTACGTTGTCAAGCTGCTTAACCCCCTCCAGATCACGTTTCTTTCATGACCCTGCATTGTGGCATCATCAAGAAAATCTACGTGTTGTGAGATGTACATTAATAGTTGAGCACTGAAGTCGGGCACTCTCCACATCAGAGTCCCCTTTGTGCTCTATTTGTTGCTCTTATTTCCAGTATCATCATTCGCCGCCTCACATTAAGTATGCACAATGTCAATCACAGCAGAGGGAGTGTTCTGGAGTGAAGAGAGCTTGACTTGTGCTAAACTCTCTGCCTCTTTGACTTTATGCAACCAATTTGCATCTCTCAAAAGTTTATTTTCTGGATGATGCCACCACAATGATCAGGAAAGTCAATTACAATGGTGAATTACTGCACAGGAACCCTCTAAATAGTATTACTACATTACATATTATTTTTTTTTTTTTTTTTTTTTTTTTAAAGCAACTTCACCCTACAAACAGTGCAGTTAACAGTGTAAAACAAAACTGCAAAACAAGCAGTCTGATTCAGTACTATCATTCTGTTGATAAATTTACAGTAATATATGGAAAAGGACAATAAGTAATATACTGCTACCACTCGGGACTAGTTACACAGAAATGGTGGCTGTTGTCAAAGAATTTGTGCCTTTGTGTTTTTTTACACTTCTTTTTTCTCATTTCTAGATACCATGTTCAGATTGAAGGTGGTAGGGTTCCCGTTTTCTCTGTCACTTTTCAAGAACCTGAAAATGACCCTCGCAACTGCTGTTACCTTTGGGCTATTCAAACAAGTCCAAGGTAATTTTATGATGCAAAAGGGGTTAATATTCAAAAATATTTGTTTCACCTTTCATAATTGGTTAAAAGAAAGTGTTTATTGTGTCTTCATATTTTTAACAGTAAAGTTTAAGTATTTTTGATTATGGTCTCCATCTGGTTCATAGTGGGAGAGATCTGAGCTTTCATTTGCTGCAGTTGGCTTTTGGTGATAGAAAATGCTTACCATCGGGACAAATTATGTATGAGGTATGATTTATTTATATAGCATATGTGTGCTAATGACATATTACTAATCCTTGAGTGTATCTGCAGTGTCAGTATTATGATTAGCAGATTATCGCTTACTAAGCCCTGTAGTTTAAACTAAAATCGGAACTATTTAACCCCTACGGGACACAGCATCTTTTGGCCTAAAGGACGCGGACCCATTTTTCAAATCTGCCCTGTGTCACTATAAGTGGTTATAGCGTGGGAACGCTATGAGAAATCCAGGGGATTTTGAGATTGTTTTCTCGTGACACATTGTACTTCAAATTAGTTTAAAAATTTGGATGAAATCTTTTGCGTTTAGTTATGAAAAAAAACAAAATTTGGCAAAAAATTGGAAAAATTCTATATTTTCAACGTTCTAAATTCTCTACTTTTGATGCAGATAGTCATAGCACCCAAATAAATTCATAACTTACATTTCCCAAATGTCTGCTTTATGTTGGCATGGTTTTTTAAGATTCCACATATTTTACTAGAATGTTCTGAGGCTCAGAATTTAGGTATCATTTTTCACATTTTTTGTAAAATCACCAAAACCCGTACTTAGATGGACCTGCTCAACTTCTAATTGACACTGAGAGGCCTAAATACTAGCTAGACTCATAAATTACCCCATTGTGGAAACTACACCCCTCAACGTATGAAAAACCACTTTTAAGAAGTTTGTTAACCCTTTAGGTGTTTTATAGGGGTTAAAACAAAACGGAGGTGCAGTCTGAAAATTGTAATATTTTTTCACAATACACTCATTTTGGGTGGAAAATTAAACATTTACAATGGATTAAATGAAAAAAGGCTCCACAAAGTTTGATACCCAATTTCTCCCGAGTACACGGATACCCTATATGTGGTGGTAACCTGCTGTATGGGCACACGGCCGGGCATAGAAGGGAAGGAGGCGCCATCCAGATCAGATTTGCTATGTCACATTGTACAGGCTATAATTTTTTTCTTTTTTTATTGAGGACCTATAGGGGCTTATTTCTTTTGCCACATGAGATGCACTTTTCTGGTACATAATTTTGGGGCATCTATAGCTAATTGGTGAGATTTAATTAAAGCTTTGTTGGAGGAGGAAATGAAAATCGTCAATTTTTAGGAACATTTTTATGTGGTTTTTTTTTGCCCGTTTACCATACCATAAAAATAGTATATTATTTTTATTCTATGGGTCGCCACGATTACAAAAATACTTCATTTATATATATTTTTAATTTTTTTCCCATTTTTACTGAATAAAAAGTAATTTGGCAAAATTGTTGTTAATTTTAGCATCACCGTCTTTCATATGCATAACTTTTTTATTTTTCACCTCACAAATCTGTTTAAGGGCTTATTTTTTGCGAGAAGGATTGTTCTTTTTAGTGGTCTTATTTTAGATTGCGTAACTTTTTTAAATCACTTTTTAGAGCATTTTTAAAGGGCATTAATAAAAAATCATCTTTTTTTCAGAGAGTTTTTTGAGGTTGTTTTTTACGGGGTTCACTTTGCGGATCTAATAACGATTCTGTTTTATTATGCAGATTGTTACGGACGCAGGGATACCAAATATGTGGGGGTTTTGTGTATTTTATTCAATTGTACTGAATAAAAACTAATTTGGAGAAAATCTTATTCATTTTAGCATCACCATCTATTCATATGCATAACTTTTTTATTTTTTGGCTGACAAATCTGGTTAGGGGCTTATTTTTTGCGAGAACAGTTGTTCTTTTTAGTGGGCTTATTTTAGAGTGCATAAAATTTTTTAAATCACTTTTTAGAGCATTTTTTATAGGGTATTAATTAAAAATTATCTTTTTTTCGGAACGTTTTTTGCGTTTTTTTCCTCCGGCGTTTACCGTGCGGGTCCAGTAACAATTCTGTTTTATTATGCAGATTGTTACGGACGCGGCAATACCAAACATGCGGGGGTTTTTTGTGTTTTTATGTTTTTTATACTTTATTAAGTGTTTTTATGGGAAAGTGACATTTTAGGGGCTTATATTTTTATGTATTTATTTTTTATTTATTATAATGTGTAGTGTTAAGTGTTTTTGCATAATTTTACTTCTACATACTTGAACTTAAACCAGTGATACTCTGATCACTGGTTTAAGTTCAATACACTGCTCTACAATACTATTTTATTGTAGAGCAGTGTAAACTGTCTAAGCATGCTTGCGCATGCTCAGACAGTTTGCAGTCAGACCCGGAAGGGTTCTGGCTGCCATGGAAACCGGGCAGCTCCGGGGCACATGCCAGTCCTCGGAGCTGCCCAGGAGAGGATCAGATCCCCCGGTAAGCGGCACGGGGGATCCGATCCATAGGGGGAAGACCCTTACACGCCGCGGTCATGCTTGACCGCGGCGTGTAAGGGGTTAACACCCGCGATCGGAGTCGGCTCCGATCGCGGGTGTTAGCGCAGGCTGTCAGCTGTACTAGACAGCTGACAGCCGCTGCTTCTGGTACCGGCTCCGTTCGTGAGCCGGTGCCAGAAGCAGGACGTTATAGTGCGTCCTGGTGCGCTAAGTATCTAGCCACCGGGACGTACTATAACGTCCTGGTGCGCCTAGGGGTTAACATAGCGGTTGCTCAAATCTAAGTGCACTAGATACTTTGATGTGGCTGAATGACATTTGACATGTATCCTCTATACTTCTATTTCTTTACAGAACTTGGAATACTGTGAGGAGAGGTATACTCTGGATCTCTCAGCCAATGCTCTGTTTTTGAGAGGTCAGACAAACAGTATGAAATTACTGGGCTGTCAGACTATAGAAAAATTCCGTGCTCATAGTGAGAGAGAAGATGGTCTCCATGATGGTTTGTTTCTCTTTTTTTTTTTTTTTTTTTTTTATTTCAGTAAATTAGTAATTGACTTAAACACACCCAAAGAAAATTTACCATCAAAATCTATCATGAAAAACCAGGGGCACTTACTCATAGATCCGTGTAATGTGACTGTAGTAATCTTCTTATATTTGTCATCCATAGCCCCCTTCCTTCTAAAATACACTTTTCCTACCACCTCTACAACGGCACTGACAGGAGGGGTTTCAGATACGTGAAATTCTGCTCGGCAGTTATCGCTCAGCCTACCTGGTCCCGATGCTGTGATCGTGCGGCATCCGGAGGGCTGTGCTGGGAGCAAGAAGCAGGATCATCTAGGTCCTCCACCTAGCTGAAAGGCCCTCCTGGAGGGCAGACAAGGTGCCTCCTGGTCCCCTGATGGGGCTCACAGATATAGAGGATGCTGGGCAGCGTCCTCTTGGATCCACTCCTGGCCTATCACGTGACGCAATGGACCAATCGGCGTCAGAAGGGGCGGAGCTTAGCAAGGGTGGCCGCAAATTTGAAATTTAAGCAACTTCAGGCGTGCAATCTACTGTACTTATTAGATATTTGAAGACAACATTTCTCTTCGTGCTAGGAAAACATAAAAATTACCTTTACTGGAATCTGATTTTTTGTAACCTCCACACGGGCATGGAGTTTTCCCATTGGAAACTTTTTTTTTTTTTTCTTCCATTTTTTTTTTTTTTTTTTTCCTTTGTCCATTTCTTTCAAATTTATAATAAAGTCGGGTCCCCCAATATTGAAGGGTACCTGTCACCAGGGACCACATTTTCACAAAAGACAGATTGTAAAAGCCCATGACACCTGCAGTGCAAAAATGCCTCTCTGCCTTTTATAATTGTGTGTTATAACTTATCTTGCACCCTGACAGAATAATCTGTGTAGTCCCAGGGGTTGTGCTTTGGTTCGGATGCATTTAAAAAAAAAAAAAAAGTGGCTTGTTTGTGCTGCAGAGTGTTCAGCTCTCAGCCCCCACCTTTGTGCTCCTGTACAGATCCTTCAGAGGCCACAGTCTGGTGAGATTAGCATGAGTACGACATGTGCTTACCTGGCCGCTACAAAAAAAGGCAAGGCGCCAATGTTTTCTATGTAGAGGTGAGCAGCACTCATCCCTACTGCTGCCAGGTGAGCACATGTCAGTGTGAAAGGACCTTTACACTGTGCAGAGCAAGTCTCCTCTTCCCCTGCACTTCCTACTGCTGCTACTGTACACAGTCAGAGGTGAGAGTGAGCAGGGTGAGGCATGTTCTGCTCATTGTAACAGCCCTGCACCACTGAGGGGCTCTGGAAAAGCCCACCTGAGCCCCTCAGGCTCATGAGCTTAATTTTAAAAGTTTATTTTAGAAAGGAGGCCCTGGATAATAAATATAAGATTACCAGTGTCACGATGCCTGGATCTATGAGAAGATGCCCCTGGTTTATCCATGATTGATTCTGATGGTAAGTTTCCTTAATGAGAAAAATGCATAAGATGCTGGTTGTTAGTACCAAACACTCTAACATGCTTTGTCCCACAATGTTTTTTTCACAAACTTTTTTTTAATTGTTTTTTTCTTATGCTTAAAGATGTGTGGCTTTGCTGGAAAATTCATGCGTATAGATTCCCCTAAGCCAACTAATAGGTAGTGTAAAGTGATACCAAGAAGTCTAATTATGCAACACCTCACGAGCATTGCTGACAGTGTCAGACTGTGCATAGACACAAACCTACGCTCAAGGAAATGGAAATCCCAGTTGTCAGTGTGCTCATTTCTTCAGAGCTTTCTTCATTTTAATTATATATTTATGAATAACTCTTAAACTGGTAAACCAGAAAAACAAATAATTTAGTACCTTTTTATTCAGGGTTCAGTATCTGCAGTTCATGCTTGCATTTGGACATCTGCTATTAAATTCCATCGCAAAAATAATGGAGGTCTGCTGGATTTTTTAAAATGTCCATTCATGTTGGCCTTTCAAGGTTTCCTTTAGTGTCCATTTGCATCCCTTCCATTTGGCTTCTGTTATTTCGTAAAAATTGCTCTGCAGTTTCCATCCAATTTTGTCTCCAGTAACAGAAAACTAACAAAAATGATGCAAAGGAAGACAGCCAGAAGGTTATCATTTTTGTGACTGAAGTTAATAGCTGAGTCCTAATGCAGGTGTGAACTGGGCTTAACATTGTTAGATGTTTGTGTAAATATGGCAAATGACTGGCCCTATGTGATAAATACTTATTGCCACGAAGGCTGAACATGTATCTATGTTCTCTACTACATGGGATGATTTCTGCTAGATAAACTTTGGTGCTAAGCCTTCTATTTATTCACAAGTGCTAATCTTTGTATATAATTCACTTTCAGTTACTTCACCTGATACCAGTGTGTCAATTTTTAGCTGGCAAGTTAATACTTATGGACAAAATAAACCTTCTATTTACATGGGAGTGTTTGACATAAATCGTTGGTATCAAGCGCAGATGCCGGATTCTTTGAGGTACATTTTTTATTTTTTTTTGTGTGCAAGGTGAGCACAATATATTGTACACATATAATCAATATTCTCTGTTTTCTACCCCTTTTTACAGACCTGGTCAGTTTCTAAGAAACTGTTCATATTTTGCATTCTGGTCTCTTGAAGCTTTAACAAACTTGACTGAAGATATGATATTTGACATTCTTGTACATGAGCGGAGTCTAAGCAGAGGGGTTCCACCTTCGTATCCACCTCCAGAGCAGTTCTACTTTCCAAGCACCTATAATTTTGGTATTTTTCAGTTCTTGTTTTTTCTGAGTGAATGTAACATTGTTATTATAAAGCAGTACTTCAGTAACCTCTTTAGGTTTAAAAGGGTAATCGCTTATCTCATGTCGGGATATGGTCTGTACCTCTGTGCAGTTGCTCCAGCCCCACTCACTTTTTAATGGGATTAAGCTGCAATTGGGACACTTGTTGTGAAATGACCGACATGTGATTTCAAAGGAGCACTCACTAGGAAGCTGATCAATATTTAATATCCTGAATACCCCTTTAGGTTGTCTGCACACTACATGTAACAACTGCAGATTAGCTTCTGTGGGCTCCTCAGTCAATTTACAACAATTACAGAACATGGTGAATTGGCTCTATACAACTCTCATCCACTTGCTGCATTGGATTTAGAATCCACTGCATGTCATCTAGGGTTTGGTCTCTGGTCTGGGGAATGTACCTTGTCATCGTAGTGTGCCCACACAGGTTAAAGGAAACATACCACTTAGAATGGTAGGGGTAAGCTGTAAGTACCGAGCACCAGCTCAGGGTGAGCTGGTGCCGGTACTTACTTTTGTTAGTGTTATAAACCGCAGTATTGCGGTTTTAACACTTTTTATAAACTTTAGAGCAGAAGTTGTTGCGCGCACGGTCGCACGCAGCGCCAAAGCCCCTTCTGCTCTAAAGTTTAAAAAGTGTTAAAACCGCGATACCGCGGTTTATAACACTAACGAAAGTAAGTACCGGCACCAGCTCACCTTGAGCTGGTGCTCGGTACTTACAGCTTACCCCTACCATTCTAAATGGTAGGTTTCCTTTAAGGACAATGTGAAAATGACCTTGTCCTACAACTGTTGCATTGATTGGTATTTGTGACATAACACTATTTCTGGATATTAGTTAAATTTTTTTTTTAGATTTTCTTTCTGTACAGCCAATTGTATTTATAGTTCTATCTGAGATGTTGTGACATGGTTCCAAATCACTGCAGATAAGCTCAGAATTTTTTTTTTTTTTTTGCGGCTATGCTGCAACTATTTTGAACAGCTGACAGCTTATACTCCCACTAGCATATCTCAAACATGTGTATGTAAATGTTGGGGTGCCAAGCTATAGTTCAAGTGCTTGTTGACGCAAAGGTATTGTGTTTACTTAGGTCTTGTTGCAATATAGGGCCTTAACATTTCTATGTTAGCAGCAGGAAGGTGAAAAAATGCATTTATATTTCATTATTGTTGCTGGACCTTGTGCACTCCTGTGTGAGATCTCACAGCTCTACATCTCATATCTCTTCTCTGAGTAAGAGCAGTAAAGGGTTTTAGTTAGATGTGAAAGCACAGCTTCAATGTAGAGAGAAAAAAAACAAAGCAATTTTATTAGACTCTCCCAGTGAATCAGATTCGGCTACAATCCTAGAATCTTAAAGTTCAACTATAAAATATAAAAACTTTTTTGCCTAGCTCTGCAGCTTGCAAAGGTGTTACCTTGTCCCTCTGGTTTACACAATTAAAGATCATTTTAACCCTTTACTTTACAAATTTACTCGGGAGCTAAAACTGCAGTAACACCATTACTCCTTGGGGTGCTCAGTGTAAAATCCCAGGATGTGGGTGGGGTCTTTTAGCAGACACATTATGCCCCATCTAGTTCTGTGAGCTGACACTCTGGGTACAGGTGTGTATATACACTTTCATCTGGCCTCTGACATTATAGTAACACACTGACCCATAGAAAGAGCAATAAGACAGATCATGAGATCCATTAGATGCCTATTACACAGTGAGCCCTGCTACATCTGTTATCAGTCTCAGACATGTGCCTGTCTCCCCCTTCCCCCGGATCACTTATCTCTTTGTAGTTTGCGGTTTGCAGCTGGTCTCCCCTCATGATGTGCTGCCAGGAAGTGATCAGTGTGAGCTACGTGCAGGGGGCGGGGCTACAGTACACACAGCAGAGACAGAAATCTCAGCTCCAAGCTGTCACACACAAATCCAAGATGGCAGCCACCCGTGTCTAGGGGCAACTAAAACTGTGTACACCGGGACTGCTAGTCAGGATGGACTTATATCTGTGAAATGCTGTATTTTCAGTGAATTGGACAAAGTGTTATTTTGTTATCCTGAGTACATATAAGAAGTCTGTTTTTTTTTTTTTTTTTTTTTTCTCTCTCTCTCTCTTGCTCCCCCTATTTTATATGGCTCATTGAAGATGCAACCTGTTTGTTGAATTCTGGTATTATTCACATCACATGCACTGGCTTTCAGAAAGAGGTAAGATAAATGGTTGACCAAATCTTTGTAGCGACAACTGAGCAACAATAAGTGGAGTGACTTCTTTTAATCATCCCCCCCCCCCCTTCTGATTTTGGAGGGTCCCGCTTCTCACCTAGGGGATAAATGTCTGATTGCAGGCTATCTTATGGATATCCCCTGCAATATTTCTTTTTGCTCTGAATCTGACTTTTGTTGGCCAACTGTACTAATATGGGATGCTGAGGTCCACCCCACCATGCATCTCCTGTACTTGTTCTCGTCTGTGATCAGTGCATTAGACCAGTGGTGGTAATAAACTTGACACAGCTACTCCATAGTCATCACACTTGTCCTGTGTGTCCTTAAAATTGCTGTTAGCAAATTCTATTTTATGATTGCATGTGTACAGCGGTACCACTAGTGCTATACACTGATCAGAGCCTTTTTCTTCCAGACCTACCCACTGTATAGGTCCAGTGCCTAAAGAGCGCTGAATTTGCTGGTATTGTGACAACCAATGATCTTACTTGTGCTGAAGGGAGCTGACCAACAACCCCTTTTAATATAAATAAAGTCATGCATAGTTACCAAGTTGTTTTTTTTATAGATTTCAAACTCCACTTTTTATTTTTAAGACTCTGTACTACTTAAGGAATTCTGGATCTTCTTTGAATGAGGAAATTCCTGATGGTTACAATAGATGCTTAGTAGCTGGCTTGCTCTCTCCAAGACTTGCTGACATTCAACCTACTAGCTTGACTCAGGTAGGTAACTGATTTTAGGCTTGCTGGGTCAGTTTCACACAAGCGAGGTAAATACGTATAGTATGCTGTTTGTCTTTCGGCCAGTTCACACCTGTTAGGTCGTAGGTCTGCAGTTATATGTATCAATTAGGGCTCATGCACACAAATGTTTGCAACATAGGGAAACTGGCCTTATGTTGGCCTGATGCCATGGGCACCACAACACATTATGTAATTTAAAATTATGCAGGATGTCCCTTTTGCTGCTGAACAGCCGAAGCAAGACAGAATACCTTTAATATAAGCCAGAACCAGATGAGGTAAGGTATAATATAGGTGAGGTATAAGAGTTAACATGCATATGTTCTGTTTTCATTGTTTCCTGGGTTAGGTTCACAATAACTGATGCAAATAAGTGAAGCCCTAACAGATGTGAACTGGTATTAACCTGCCTGTAGACTAAACAACTGAACTGACCTTGCAGGTCAGTTTAATCTGCTCAATGCTCAGACCAGTAAATCCAGCAGCTAATTTGACAGCTAACTCATTCATGTGAATTCGGTCTAGTCAACGGTCTATAAAATATGACTTTAATATGCTTTATCTTCCATTTAGGAAGAACAGTTGCAAGCTGTTCTATCAGCTGCTGTTGAAACTAGCTCAATCAGCCTTTTAACCCGTTGTATCAAGCAGTGGATTGCAGAAGGTCAGTGATAAATTTTAAAAAAATGTTACAAGAGAAATATTGCCATCTTCAGTTGAGTTCTGACCTTTATTTTATTTTTCAGAACAACCAAGATCTGCTCCAAACCTCCGGTTTGTACTTGAATGGACATGGGATAAAGTGGTCCTTACAAAAAAAGATTTTGATAGACTTTGTAAGTTTGTTTTATTTCGTGCAACATTTATTTGTCTAAAAGAGTTTTCGACATAGGAGTTTAAGAGGATCTGACTGCTTTACTATAACGTCTTATAATATATACTTTGCCACTGGTACGTTTTAAACCCTACATCATCTTTTAAGGAACTGAAAAAAATAATTTTGTGATCATGTGTCACTTTCTGGTTGGCTTGCGTTTAGAAATGCAAGTCAACCAGAATGAGGAGGGGCTGAGCTTGATCGCATATGCATTTCATCTGATCGTGTGATGTTAACACAGGTAAAGGGTTATTGCTAGGTCAGTCTGTGTGTGTGTGTGGTCATACACGCAGCACTTACATTGCATTTCTAATGCATGCACAAGGGGGCAGACCTCGGCCCGTGCGCATATACGTTTCATGTTTTCTTCTAACTTGTTCTCTTTTCTGCAGGTTCACCACTATTTGATGGCTCATGTAATTTTATCGATTCTCAAACTCTGCAGTCTCTACAGCACTGTCAGCTGCGCCTCAGTAACCTCACCACTGTTTTGAACTGCTTTAGAAAAGAGGCCAAAGAGCTCACAAAACAAGGTACACAAAGTACTACTAGCATCGCTTCAGTATGTTTTTGTTTTTTTATACAAAGATTCTCATTTTGCAACTTGAATTACAAAATTTAAGGAATACCTTCCTTTAGAATTGCTCCAACATGTCAGATATTGACCAGCTAGGGAAGCTTCCACCGGTCACTGAAATGAAAAAGGCTGCGTTCACTCACAGCATTTAAATTGCATTTCGAAACACAATTCATGGACTGCTGCATGGGGCCTGTCCAATTTGCAGATGTATTTCCACTAAAACCCCTACAATTGGGAATAAGCACCACATGTTTTCAAAAACCAATTCAAACGTACTGTTTGAACTTGGCCAAAGACAGCTGAAGCTGCTTTCCAAATGCAATACCTTTCAACCTGAATCAGCATTTATAATCTGAGCCATTCACTGGCATAAACCTTTGAGAGGATAGGAGTTTTATGGCCCAAAACTAACATATTTCTCTTCTCTTCATTAGGATTGGTTGATTTATCCAACAAACTTTCTGTGACCAAGCTATTAAGTCAGTATGCCTCTGTAGTGCTTTGGTTTTGTCGTTGCGGTCTGCTACCAGATAACCCAGGTTAGTCGTGATGATGGTTTTGCATCTCTGGATGCAGATGTTAAGACTCGCACATCCCATTTTTATTGTGTTATGGTACACAACGCAAGTCAATGTTGGCAGAGGTTAGTCCATTCACACATGTTTTCCAAACGAAACGTTTATGTGAATGGCCTGAGCCCTGCACACTTACATTTTCATTGCGTTACTAACCCCTATGTGAATGTATTGTGTGAACGTAACTTAAATGTTTAACAAGGGTTTCTAGCATCCTGACCATATTTTGCTTTACACTTTTATTACTTTATTGTATTCATTTTTCTTTCTTCCCCTCTGTCCTGTCAGATGAAGCCATGCAGTTGACTAGGCCATACTACAATTACCAACTAATGCAACACTACTATGCAGAGCGTCGGAAAAAGTTGGAGCATTTGTCTAGGTAGAGAAAATATTGCTCTGTTTTATCATGCTGACTTCTAACCGAATTTGAAATAAAATGCTTTTTAAAAAAAAAAAAAAAATTGCTCTCAATGTTGTGTGATGCCAATATAAAACAATGTAATTCAAGTTATATATGCAGGCTTCAGTTACTATACCTGACTGGCCACAAGCTATCAGAAACTAGGTCTGTGGGCCGCCACTAGCCTGTCATTCAGAACACTAAGTTTCCCAGTGAAGTCCTCAGCGTCTAGTTGAAGGTTGTATTTCTCCACTTGTATGAGATGCAGAAGTAACACTGGCCAATACAGAACACACAATCCTGATCCTGTCTGGCATGACCTCTATTGAAAAGGGCTTCCACCGCCTGTGACGCTTCCTACTGCACTTGTTAGCTGTGAGGAAACGCATGCAACAAAGCCTCTTTAGTTTTAGAAAATGAGTTGACCTATTTGAGTCATGAAGTGTACAGTATTGATTTATAGAACCTTCACTCTAATGCTGTAGTTTAATAAAGGTCATAGAAAAAAAACCAGGGAAAATTATTTTTACATTAATACGCAATGCTCGTTGTCATTAAAACCCCTTTAAGTGGCTTTTTCTGTTTAAAGTATGTGACTGTCAAGTAACCCTTTTTACTTTCCTATAGAGGTAAATGGAATACTTGTTCCCTGATGATTGATAACATGATTTGTCAGCTTGGAGACAGAGTTGAACATCTGTGGAAGAGAGATGAGGGTGGCACAGGCAAATATCCACCTGCTACGTTACATGTAAGACATTTCTTAGTATTCCATTTATCTAGATACATTTTCCATGTACTGGTATATATTGAGGGAAGGTCCTATATATAGAACTACAGTCTCACATTGGCCAATACATTTAATAGACAGATATTTGCTGTTAGAATTTTCTCAGAAGAAGTAATTTCACTTGATGATGAGACAGGCTGCATGCACGTGTGTGTGCTCTTACTGGGCCTTAAAAAGGAAATGTGCTGGGTGTGGAATCTGTTTCCACAACCATTACAGCCCAAGTTGAAAACACATGAGTAAGGCCTGATAAGTTTTGTGGCATGGATGGACATTTTGCACAAAGGTTACCTGGCAACCTTTGCTTATTAATCTACAAGCTCATGGTAAAGCAAACTGGCCAAAAACACATGCGTGCATGGAGTCTTGGAATAGAAGCTAACACTTGCATCAACTACTTGATTATAGATGTCCTATCATCTGCTCAACCTGCTAGTCCTGACACTTACTTCCTATGTATTTAGGCTCTTGTAAAGTATGTTACTGTTTACACATCGGAAAACGACAATCTGAAAAAATAGAAACAAATGAGAAAAAATGTGATGCCATCCAATCATCTTGTTGAAATATAAAAAAAATGGCGCTGTCTACCCTTTAACTGTCTTAGTTAAACCTGGTCTCCACCAACCTTCCATTATAATGGTTTCCATATTATAAGCTTTCTTTCATTTTTTTTTTTTTGTAGGCACTTTTAGACTTGTACCTTCTAGAAGATGCAGATGAAACGAATAAACATGCTATTGTATCCTTTTTGATCTCTAAACTGGCATGAAACAATGAACGTACTTCATCCTTAAGGTTTTTCAGTATTCATGTAATGGTTGAAGAGCAGTATTGAAGTAATCAAGTGTGCAATGGGCTAAATAAGCTTCATATCTTTTATTAAAACTATTCATTATCAGAAATTAACTTTTTGGGGGTTGACATTTTTGAAAGTGGGATTAGGGTGATGGCACATGTGGCGTTTTGAACGCGTTTTTGGTCCGTTTTTAAGCAGTCCATCAAACGCATGTGTTAAATGCATGCATTTTTGAAAACCACATGTGTTTTTGTAAACGCATCCGTTTTTGACAGGTTTGACCAGTTACCTTAATTGAAGCTGGTAAAAAAACGCATTCGGTTTTTGACGGACTGATTAAAAATGGGCCAAAAAACGTGTTTAAAACGCCACGTGTGCCATCACCCTTATCTGTTTCCTTGACCAATTTTTATTAAAAAATAACACTTGTTGAACTTGAAGTGAAAACAACATGTATTTAGTTTACAAGTCTGCTTAGACTGTCTCAGCATCATGTGACAGATATTCTATAAAGGGGTATTCTGAGAATATGACAGTCTGCTGCAAAAACCCATAATGCTATAAATAAATGAATACAACAAAACTTAATGGAATTAATCACAAAACCGAGCTGAAAATGGTTTCCGTTTATGATTTACAAAATGTTATGGGATTTCTAAAGTAGGAGGTATCTCCAAAATGGCTGCAACATGATACCTCTCCTATGATCCGGCAGTTCTCAGTAACTGCTCCTCCCTCTTATGCTGTTAGACAAGACTACGAGCGGACTGTCCTGCTCTGTTGCCATAGTAATGATGTGTAACTACCATTATACCCATTGGTCACTTAAAATTTTACTTTTAATTATTCAGGACTAAAAAGGATAGAAAGGATATACTTCATCCATAGACGTGAAATTAAAACTATCAGCAGTAATAAGCTGTAGCCATAACATGTGGATAGGGATGAGTCAAAGCCACTAGTCCAGGGAAGCGGTCCTTATTGCTTTATGCTATATAGGTAGGTGCTGCATTCCCTTCACATATCGTGCTTCATGCCCCTAGTGTCTGTAAGGGAGACGAGATTTGTCTATTTCCCTGAACGCTGGTTTAGCGTGCTAAGGGGAGGAGGGGGAAGATTCCTATAGATCTACCTCAAACGCTATCCCTCATAAAGTCTTTACATTGTATCTTGGCATTCTAGACCCTATATTAATTCCCTGTTTGAGCGGCTGCTAGATTCTGCTGAGCTAAAATCAACACCGTTAGCCCCCCCCCACCGGCATGTTTCGCCACTCAAGGTGGCGTCCTCAGGGGTATCGGGGCTATTATGTCCTGATTGGACAATCTTTCTCTGTGCAAACAATTGTGTATCTATACCCAGTCACATATCGGTCGTAATACATAAACTTCATTATTTTGAGAGTTAACTACCATTATCACACTGAGATGACGTCTCACCACAACACTGGACATACTGGATGTACTGCAACCAACCAACTAACTACAGCCAAACTTGGTGGTGATCACATGACTGGTGCAGGACATGTGATATAGACATGTGTCCAGCAGCCATTTTCTGCCCTGTGTCTCCTCTACAGGGACAAAGTCAATGGACTGATTTAAGTGCCAGTAGCACTTTTATTCTTCATTGTAGTGTGTGTCCAAACATTTTTCTGCTTAGGGGGGTGACATTTTAAATAACTAATTAAATATAAGCTTATATTTCCATTTAAATATGAATTATGCTCATTCCTGGAATGCTTGATATTGATGGTAGGTTTCCTTTAACAGGGACAAATACACCAAAAATGTGTGGCCATCTGACACACTAAGGTTGAAGGAGTTTTCCCAAAACAAGCTGTATTAATAGCAATTGGTCCGATTGTTGGCTACCCATATTTCAACCACTACTGATAAGCTGTTTGAGGCCAGTATCTTTCTGTATGCATGCTGATATTGTGCTGCACCACAGCTTGATGAATAGTTTGTTGTGAACTTGGAAAATAATAATAATAGAAAAAATGTTCCCAATCCTCTTATAGACTGAGGAACAGGAGGACCAAAAAGGCAAATAACAAATAATGGTGTAGTATATACAGTTAAAACTTAACGTTTACTAGATGTGGTACAAAAAAAGTGAACAATCATTAAGATCAAAAAGGTCTATGTCGGGCATGAGCGAGAAGCATGTACAATAATGGTTGGATCTTACCTGTGGAAGCAGGGATGCAAGATTGGAATGAAAATAGGAGCTTCAATGGGGAGGGGTTCAGGGAGTTGGTTTAAACCGGGACAATGTCCCTTATGCACCCCATATACTGCATCTAAAATATACAATGGACTATAATAATAATACCGTATAAGCTGAGTTTTTTAGCACAACTTTTGTGCAAAAAATTCAACACTTCTGCTTATACTCGGGTATACAAAATAATAAACTTAATACTCACCATTCCGACGGCCCGGACAGCTCCTCTTCACCTTCATGCCGCAGGTCTGCGGCAGCTCTGTGGACGCGCCTCTGTCTTCATGCCGGCGCGGGGCCGCGACAGCTCCGTGCGCACACTGTTGACGGCACAGAGTGCGCCGGGCGGGCCGTCCGCATGGAGCTGCCGCGGCCCCGTATCGGCATGAAGACAGAAGAGGTGCGCTGTCGCGCACCTGCGGCATGAAGATGAAGAGGAGCTGTCCGGGCGTCGGAATGGTGAGTAGTACGTTTTTTTTTTTTTTGGCGGCTGGCAGGCATTATGGATAAAGGGGCTGGCAGGCATTATGGATAAAGGGGCTGGCAGGCTATATACTGGGAGGCTGTGACCAGTGCATTTCCCACCCTCGGCTTATACTCCAGTCAATAGGTTTTCCCTGTTTTTGGTGGTAAAACTAGGTGCCTCGGCTTATACTCGAGTATATACGGTAATAATTATTTATATAGCGCACACAGAATACGCAGCACTGCACAAAGCATTTCAAATTGGTCCCTGTCCCCATGGGGCTCACAATCTAAACAACCTAACAGTATGTTTTGGAGTGAGGGAGGTAACCGGAGTACCCGGAGGAAACCCACGCAAACACAGAGAGAACATACAAACTCTTTGCACATGTTGACCTGGGTGGGATTCGAACCCAGGACTCCAGTGCTGCAAGGCAGAAGTGCTACTCGCTTAGACACCGTGCTGCCCTACCTCCCTGACAAGGGCAGTACCAATACCTCTCCCTATGCTGTGGAGTAAGATTGCCCTTTTAATTCCCTGGCGAGTAATCATTTCCTGATCAGCTACATCTTTCATCAGGGGTAATGCCTGCAAGTTGACTGCCATTAAGGACAGTGACTGTGGTCCCTATTCCTAGGGGTCAACTGCACAGAGTTATAGGACTCAAAGTATCAATGGCAGAACTTGGAAACCCCTTTAGGTAAGTTTTGTATAGTTGGAGCATGTCTTTTCAACTTTTGTACCAAGTAAATCCTATTCATACAAACCACCTTAACGACTTGTATAACAGACTGTTTATTTTTTGCTGGATGTGATGTACTCATTACCAGATAAACCAGATTCATCAATAGAGTCGTTTCCTACAGCTTTTTCGGTTCCCTGTGGTCTTATAAAGCTTATTCAAGGCTTTTGGCTTCTGGATCACAATGATTATCAGGTACTTTTTATTATTATTTATATAACGGGTTTTTTTCTTTTTTGTAATAAGAAAAATGGCTATAAGCTTCACAATCTTGATTTTTATATATTTTTCATAATGCAGACAACCGTATGCATATTAAATAATCTGCCAATCTTGGTGTTATGAGGCAAATGCCAATTTCCTTGCACAGTATTGGGCTGGAGGTCATTATGCAGGGCCTGGCAGGTTGTCTTGCTAATTTCAATTTCTAGTGGCAGATTCACATTGGCATGCGTTGCGTGTCCTTTGTGTTTTCTTTAGTTTGCTTACATTTTGTCTTGGTCTGTAAAAATAAATGAAGGTTATTGGTAAGCAAACAGAACAACTGGTTTCCCACTTTCGTGAAGAAAACGGGCCTTGTATTGAAAATGCCCATAAAACAAAATGGATCAGTGAAGCATACATGAAAATCACTGAACCATGGATGTGAAAATCAATGTGAAAAAGCCTGACCTATTGTCTGTTTTATTTACTCAACAGCCGAAGAAATTGATTCACAATCACTGTTGATTCTTGATTCGACAGGTTAATTTCACAAAAATGGAAACTCTGCGCTCAGGCACTCGCTGTGTGAATCTGCCCTAAGAATTCTATTTGGTTGACTTGATGCATCTGTGGGATTTTTTTCATCTTGCACATTTTACTATGTGAACACAGGATTCTATGTTTCCATGTGTCACAGGGACATCATAACTGTTGTGTTGCAAAACTAAAAATATAAATCTGTTTTTCTTTATATTTCATAGAAAATAAACACCGCTTTCATTCTACTTTTAGAATTCAGTGGATTGTATTCTCCATCCAGCTGCTAGTAGAGTAATGACATGGCAGCACAATCTGATTATAGAGACCTTAATGTGCCAAGGAGAGTACCGTCAGGCCCTGCGATACATCCAAGTTATGAAGCCTCCAATATCCAACAGCACAGAAGTCAAACTACATATGACTGTTTTTTTGGCAAACAGGTAAGGTTTATTGCCCTTGTCACACAAGGAATTGACAAACCATGGTGTTTTAAACCATACTTTCCATGGTATCATAGTGACCTATGGTACCAAACTCTGCATCATAACGCTCCATGATGCACTGAGTTGAGTTCACATGCCCATGGTCGGTCCAGGAAAATCAGCAGAGAATATGACTATTTAAAGCAGAATTTCTACACAGATCAAAAGTCTTGTATTTCACAGAGCTAAGCCTCCCTTCCACTTCTATCGCAATCTTGCAGCCCTATACTTTAACCCCTTAACCCCTTCCCGACATTTGACGTACTATTACTGCATGGCGGGAGGTGCGTTCCCGCAAAATGCGGTAATAGTACGTCATGCTTCTGGCGCCGGCTCCAGAACGGAGCCCGCGCCAGAAGCTGCGGGTGTCGGCTATATATTAGCCGACCGCGGCGTGCTAGGGGCATTTGAGAAGAATCGGACACAAATGAGATTTCCTCTATATTAGTTTTTATCCAGTAAAATTGTAAAAATAAATGAAAAACTGTATAAATGAGGTATCACCGTAATCGTAGGGACCTATAGAATAAAGATAATATAGTATTTTTAGTGTACGGTGTACGACCCCCAAAAAATACGAAAGAAAAGTAAACCAAAATTGACAATTTTCTTTTCACCCATACATTCAAGAGTTAATAAAATCTCTTCAATAAGCTAATGACCCACGAAAATTAATTATTTGTAAAGTGCATCTCATGTCGCAAAAAATAAGCCCTTATATGTCCAAATTGCCCAAAAAATAAAGATAGTATAGCCAATAAAAAGTGACAATGCATAATCTGCTCTGAATGGCGCAGCTTCCCTTCGATGCCCTGGCGTGTGCCCATACAGCAGGTTACCACCACATATGGGGGATTGTTATACGCCGGAGGGATTGGGTATCAAATTTTGTGGAGCGTTATGGTATTTTATCCACTGAGAATTTGTAAATTTTTTGAAAAACACATTCATTTAGCCAAAAAAGTTTACTTTCAAAATTGTATCCGATTTTGTTTTAACCCCTGTAAAATAATTAAAGGGTTAATAAACTTCATAAAAGTTGTTTTACGTACGTTGAGGGGTGTAGTTTCTATAATGGGGTAATTTATGGGGTTTTACTTTTATTTAGGCCTTTCAAGTGATTTGAAACCTGAGCAGGTCCCTCAATAGCAGGATTTTGCGTTTTTAATGAAAATGTGAAAAATCGCACCTAACGTTCAAAGGCCCATAACATCCTACAAATATAAGAGTATGCATAAAAAACCATGTCCACATAAATTGGACATTTAGTGAATGTTAGTTATTACGTTTTTTTGCGGTTATGGCTATGTATGGAAAAAGTAGAACATTTTGAAGTTCGAAAATCAAGAATTTTTCCAAATTTTCACCAAACATCTGATTTTCTCATAAATAAATGCAAAACAAAACACCAAAATTTTTCAACTAACATGAAGTACAAAGCGTCACGAGAAAACAATTTTAAAATCACTTGTATATGTTAAAGCGTTCCGAAGTTATAACCATTTATAGTGACACAGGGCAGATTTGAAAAAAATGGGCTGTGTCAGGAAGGTGAAAAGTGGCTTCAGCGTTAAGGGGTTAAAGATTTGGACTTTTTTTTTTAATCCATTTTCTCAATCTATGGATCACATTCACAAAGGTCTGTGCGCCAGCTTGTGTTATGTTTTGTATTGGTGCTTCCTTTAAAGGGTTTTTTTCTGGGAAACATTGCTGATCGTGGGGGTCTCTGAGCAAGGCGCTTGGCAATCTTCCTCCGCTCCATAGAGATGAATGGAGTAGAACGCACATGCGCTGCAACCAGCTTCGCTCAATTCGGTGAGCAACAAGGGGTCCGATGAAGGTACCTCAGTTACAGTGTTCTTGTGATCTGTGGGGGTCCCATCACTGAGAACCCGACCGATCAGCAAGTTAGGCCCTATCCTGTGTTAGGGCTAACTTGTTTCCTTGGCAAACTGCTTTCAAGGACTTGTTATGTACTGAACCATCATAACTAATTCTTGAACCTTCTTATTTTAGAAATGAGTGATACAGGTGATAAACCTTTTTTAATATTTTTCATTAAGAAAAACTTTTCTATTCTTTGTTTCTGCTCATTATTTCTCCGATAAGTTACAGAATTTATGAAGCCCTGTACAAAGCATAGAGATAAGGCACCTATCCTTTCATTTCATCTACCATAAATATACATTTTTTCAAATGCATCTTATTAAAATATGTACCTGTGTGAAGATAATTTCCCATACATTTTACCAAGTTGCCCCTTAGAAACAAGATGACTGTCCTTGGATATGACCCTCTGCCACACACAGGCCCAATCACCTGGATCCAACAATAGGAAGTGGAGACCCAAAGAACTAGCTTGTTAGGGGCGAGCCAAGTTGTTTCTTTCTAATATGCAGCAAACACCCAGCTTGTTACGGGGATTGCTTAGCCTGGGCTTAACCTTCTCTATACTCCCTTAACCGACTTGTTGACATACTATTACGTCACAAGTTGTTAAAGGGTTAAGAAAGTTTGTGTAATTCCCTTATACACAAAGCTCCTGGTAAAATAATGAAACGCTGCATAGCTTTTACTGAAGTTATCCTATGGGTGGATATTTTAATGCCTTTACCAATTTTTAGGCACATTTTTGAGGCCTGGAATCTACAGAAACTTCACTCCAGCCGTTTGAATATCGAAGATCTACTGAAGCACATGTATGAAATGTGTCAAGAAATGGCACTTATGGAAGACTTGCTGAAGCTCACCTTCACAGATTCTGAACAAGTAAGAGTCTACATAACCATGATAATAGTAAACATGCACTTTTAATTCAGATCATTGGCTGAGTGTGAGTGCTAATAAAATGTCGTCTTAAATAGGTTGATTATGTAGCACAGCTTATACTTGTCCAAATCAACACTGTTGTTAAGTCAAACCTAAAGGGTTTTTCCCACGAGGCAAGGTAAGGCCCTATCCACAGGACCGTACAGAATATTGTCAATTTCCGTCCGCTACATAGAGATGAACGAGGTAGCATCCGTGACCGGTTGTTCTGGCCATCTGTGTTGCAACAGTGGTACATCGGACCCTGTTCTAGTAATCTGTGGGGGTCCCATCATCCTATGAATAGGGCATAACTTGTTTTGTGGGGAAAACCCCCCTTACTGTGTCCTCACTGAATGATCTAACGTATTCAATTGTTTTGTATCGCTTGAATTGTTTTATTAATATTTTAATGATGTCCTTTCTTCACCTCTGTTAATTCCAAATGTTTGCCATTTCCACTGTTCAAGAATATAACTCTCTTGCTTCATTCTATTTGGCTCTGTAAGAAGGGAGGGCCAGTTTGTCTGCTTCATCTCAGAACTACCCATCTAACAGTAGAATCAAATTGGCGTAATGTGCACTGAATCTACCCTGAAGCTATGCTGATTGTGCCAAAGAGCTAAAAATGTTGGCTACATAAATAGAGCCAACTATTCTAATATAAATATCTGTCCATGAAACTTGGATGTATTGCTGTATATCTGAAAATTTAAATGCAATAAATAGAAGATTAAAAGAAAAATCTATCCACTACAGTTTAATCCTTCTTCATTTCATTCCTAGGACTACTTGCAAAAGTTTTTGCACTCTAATGGCAGTGTGCAAAATCAAGAGCTCCTTTTGGTGCATCATTTACAGAGGGCAAATTACATCCCAGCACTACAGCTTAACCAGTCATTGAAAAATTATCATCTAGTAAGTAATTTCATAGAATCAATTTAACTTTGTTTAAATCGTAATTAAACCAATTCTTCTTATTACAGAAAGTAACTGTACAGGTGATAATGAAATATATTGAAGAGTTTACTATTAAGTAAAAAAAGCCCTGTCCTCAAAACCTTGTTTAACTCCTTACAATATAATGCCTATAACGCAATAGAACGTACATGCACGTCAGGAAATGGCACATCTTGACGTACATGTACGTCTCTGGGATCGACCGGGCTCAGAAGCAGAGCCCGTGCAATCACTGCGAGAGACTGTGATTGCAGTCTCTCGTAAGCTGGGATCGCTGTAATGTACTGTGTGTATAAAATGCATTGTAAGATTTTAACGTTATACTTTTTATGAGCAGAATGATTGCGACCGGCGCCAGCGAGAAAGAGCAGTGGCTCGAAAGTCTATACTCGATCAGTATGGTAAAATACTGCCAAGTGTGCAGCAAACTTTGGCAAGTGATAGGGCCAGACCCTACCCATCTATTGTTTGGAAGAAAGGTAAGAAAAATAATATAGTATAGTATTGGGAATTGCAATGGGAAAAGTGAATTTGTAATGTGTTTTTTTCATTCATGTAAATTAGAACGTGTGTAATATATATGTAATATGAATGACACATGTGCATGTTTTTCTCACTGACATGAATTTAGAATAAACATTTCCAGTTTTGGGTCAATTGATATAACCAAAATTATTATTTACATTTGCCAAATTCTAGAACTGACATTTTTTTAAGTATTGTTTTTTACCTTCTAAGCCAATCAACTTTATCTTGGTGTTTGTAGGATTGTTTCTTTCTCATTTGTTTGATTATTCTTTTCT
The DNA here is from genome assembly GCF_040894005.1 of Engystomops pustulosus. Classification (NCBI taxonomy): domain Eukaryota; kingdom Metazoa; phylum Chordata; class Amphibia; order Anura; family Leptodactylidae; genus Engystomops; species Engystomops pustulosus. The sequence goes on along the minus strand of NC_092413.1, from coordinate 79,024,453 downwards.
CTTAATGGTGGGTAATATTGCATGACCTTTATAGCCTGAGGTGAACCTTTTTAACCCCTTAAGGACGCAGCCATTTTGTAGTTCAAGGCTTAGCCATTTTTTGGATTCTGACTTGCGTCGCTTTATATGGTTATAACTTTTGAACACTGTTACTTATCAAAGTTATTCTGAGATTGTTTTTTTTTTTTTTCCTCCACGTTGTACTTCATTTTAATGGTAAATTTTGGCTGATAAGTTTTGAGTTTTTAATTTTCTTTTTTTTTTTTTTTTTTTTTTTAAATAATTAATTTTTTTTTTTTTAATTTGCCTTTTGTGGAATTCAAAATCATTACGTTTTCAGGCAGATAGATTTACCACCTTAAATAAGTGCCGATGCTCCAAGCATCTCGGCTCCGTTTCAGCGGCTCTGTCCTGTTTTGAACCTGGCGGCAATACTGTTGGTTACAGGATTCCGGTGGTAGAGATCTGTTAACACACAGCCGCTTACTTCCGCTAGTCCACACGCCATGTTTCCACTTTAATTTTGTGCGTGACTCCAAATCCAGGCCTCCATTGGTTAATAACTTCGATTTCTGTGAATAATTTTGTGTTGTGTTTTTTTTTTTTTTTTTTTTTTTGTTTCTTTTGTAGCTCATTCAACTTCAACAGAACAAAGTATTCAATGAGAATATTTAATGCATTCAGCTTTGTGTTAATAGTGTCCCTTTTATTTTTTTTGAGGAGTGTATATATCCCAGTTTAGTTCTGTTTCGTGTGTGTGTCACTACAGGTGACTAGCACTATTCTCCTCTGTCGGCAAGATAAACAGGCTGCCTCAGTTTTTATTGTCTCTGATTTCTATTGCTACTTGTATTTAGAAAATATTTAATTGTTTTTATTGTAGTGACGAGACCCAAGCCTTTATCTACTATAGCAAAACAGGCTCCTACAGGAAGTGTGATTACCGAAGCAAATTTTATTCGCAACGTTCTGATGAAAATAAAGGAAGTGTCTGTTGCTAGTGAAAATAGAGATTTCTCCCCCTACAAAAGGTAAAAGGTGCTTTTGCTATCATAATATGAGAATTTATGGTCTTCTGCCCTGCCACTAGAAAATATGTAAAAGGAAATCTACCACTTTGATTTGATGCATTATGAACCAAACATTCCTTGAGAATGCTGTAGCTACACTGATGCAGGATCATATCTTGTTTAATCCCTGAGCTGAGTGGTTTTTCAAAAAAAAACAATTAAAATGTTCAGGAATCTAGGTGCCTACATGAACACCTTTTTGCACAGAGCCTCCTGAACGATCCAGACAGGACTAATCAGCCTGAGCTGGGGGATGGTGCAGTGATTTGATTACTTCTGCCCATCTGGCATAACACAGCGATTACATGATTCTCCAGAGCATTGCATACTTGGGCTACTTTCATACGGATGTGTGACCGCCCTACCATAGAACGACGGGCACACGGCTCCAGGGAGAGGAGGGGGTGAGTGGTGCTCACCCCTGCCCCTCTCCGCAGTAATATATGGTGCACGGCGCCGTATTCTGGAGAAAGATAGGACTTGTACGGAGCAGTTCAGAGCTGTGCGGCCATTGCCGGCTATGGGAGACGTATATATACGTTGGCTGTATGTACGTCCCCCATACGTGTGTGTGAATGAAGCCTTATTGTGAGGCAACAGATCCTTGTTATCATAATTTTATAATAGTTTTTTCAGCAAAACCATTCAGCACGGGGATTAAACAAGATATGCTTCTGCATCAGTGTAGCTACAGCATTCTCAAGGCATGTTAGGTTCATAATGCATGAAATTGAATGGTAGATTTCCATTAAGCATGTCCAGCAGTTAATAAAACAGCAGGACACTATTGTCCCTGGAAGCGACATTACGATGTGCATTCTGGAAATAATTTTGGTCCTGCTTCTGGGATACCCATTTTCATTTTCAACTTTTACAATATATCTGCTGCGAAATAATGAAATGCTAACCTGCAAATTTGAGTATTTCCATTTTTTTTCTGTAGTTTTACGGAGGAAAGCCAAGTTCCAGTTTCTCAAGTAACGGAATTGGAAGTACCTGATGCTTTTGTTGGTACACCAATATCAAAATCCAAGAGCAATTCAAGGTTAGTGATGGTGTGGTGTTTTTTTTTTTGTTTTTTTTTTTTTTTTTTTTTTTTTACCTTGGAGGTTTGGATTGGTTTGTACACTCAGTGTAGCACTCAGAGCCCTTTCTGCTGTCACTCATGCCATCGCCCCAGGACAGAGTTCGCCAAAATCATTGGCTATTTTGAACTGAGGGAACAGTGAGAAGGTTTTGACAGAAGTGCATTATCTTTGAAGGTCATCCTGCTGGACCCACCATTCTTCCTGTACAGAGAGAAGCTACAATGAAATTCTTCTTTCAACTGGATTGGTGACTGCAGGGGGCCAATACAATTGAAAGATGTGGAGGAACCGGTAGCAATAAATTACTGCTGGCATTTCACAATAAATAAGTGGACTTTGTTTGTAGTTTGTGCACTCGGTCTCTAAAAGGTTCGCCATCACTGCCCTATATAATTATTTTCATAGACCACTTTAATGCTTTTTTTTTTTTTTTTTTTTTTTAAACTACTTGCTTTCATACATATTTTACAGGTTATTGGGCTCTCTTGTCCACCCCATCTTGGCAGAGCCCACATTTGAAACAGACCTTTCAAAAATATGTTATAGTACACCTCGCAAATCTAATCTCTTATTGACATCAAGCCCTGTACAGTCGAGTCTTCTCAAAGCTACACAGTTAAAGAACCTTTGCAAAGCATCTGAGTTTAACTTGTTGGAGACCCCTCTTGTGGTAAAGGTAAGGGTTCCCTAAGCTTGTGTAATATTAAACTATAAAGGTGAACTTGTTTCTATAACTTTTGCTACTGAATTTTCATGGAGGCAGCAGTCTTATAACGTGCTCTTCAGAAATAAGTGAGACTATATTAGATACATTACATAATGATTACTATTCTTCTGTTGTACTACATTATGATCATTCATTGTGTGTATTTTCCCTTCCAGAAGGCAAAAGCTTTAGTGGCAGGCACAGCATCTTCAGGTTTTATTGCACATACGCCCCAGTCTATTCTGAGATCTAGTGCACGCACAACTCCTCTGGCCTCTCCTTCAGTATCACCTGGGAGATCCATTACTCCTCCTTTACGATCCAAAGAAACAAGAATTGCTTTTATGGAAGAGATTAGTAAAAAATATACAAAAGGGGTAAGTGCTAACATGCTATTGTTTGGAGTGTTACCAAGAATATTTATAGTTTACTTCTGTATAAAGTACGGTTACCACTGTAGCTTTTCATTGATGCCATATCCAAAATATTCAAATTGGCAGCTTGCTGCCAATTTCAAGCCCAACCATAATGTACATTGGCAAAGTATTTGTTGGGATTTAACCCTTTCACTGCCAGGAAATATGATTATTTCGCACCTCCAGTGGCCACAGGCTTTTTTTTTTTTTTCACACTAAATTAGTTTCCATGACGCAAATTGGGTCAGGTGTAGGACCTGCTCTTTTTGCCCCATGGCCGCTGATCACATTCAGAGTGCAGTGAGCCAATGCATCTACCTTGCCTCACTGAACCCTGACTGAGCACAATAGAAGACAATTGGGGCTTGAATTAGCTGGCGTTTTTGCAGCTAGCTCACACCCCATCTATGGTTGTGTGCATGTGACCTTGGAGAGCTGTATCCTACCTTTTTATTTGGCGTTAGAAAATAAATGCCTATTTTAGTTCTGTTGCTACTGAGATTTGAAGCTCAACCTGATAGCTGTTCCTCAGTCCCTCTTCTCTGTTCTGGGTGACTGCTGTGGTATTTAACCAGAAGCCTGCCACAGCTCTTACTCTTAGCATGGCTGTGGAGCGGTGTTATTCAGAGCTCGCACCAATTTAAGGAGACACTTGCAGTCTTGCAAATCTTTACAAAGTACAGTTTCATCAAATTGCTACCTACCATTATCTGGTGCTTTTCTTAGACTCCCTAGCAACGATATTGACTGGGCAGTCTACCTTAACCCCTTACCCACATGTGACTTAATATTACATAACATGCAGCTGTGGGGGGTATGAAGAGGGCTCAAGGGGCTGAGCCCTCTCCATACAAGGTGGGTGTTTGCTGCATATTGCAGCAAACGCCCACCGGTAACACCCGCGGTCAGTGCTGGCATCTGTTGCGGGTGTTAACCCTGTAAATGCTTCTGGCAAAGGTGTAGGCATTAAAATACTGGTATCGCTTGTGTGCCGTCATCTTGGATACAATTGCCACTGCCCCTGTGACGACATTGCGGGGGCTGATTGGTTGCCATGACAACCTCAGGTCTTCCCAAGACTGTCTGGTTTTAACCCATTATTACAATGTGCGATCTGCACATTGTAATGAACGATGAGGAAAATCCCCATATACTGCCATAAGGGAACTGATATAAATATAAATACAGTAAAAATTATAAACATGTTAGTCTTCACCATGCCCCAATGTAAATGTATGAAAACATTATAAAACCTATATAAATTTGATATCCCCGTGATAATACCAACCCAAAGTTTAAAGTAGACATGTAATTTGTGTACAGTGAAAGCTGTAAAATCCATGAGGTTTTTTTTTTCACCACTTTCACTGTATTTGGAATTTTTTCCTCTTCCCAGTACATGGCATGGGATATTAAATACAGTCACTATGAAATGCAGTTTGTTACACAGAAAACAAGCCCTCACACAGCTCTTTCAAAAATCTAACTTTTTTTTTTTGTAAAGTGAGAAGTAAAAAATAAACGCGCATAAATAAAAATCGGCCACGGCAGGAAGGGGTTAAAAAAATAAATGTATCTTGGGATCGATTTAGGGCATGTTTAACCATAAAAAATTCTGAGTGTTCTTTTTCACCAGGCTTTTTTTTCCAGTCTACTTATTCTCGGTACTATGTGTCTTTACAGGTTTTATCGGCTGAGCAGGAAGAACCCTCAGTATCCCCGGTCCTGAAATCACAAGAGACTATGTGGGCAGAGAGAGTGGCTATGCTAACACAAAATGATATGGCCACAGACAATGAAGACTTGGATGAATCGTCATCTGGAATTCAAGATGGAAGCCCAAGCAAAATGGAGATCAGCAAAGATGCAAGCAATGTGTCTGCAAGGTCTAACCAGACAACACTAGAGTATCATGATGCTCCAACACCAGAGGACTTGGAGGATGAAGTTGTGTTAACTACTAAAATTCATTCATCCATTAGTGAACAGCCAGTTCAGAAAGATGTAGACATTGTACTAGTGACTGAAGATTTACAACCAATCTCGGAACCTCACGTGGATGGTATGTTATACCCAGCATGTCTGTTGTGTTTTCTGCAGACAGTATGTTATAGAGCAGGAGCAAAGCTGATAGAGATCTCATTTGGGGGGGACATTTTATTCAAGTCCAGTATGTTATTTGATTGATGACTGTGTTGCTAGGACTACAAAGTTAGATGTCATTCAGAATCTGCTGTTGTGAAGAGCAAAGGTTTGTTAAAGGCTATGTAAACATTTGCCAACTTTTAGTTCTTTACTGCATTTACAATTTGTAAAGAGACTTGAAGGGGTTTTCCCACAAACTGAAGTTAGGCCCTATCCCGTGCCAGACCTTTTTTTTTTTTTTTTCCCCACAAAATGTCCATAACTTTTTATGGTATGAACTTCATTTTTTTGTCTTAATCAGAAGTTCTCCTTTCGCCGGAAAGTGATCCTGAGGTGGCACCTACATTAATAATAGTTGAAGAACCTGAACCGCCAGTTAACAGGTAAAAAAGTAATTTGATATAAGGACTAGAATGGTGCACTGAGGCTACATGCACAGACGTATGGGGTTCCGTAGCCGGGAGAAAGATAGGACATGTCCCATCTCTCCCCGTAATACGGCGCAGTGCGCCATACATCCCTTTGAAGAGGGGCGGGGGTGTGCAGCATTCGTGTGAATACAGCCCAAGACTCTGTTTATACACAGAGTATAGTATTAGGACAGTGCAAGCACCTCCAAGATTTGTTTTGAACCCGGGGGGGGGGGGGGGGGGGGGGTTACATAACAACAAACTGCCAATATCACTATAAATATGGTTACTATGGAATCTTTTTTATCCTTTTGAAGGAAGTTTTCCTTTTTTCCCATCGTTTTGTTGATAATTGTATAGCTTTTTTTGTCATATTTTATATTTACTGAAATGTATTGATAGATCTAAACTCAGTTCATACATACTGTTACCCTAAATGGGCTGCCCAGGAGTTTGAGTGCCTTTTCTACAGGGTACATCTTCAATATGAGTTTTGTGGGATGTGACTCCTAGCATCCATATTTCAGACCCTTAAAGGGAACCTACCACTACGAATTTACCTATAAAGGTAGATCAGGTGGTAGGTGGGTCAATAGGACATGAAGATGGCCCCTTTTAAGGGCTAATTAGAATTTCCAGAACATTTTCCATTAGGCTTCCCCTTTTGTTTGGTGGCAGAATATGAATAGTAATAACCTGATTTATTATTTTTTATTTAATACTGATGGGATTATCTCTTGTGCAGCGTTTTAGATCCAGCGGAAGATGACATGCAGCCTTCTGAGGTTGAGGTGCAATCTGTTGTATCTACTGGGAGCTCTGTTTGTAAGTTGTGAATGTTTGTGGAGTGACAATTATACTTTTTCTTCACAAGTGATTGGTTTTCAAGAACATTCGCGGCGTCCACATTTTGGGCCCAAAATTCTATTCTGCCAACCATTAAAGGGAACCGGTCACCAGGGACCTAACTTTCACTAGAGACAGTTTGCAAAAGCCCCATTCTACCTGCATTCCAAAGATCCCTTTGTGCGGTCTTTGAGAATTTTTATCACCATATAATTGTGTTTTTTAACTTACCTGGCTCCCTGCCAGAATCCTGTGGTGAGTCCCAGGGTCCCTAGTGGCAGGTTTACTAGAAGATGTCTTTAAAATAGGGAGATGTCACATACCCCACTTACCGGAGTCAAAACACGATGTGCACTTGCGCCAGGGAGCCACACAAATTAGAGCTCTGCCCACTCATGCAAAATGGCGTCCTTATGCTAATTCCTACTCCCCTAGCACACAGCACACCCAGTCAACTTGATTCTGATATCAGGGAAATCAAGGACTGCACACATGCACCCAGATACACATTCCTCTAGGTGCTGTACAGATCACCTAGACCAGTGATGGCAAACATTTTAAACAGAGTGCCCAAACTACAACCAAAACTCACATATTTTTCGCAAAATGCCAATGCAACAATTTAAGCAGTAACTTATTACTACCTGCTCTTTCACAGGTTTAAATTGTATTGGCACTTGAAGACACCAATACACTAGAAAGAAGAAGAAGTTTGGATTATCATTGTAGCTTCCTTCTAGGGTCCTGGGCTGCCTGGGACTGCAAGAGGCCTGGAGTCCTGTTTGGCAAACTCTACCCTGGGGTGATAGCAAGGGTGCCCATATAGAGGGCTCTGAGTGCCATCTCGGGCACCCGTGCCATAGTTTCGCCACCACTGACCTAGACACACACTGGCTATAGCTACTACTAGCACCCAGACACAGAAGGTAACAAGGCTCAACGGTAATTCACACTTTAGTTTCAGGAACACCCAAAAATCTAGCTAGTTGCATGTCCTGTGAGACCTGCAGTAATGGTTTCTATAGCTCTGCCAAGCTACCATCCACACGTAAAGCAGCCTGACAACCCTGGTCCTTTGTGGCCAATACACAAGTTAGAGCCAGTCTCACTGGAGTCCTCTGTAACACTCTCTGAGCTAGAAGGTAACCCCATCCCCTTCTCTGCAGGGGCTACTAAATGTTCAGAACCCAGACTGATGTCTGAATCAAGGACATTCTGACTGTTAGTGACCTCAGATACACAAGGTGTCAGCAGGTCAGCTAAGAGGCTCATCCCGGCTGCACACTGCCTCATCCTTGTTTGTACATAACGCATTATTATCATCACGCATTGCTTGGTTAGTACAAGGTTTAGTACAATCAATATGAGAAAATCACGTTGAAATTCCCCTAGTGCAGTTGAACTATCTGCAGAATCCTTGTATACCAATCACCTCAGGCTTTTTTGAACCTATGGCATTATCACTGTCCATTTCTGTAATGGTGCAAGAGACAGTATAATCCAGAGAATGTGGGACATGGACACGGTTAGATTTATCCACTGCACTTTGGGGGCGGGGGTTGAGGATCTGCAGAATCATTGGCTGCTATTCACCCCAGATCCAGTACCACATCAAGACTCTTTGGACATATCACAATGTCATCATCATCACCACACGGGGTAGGTTCAGTACCATTCAGTGTAAATGTGACATTCACATTATTAGGCATTTCAGCATGGTGGGGAAAAACCACCACAGACTGGGAGACTAACTGCCCTGGATCAGTCCCCAGTAAAACATCTTGGACTCGAGGACTTTCTTTGATCGACATCCAGATGTCATATATCCATCAGGGTTGACTCTGCCGATCACAGAACCCCCTTGGTTGTGGGGGTGCTCTTCAATCCCCCAGAACATGTAGGGCTGTGGTGTCCCATTTTGGTTGCATACGCCACACCTACCAGTATTAAACATAGACTTAGTGGGAGTAGAGGGGGCACAGGTGTGGTAGGCTTAGCCTCTGTCCAGTCATCCTTAGTAGGCCTCTGCAGGGCTGCTGCCGGCTTGGTAACATAAGTATCCGCTATCCATGTGGCCTTGTTATCATTACGCTCTTGGACAATTACAACTTGCTGCCCAATGCATTGGGCTGAAGACAGGTGAACTCCGCTCGAAACTCGGCTTGACGATCCGCAAACTTTTTCTCCCTACTGGGCTTGACTCTCCCCAAACTCTCACTCCATGTGAGCTGGACGCTTTGCAATCTGTAGCTCACTCTGGCCTTGACTCTTTGCCAGATTTTGCTCCTTTTGGATTTGAGACTCATCCTACCTTCTCTCTCTGGACTCGATGCTTATGCAACAGTTTCTCAGCTTCAACAGTGCCCAGCTAGGGTCTCTTTCATCCATCTTCTTTTAAGTAGCCACCATCTTAGCAGTTACTTGCCAAATAAAAGATAGAAAAGAAAAACAAGAGGGGAGGGGACTGTTGCAAGAATGTCTTACTACAATAAGCACTGAGTTTTACTTTGTAGACTGGGGTGGTACTCGCAAGGATTCCACCAGTCCTTAAGTGCAAGGGTTAATTACTTAAACCAAGCACTTAACCCTCTATTACAAAAAACAGGGTCTCACTGTTGCTAACCAATTTGTCAGGAACCCCCCACACCAGAGTCAAAACACGGGTTGCACTTACGCCAGGGAACGTCGCAAATTAGCTCTTAAGCTCCACCCACTTGCCCAAAATGGTGTCCTTACATTTAGTCCTACTCCCAAGCACTCAGCACACCCTGTCAGGGAAACCAAACGCATCTGAATCCCAGACACTGCACACCACGCGCGCACAGCCCATTGGGTGCACAACCACAGTATGTAACCCCTATCGCTTACATGCCTATGGAACGCTACTGCATAGATCCACTCTGCACCCCTATACAGTCAAATGCCCACACTTAGTCACAGCTGCCACAACTCATGGTTACGGCTCACAAGACGCCCAGCACAATGCTTTGATAGTTACAAAAATGGTGGAATAACAGACATGCATAACAGCAAACGGGCATAAAATAAAGAAAAGACAGACCTCTTACAAATTGGATTGGCATAGAGATACGCGGTAGATAAATCTGTGGGGGCAGTTGGTCTACTGACCAGGTATTAATTATGTTATTTTATAAGGGCAAGTTGATTTCCCCTCCACACATAACTTGCAAAGAGGGTGCATTTTAATCCATAATTTATCACAGGAGAATTTAACATTTTTGACTTTGGGAGGGTCTGAATTTCTGTTAACAAATCGATCCAGACACAACATTATTATGTCATTATTGCCAGTAACAATAAAATGGTTTAGTTTGCACTGTAAATTAGTTTGACTGGCCTTCAGTTCTACTGTACTTCGTAGATGTTCATGATCTCTAATATTTAATGGTTTCCTGCATAAATTTCATTTCTATGCTCTAAACTGCTATTTCTGGGCCTACAGGATTGTGCGTGTCTGACTTTCACATCTTTAGAAATTTAATGCATGTATTATCATTTTTTTAATTTTTTTTTAATATATATATACCATAATAGCTGTGATCAGCCATCATTCTAATGAAGATGTTGAGAGCACACATTCTGAAATTCCTGAACATGAAATCAAAGACAATGAAGTGGAGATACAGAATTTTGAGGAGAATGTTGTAATTGTTGAGGAAATACCTGCGGTCACTGACTCGCCTCCTCCATTTACAGAGATTCAGGTAAATCGAATGTATTGTTAAAGATTATTACTATTGGTAGAACTTAATGTAGCGCCATCATATTCCGTAGCGCTTTACAAATCATAGGGGACATATACTTATAGGATCTTAGAGTACAAACCTAGTTGCATGGAAAACACTGATCCTGACATTTAAAGGGTTAACACCCATATTGAAGCTCCCTGTGATTACTGACTATAGTGGAGCACTATTAGCAGTGCTGCGAGCATGAAAAGGTTAAAGTTCCGGTTGTGAAAGAACAGACAGTCGACTTGTCAACAGTATGTCACCATAGACCTCTCTACTAATCAAGTGATAAGTTAACTCCCCTTTTTATTGCAATAACTGTTGTATATTTGATTTTTTTTTTTTTTTTGGATTATTCTTAGGATTTGAATGATAAGATAAATATTGTAGTCCCTGAATCAAATGTGATGCATAAAGAAACAAGTTCCTTGAAAACTCTTGATGGGGAAACTGCTGGTGATCGTGAATGCAGTAATGATAATGAATCGACAGATGACAAAGATCCTGCAGATGATGGAACAGATGTTGAAGTTGAACATTCTGAAGCTCCAAGTAATTTTTCATTGATTCTTGAGGGAGATGATGACTATCCAAAGGTGGAGTTATTGATGGCAGGTCATCCTACTGATCAAAATTCTGAAGAACTTGAAAAGGATTTGTGTGCTCCTAAGGATGAAAATTTAGTTGAAACAGTTAGTACTGTTAACATTTGTGAAAACTCTTTGACTCTTGGTGGCACTGAGCATGGGACAAAGATTACAGAAACACTTCCTTATATGCCTGAGCCAATCGAGGTAGCCATTCCAGAAAACTTGCTGGATGCTCTTAAAGAAACCAGAAGTAAGGATATTACAGCAGATGTTAATAGTGGTTTTATTCCTGAAAATGAATCTGGAAGGAAGCTCGGACATGTTCATGCTACCCCCAAGACTCCTGTGAAAAAAGCAAAGCAAACCAACACTGAACATCTTGCTGATAATGAAGTCCTAAGAATTACACCACCTGAAGAATCTGATGAGCAGAAACTTGGTGTGGATACGCTACAGACCTCTCCGGATGAAGGCAAGTCCACTCAAATAAGACCTCCAACCCCTCGAAGAAGTATTCGAAAATCCTCAAAGGCACCAGAGAGTACCAATGAGCTTGAAATCCAGCTTCCCACAACTCCGAAAAGAGGAGGTAGAAAAACCAAAGACCATCCAGAAAATATGAGTACAACTTTAGTGACTGTGGAAGAGGAACAAGAATCCATTACTATCACAAGAATTTCTAGAAGGACAAAAAGTGCTATTTCTGATCAACCTGAAGCCACAGGAAGTGAAACCGTTACAGAAGAACCAATAACAAAGCCACCATCTTCTCCTGCTAGAACCCGTAGAGGTAAAGCTGCTGCAATGGATGATCAGATAAATACAGCAGACAGTTTAGATCAAAATATGCCTACAACACCAACAAGAATCACTAGATCATCTAAAGTGATACGAGACATTGAAAAAGAACCAAATGTTGAGATTGAGCCACTCGTTAATACACCTACCAGAGGGCGTAGAGGAAAACGCGTTGTAAATGAGTTGGTAAAACACTTTGAGCTTGGAGCCCCTCAAGCCTCCAACAAATCCGATGTCAGCCCACCTGTTTCTCCTAAAAAAGTATCCTTGAGATGGTCTAGAATAAAGTCAGACAATCAGATTGAGGAAAAGAAAGCAGAGGAAGATAATTCCACAGCACAAGAGGCTTCTTCAGATACAGCAAGAAAAACTGCAAAAAAAACTATTCGTAAAGTAGATACAGAGGAGTCTACTGATGATGCAGAGGAGCAAAAAAGAACTACCCGTGTAACAAGGACTAGATCTAACAATCTTGCCATACCCGATACTCCTGTTGAATTTGCCTTTGCTACTCCTACACCAAGGCGTAGAAAGAATGCAAAAGGTTTGTTTCAGTTTCCTAACACATTTTTCCACTGACTCCTGTTTAAATGGCGTCTACCACCAGTAGGAAGGACTGTATGCATACCTTTTAATGGAGCCTGGAGCCCCTCAGGCTCATTTGAATACAGTCTTTCATCCTTGTAGTAGATATCCTTTAAGTGTCTTCTGAAAGGGGACCCTTCACCACCTCACTTATATGGAGATTGGCATACTATTGCGTTTTTGTAAACCGAATGTTAACTGACTGGAAGCATAATATTAGCAAAATGAGGGAGATGTGTTAAGCCAATTTTTTCAAATTACTTGTGCAATTTGCTCCAGACAACGGTTTCAAGGCATTTTAGACCCGTTTTCCACACTTCGACGTTCGCCTAAGGGGGTGTGACCTGTGTAAAAGGGTGTGGTCTCATGAAAAGTGGGCCTAGCCAGGCGGAAAATGGCTTGTGCGCCAAATACCCTTAGAATTTGCGCCACATTGTGCTGGTATAAAGTAGAACACGACGGTTTTAAACTGTGGCACAGCAAAAAAAAAGTGTGGACTCCCCCTCAATGTATAAACTCTGCATCTAGATGAGAGAGATCACAGTCAGCCACTGATTGGACAGTATGAGAGAGGATTAGCATAACACACACCTCCAGCCCCAGCTCCTCCTATAATGTTCAGATCCTGGGACTGATGTGGGGTTGCAGTTATGTTGGGTGGATCACTTCCATAGAGCCTATATAGATTAGTAAAACTGTGCAAGTAACATATTTGAAGTGATATTGGCTTAATATGAAGCTATATTTTGACCCTCTAAATTTGGCAATACTCTGAAATTATTCAGAAATTCAAATACACAGACAAATGGAGGGAATCTGTTTATATTATTGTTGCCCAATCTTCAGGCAGCAGAAGGTTTAGATCATTACATTTATTACAGGGAAGTATGCAAATATGTTTTCCAAGGTGTTAAACGGAAAGCAATGCTTCCTCTTGGTACCTTTAAATGGAGCCCCATTAACACCAAGTATGACCTACAAGAAGTCTAATAACATGTGGGATTAAGCCAAACCAGTATATGCCAGAAGGAACAAATTCCCAACTGTAGACAGCACTGTTTTGACCTGGTTGGTTCCTTTTAGCACCTTGGAAAACATATTTGCATACTTCCCAGAATTCCCTAGTGGAGCATCTATGGCTTCAAGTCTCCACACGCCTATTAGACTGCCTTAATTGGCAGACTCTCTATAAGGAGAACTCTTACCTTCTGACCCTACATTTATTACAAACAACTATAACTTTCTGGCTTTCTTGCAAAAGAGTTTTATTCTATTTGACTAGAACTTTGCAAGTGTTTCATGTGTAATAAACTTCTTTGATTTCCATTTAGTTGAACAATCTGCTCCACCTGTTTCTCCAAGTGAGACACCGGGACCTGTAGCTTCAGACTACATGTTTTCTCCACCATCACTGAGAACAAGAAGGTCAACTCGAACTGTGTCAAGTGTAGTGCCAAAAGAAAAGGTCTGCTTTATTTTCCCTTCTGACTTGCCATTTTCACTTTCGGCTTTCTGCTGCTAATGTGGGATTTATTTATTTTTTTATTTTTTAGGATGGAAAGATTGAGGAGTCTGAAAAGACGATAACTGTGGTTCCCGAAAAGAAGCCAAGAGGCAGACCTCCAAAACATAGAGCAAAGAAAGAACAGTGAGTGTTGGCAGTTATATTTATCCATTTATCTGTGTAATTTCTTTAAAATATCAGCTCTTTATTGATTTTCCTTTTTTTTTTTTTTTTTTTTTTTTTTTTTTTTAAATACAAACAATAACTCATTTGTTATTGTACACACTTGTATACATTTTGTTATTGTAAACACACTTGTTACTCCAAAGTGTTCAATTCTCCTATCCCAGTATTCTTGTCCAAAGGCTTAAAGGAAACCTGTCATCAGCAATTGGCCTATAAAACCAATACTGTCAAGCACAGTGAAACTTTCTGTTTCTTTCATGAACCTTGGTGGTGGCATCATCCAGAAAATCAACATTTATACAACCAATTTACATTGATATTTAAAGTTAAGAAGATGGAGATTTTAACACTAAAGTCAAGGTGGGGAACTCTGAACACCTTCTCTGTGATTGACATCATGCATCGGATTTCAGCAGATCTGGTTAGTGATGTCTCTGGATGCAGGACCATAAATTACAGTGAAGGGGAAGAGAGAGTTTGACTTCCGTGATAAAATATCTGTCTACTTGACTTCATACAACCAAATTTATATCTTGCTTCTAAGTTTTTTTTTTTTGTGGATGGTGCCACGACTCTGGGCCAGGAAAGAAACACGATCTAGACGGTGTTTAGCTGCTTAACATCCTTGTAATAATTTATTAGGTCAATTTCTGCTGACAGGTTCCTTTTAAGGGGGTATTGATTTTGTGAAAGACAATTACGTCCACAGAAACTTGGGCATGGAAAAGGTTTTATTTTGGATGCTACTTCAGATATACTATATTTGTAAATAAGTGTGCTATATTTATTTTACGGGAATTTCAGTCTATTAGCTTGTTTTGTGAAATGTATCTTTAAAAAAACCTAACATCTGCCATCCTTAAAGGATTTTTTTTTTGTTTAAATATTTTCAAGGCCTATTGCTTACACCAATCCCTACTCCCCCAATAAGCTATTTACAATTGAAATAAATCTACATGAAACACAAACTCATTGCTCTTTCCTGTGCAATGGATATGCCACCTGTAACTTGATTCCTTTTGTGCTACTGGTTTTGGTGTCTGTTCCTGCAAAGACTGCCCTTGAAAGAACATAATGGCCATATTGGTCTCTGCAGTGACACAGACCCAATTTCCTTTACTGATCTGCATATCCTCCTTATGTGTTTAATACTCCTGGATTATTACAGGGCACAAGATAAAGCAACTTGGTCACCACCTCCAGTAAAGATCCAGCTTCTCTCACCTCCAGAAAGCCCAACTGACGATTCAGAAAGTACACGGCCAATGCCTACAGAGCCCAAAGCTGCTGAAAAAAATCTGTCACAGAAAACAAGAAGAAGAATAGTAACATCTAAACCAGTCACTCGCAGAAAGATCAGATGATTGTTTCTTGGAACTTTTTTTGGTTTTAATGTGTTGTATAAACCTTGTAAAATATTGGAACCAAACCAATAACTGGGAGAATAATTTATATAAATTATTGTAAATGGTCTTAAGCTTGAAATTTAATATTTCATTGGACGAATTTTCTTCCCAGACAGATACTTTTTCTATTTTGTATTGTTTTTTAAAAAAATATGTATCTATAGCTTCTTGATATGTTAAATAAAATAATTAACAATATTTGACTTTTATCACGAAGAGCCATGTCTTTACTTGAGCGTCTATTTACAGAATAACTCAAAGTAAATTATCTTTTTATCTTGTAGGTAATAAGTATTTGTGGTAATTGTGTGATCATATTTACTGTCTACAATATTTAGACACACGGCTCATTAGCAATCATTTAGGCCAAGCCACTAAGCACAGCAGAAGGGTATAAAGTAGAAAAGTGTTGTTTACTCCTAAAATAGATTTAAAGGAAGTGTATAGAAAGTTTCACATGAGCAGGGGAAATAAAAATCACGATGACACTGATCATTACAATTTCAGATGGTAGGAATACAAAAGGAAGTAAAGCTCCTGTAGGAGATCTAGGATTGAAGAAAATTGTACTAGGTAATTGTGAAAGAAATGTAGTAGCAGCAACAGAAAGATAAATGGACACGTGTACAAATCTTGCCAGTGCCGTACCCTGAAACTTCACTGTTGGGCTACATTCACACTAAAGTGTGAATGCCTATGGGGGACGTATATACTGCTGCAAGCTTGTGGCCGTGTATATGTCCCCCAACGGTCAGTATGATGTGTTTTGGGATGATATACATCACATTTCGTGTCTAGACATTGTGGAGAGGGGGGGGGGGGGGGGTTTGAAGATGTTGGTGAATAAACCAGTGCAGAGTTGGACTCCACATTCTTATTCTGCACCAGATAAATCATGCAGAGTAGTTTTTACGACTGTAGAGTCTACTATAGACCAGCAGTTAGTTGGTCTAGTTTACAACTGGCTTTTCTAGGGCACCCACTGAATATTCTGGTGAGCTGGCTAGGCCATGGCCCCTATTTTGTGAAAGACAACTGCCTATAAATGGTCTTAAACCCTCAGTAAATGTGGCACATGGCATTTCATGTGCAAATTACTGGTGTGTGTTATGCAGGGTTGGCTCCAGATTTTAGTAGACCCCTGGGCGACAGAGCCACAGTTGGCCCTTTTGCAGTGAACTCGCGTGGCGGCATTAAACATTCAGAAACCAACAGTCTCCTGTTACCTGTTTCCTGTTTGTTTTTATAAAGCCCTCTCTCCCCCCCATGGATTCATTAGATTCAGCCCTTTTGTACAGACTTACGTGGGCCCCGTCACTTGCCCGGATATGCCTAGTGCTGTCGCCAGCCCTGTTATGGTATCCAAAGAGTTCAATTTTGGTCCACCAGACAAGACCATTTTCTTACAGTATTTTACATGACCTCGAATGCATTACAGGCGGTCCCCTACTTAAGGACACTTGACTTACAGACAGAACCCTCTGACCTCTAGTGAAGCTTTCTGAATGCTTTGCTATAGTCCCAGATTGCAATAATCAGCTGTAAGGTGTCTGTAATGAAGCTTTATTGATAATCCTTGGTCCCATTACATCAAAAAAATGTTTAAACTCCAATTGTCACTGGGGCCAAAATTTTTTTTTTTTGTCTGGATCCACAATTATAAAGTATACAGTTTCGACTTGCATAAAAATTCAACTTAAGAACAAACCTCCGGACCCTTTCTTGTACGTAACTGCCTGTACTTGTTTTCTTTGAAACCATTGTACCTGCTTGTTCCAGCCCTGTTGTTACTTCCCACAGGTGGTCCTTTATTCTTTTCACTCGGCTGTCTAAGAACAATCAGTATATTTGTCTTGCAAGGAGCACCTGCTCATGGTTCCTGGTCAAAATGTGCGTTCTAAATTGCAGCACTCGTAGGAACTATTGGTAGTTTTAAAAAAATTTTCTCTAATGCAATCACTATGTATTGCAACAATAAGGTTGCCAAGGTCTTGAGACAGGCCATCAATTAAACCAGCTCATATTAGTTTTCCCAATTACTTAGGTGCCACACGACAAACCTCTCATGGTGAGTAAAGCCAGTGAGCTAAGTGGCAGGATTGCTTACTAAATACTGTCTTTTTTTTTTTTTTTTTACTTTCACCATCAACATTTGGATCAGTGGAAAAAAAAACAAAAAACTGAAGTCTGAGCAAGAATGGTCCAGTAAGGCATTAGTGAAGCTAGGAAGAGAAAAAAACTTTTGATGTGTCCAAAAGCCCAAATGGCTTCAGTGAGAAATCGCTGATGTGAAGAAAACGCCGGTCTGAATCCGCTCTAAGGCCAGTTGCCTCACAAGCAAGTTCTATCCATGAACATCACTCTGTGCGCTTGGGGGATTCCACGGACTAAACTCAGCATGTCACTTCAGCGATTAGAGGTTTGGGAAATCCTGCATGTAGTATGCTTCTTTGACCAGCTTGTGGGCGACTGGACTAATACATATAACTTAATTTATGGACACGGCTGGATTTCTTTGTCAGCGTGGACTCGATGGGTTATTACCGACATTTGTTGAGAAATTACAAATATACATAGGATGATATAAATATTAAACATGTCACAAATGTTCTAAGGAAATAGATATTCAAATGCGGGCCTCTTATCTGTTCTAAAAAGTAAATGATCAGACCAAACCATATTTGCAAATCAACTAATCCCCTACAGGAGTCTTGTTCCTAGGGCATTCATTTTTTGATCCCCATTAAAAAGAAAAAAAAAAAAACTTCCTGATTGCTGCACTTGTCGGTGCTTGTTTTTGTTCCATTATCTGAAACCTAAAAAAACTGCCTCAAAATGACAGCCTTAATACACTGCCAGTACCTTGTGCATCCTGTAATCGTCTATCAAACAATGCCACTCTGCCATCCCAGCGTGGCTGTAAGGTAGAAACAAACCTTTTATTCTTTATGCTATTAATACTCATCTAGTCATAAGGGTGGGTTACCAACTATCTTTACACTGGATACAAGCTTGTTTTTAACTGTTTGTATTTTGGCTCATATGAAATATTTTTATAGAATCGTGAAAAAAAGGACTTTTTTTTTTTTAATTACGTTATATGAGTGCTGGATTTATCGTCTTTATTTGGATATTGTGGCTGGAGTTGACACCACTATTATCCTGGTCACCGTTCACGTTATTGGAGAAATATCTTCATCTTACGACAACGAGCATCTAATGTGGAGAGATGCTGTTTTTCTTCTTTATTTTCCACAGCAGAGAGATGAAGTCAAGTTGTCCCACCTCTCCACTGCTTGCAGAGATGTAAATGGCTGGCTTCCTGTGTGAGCGCCTTCTATCTTATATTCTGGAGGACTCGGTTCATTGAGATACGTTCTGGCCAGCATCTGTGATACAAGGTGCACTGTTACAACTGCTTCAGCTATACACAAACTTCTGCTGCCCTTCAAAATGGGAGAAATGACTGTGTGAATTATGGCAGTGCACCGTAACCTTCCTGAAGAATTGATCAATGCTTCCTGATAGATTTTTGTAACCTATATACAGAGGAGTGAAACTAATGGTATATTGGTTATTGACATTTTATGGTGTTTGTAGATGTAAAGTATATTTCAATCACACTTGTTCGAGATACAGATGCGACATATTCATATTTTGAGGATATCCAATCGGGTTTCTCTAAAAATCGCATCAATTCTATTCTCCTATCTGGTCCTGTGAAGAGTTTATACATTCCACTTATCATATATATTCATACATTTTGTCAGATGAACAGTTCACAGTACCAGACTTGCTGGCCAGGACCTTTTGTTCCTTCCCTGACGTCTACAAATAATTGTGTTTTACATTTTAACCATTTCCAAACATTTTATTAGTCCGTTTTTTGGGAATTCCATTTGTGGTGGAATAAATAAAAGTGAGTAGGTCATATCTTTAAAAGAAGAAAGTCACAGCAACATGAGAGGGAAATGTAATACCACAGATTAAGAAAACCTATAGCTAAATAATTCAGTAGTCCTGGAAGAGGAAAGCAGCAGCGTTGAGTACTGGTTTTGAGGCCATCTTTACCTCTTGTCTGTTTCACTTTACTCACTCCACTCGTAGGTTCTGAAATATGCAGAATTGTGATAGTGTGAAAGTAGCTGTACGGGTGCGGCCTTTCAGCAAGGTAAGAAAAGTGGCGGCGTCCTATTTGTTATATTTTTAGATTATTTGTCTGATCTATGTATTTGTGTGTAAAGGTTGTGCTTTCGTCCCTGTGTCTTAATTGGGATCCTGTATTTAGCTAAGGCTATATATGGTCTATAAGCCTCTCAGTCTGATGCGAGATGCAATTCTTTTTAATTTGATGTATTGATTCTTATCACTAATTATTCTTATTTTACTCTTATTTACAGCTTTTTACATTTAGAAGGTTTAACATATTTAATTATTTAGGATCTATTTTGTATCCCTATTGTTAATGGCATTTATTAGTGGTATTTCACAGAAGGTTGCTCACAGTGATAAACTGGCGCTCTTCTCGGTGTACACCACAAAAATATAGCAATGGATGGGTGAAGTTGGGTAAGATTGAAATATATAACTTTTATTTCTTCAATAATAAAACCTGCCCATAATAAAAATAAAATTATGCTAGGCATAATAGTTTTTCTGATCCTTCTAAAAGCACAGGATGACCCCCATGTTTATGTGCCTGTGCTATCAAACATTGGATCAGAGGACAGAAATGGTGAATAGCTGAGATATTGGCTGCACTTCTCTCTTTTACAGTGTATTGACTTTTTATGTACAAAGTAGAATACCACTTTTTTTATATACTGGTAATATAGACTTTGCATATACAGTATATACAGGGTGATATGAAGTGGGGAACTGAAGTGAGTGATATTTGTATGAAGTGGGGAACTGAAGTGAGTGATATTTGTATGAAGTGGGGAACTTAATTTTCTAGCGAAATAAACCACTTAAATAGTGTCTCATGAAATATTATTCCCTCCAATGTTATACAGTACAACACTTCCCCTTCAGGTTGGGTTCAAACTCAGCCCACTGGTGGAGATTTAGCAGATTTGTCCGAGGTAAAACTGTTCTAGTGGGAAAATTAGCTCTGGTTATAAAGGGTGATAAAACAGTTTTGCTCTGACATTTTGATAAATATCCCTCACTGTCTTGGGGTACATTCACACGAATGTGTGCCCCGCACTGCTCACCCCTCCCCTCTCCAAAGAGCAGCACAGAGCCGGTGCCATAAAATGTCGAAATATAGGACATGTCCTATATTTCGCTGTGCACGGTCACGGTGCAATGAGACACCGTGTGCTCACCCGCACTGTAACCAGGCACCAGGGGTCCGATATGCGGCTGAAAATCAGTTCCCATTACTTTTTTGGTAATGAACCTTAAATGCATCACTTCCATGCAGTCTATAATACAATAAAAACCCTGTTTTGCCATGGTTCTAGGGCTCTATGAGAAGCTGGTCAACCAGGCCATAGAGTATTAGGGAATCTACAGGGATGACTAATTTGGGTTTTATAGTAGTACAGACCACATGCAATTGAGGCATATAAGCTATTGCTGCACTTTAAGAGGTGCTGCGTTTGAACCCAACCTGAAGGGGAAGTGTGTACAGTATAATAGAAGGAAGAATATTCCTTGAGACATAAACTATTTAAGTGGGGCTCACTGTAAAATGTGCCACAGTGCAGCCAATATCTCAGCTACTCACTATTTCTATCCTCTGAACCACTGTTAGCACAGTGGGGAGTTCTTCATTTGCATTAGGTGGGTAGTATGTGCGATATTTTTTAATTTCCTGCTAACCACTAATCCTCAATAGTGGTGCAATGTAAGCTATGCCACCAAAAATACTAAAATCTCTCCTGCTTCCATTTTTATTATTTGTCTATTTACTTGTATACTATTTCCATGTGTTTTACCCTAAGAGAGAGAAGGATGCAGGGTGCAGATGTGTTATTTCCATGAGAGACAACTCCACAACTATTTATGACCCAAGGAATTCTGGACATGAAAAGATATTTAGATTTGATCTTGCCTACTGGTCCCATAATGGATTTTTGAAAAATAAAGATGGGACACTAATACCAAATGGCACAGAAAGCAATTATGCTGACCAGGTAGGCACTAGATCTTTTACTTTATTTGTGGCTCTGTTTCTTTACTAGTCATGCTTTTTCGCATGTCTGTATTTTTCTATTGCTAGCAAATAGCAAATATACATTGGCCCTGGACTCCTGATGTATCTGGCAGTTGTAGGATGCAGATGTGTTACCTAGTGAAGTCCCTCAGGCCTGCCAAAGCCGAAGGCAGGACTTAACCCCTTTCTGACTGTTACTTAACTGTTACGTCCAGCTTCTGGCACCGGCTCACAAGCGTGAGGGGCTGTGTGATGCCCCTGGAGGTCATTAAAAAATGAAAGGTTGCACAAAAAGCATGCCAACATAAGGCAGACATTTTATGTAATTTTCACCAAATTTCCATTTTTTTAAAAATAAATGCATGACATATCTCCCACATTTTTCAACTAACATGAAATACAATATGTCATAAGAAAACACCTGGATTATGTTAATGCATTCTGAAGTACATGTCATGAAGTGAAACATGTCATAAAGTGAAACATTTCAAAACAGGACTGTGTCAGGAAGGTGTAAAATGGTGTAAAAAGTTTTTAAGGGTTCAATTTACTGGCTGCCAACTGTATGCTGACAGTGAGAACACACTGACTTGATATTGAAGATGCTGCAAAGCACTGGGTCACCTCCTTGTTTCCAAAATATTGTTACAAAAAGTGGTAAAAAAATTGCAAATACCCTAGAATGGTACCTATAAGAAATTATAGGACATCACACCAAAAAGGCCTAAACTATCTCCGTCTGTGGCAAAATACAAAACAAAATAAAAAGAAGACTTTAGGAAGAAGGTGATGCAAAAACTAATGACACAATAAGTGTTTTCATTGTATAACATTTCATTGTTCTAGACATCACCAAAAGGGTACAACTTGTTTTGCACAAAAAGCCTCAAGAATCGGTGTACACAGAAAAAGGAAAAAGTTACGACTTTTAGAATTCAAAAAGGAAAAAGTCCTGTAAGGGCTCATCACATATTGTTTTTGCCTTGAATCCTGGTGAAAACACCATGAAATTATGCCCTGGGGTTTGAGGGGTGGTTCTCTAGACAGTCACCTACCCCTTGTGAGCTAGTGCTCATAGTTGTAACATACAGCAAGTATGCGTGTCTTTTTAAGAAATGAGAACATGTGAAAGGAAGGGGGTGTGGTTTGCTTGAAGCTAGGAAAGGGAATGATGGGTGTCTGGCTGCACATGTTATAATAAAAGAAGTTTCTGATGGAATTCATCTCTGCTGCTATCACATGGAGACATTACAACTGGCGACAAGGATGGGATGAGTGAATACTCACTCCCATTCTATGTGTGCTCAATGCCAAGGTGTGCGAGATAAACACCAACAGACACAGATAGAAGATCTGAAACTATAGCACAGTTACTTTCTGCACTACTCTACTGAAGAGAGCTAAGATGGCAGATGAATATATCAGCCACATGTGCTCCCAAAATTTAAACTACAGATACCAACAACCTGGCTCACAACTAGAGAAACTGGATAAACAGATTTGTGAACTTGCTGGAAGCCATAGCCATCAAAGATGATAAAAAAGAAAAGATTTACTTTTGCACCAAACAGGCTCAGACATATGACATATACTGCACACTACCTGCTGCAGACACAGACACCTACATGATTTTCTCAAAATGGCGAGTGCCATAGAAAAAGTAAATCATCAGGCCACTACAATGGAAAAAGGTGACCTCTCCCAGATACATAACATAAAATTTAAAGCTACAGTAGACAAAAGAACTCGGAAACATATGAAATGTTACCGATGTGGAAAAGACTTTCCTCACACAAATAAATGTCCAGCTACAGGGCAGACATTCAGCAAATGTGGTAAAGAGAACCATTATGCATCTGTATGCAAATCAGCACTTACCAAGCCTCCTACAAATCCAAAAGAAAAAACAGGCCAATTTACAAATATTACAACAGGATGAAGAGGAGACATCAGCCACCACCAATGTCTTCATTACCTCTGTACACCCCCTAACTTCCTATCACATGTTCTCATTTCTTAAAGCACACCTGCCATCAGGTCTCTGTCACTAGTCCTGTCACCTATACCTGTTGGAGCAACTCACAAGGATCCATCCAAGCCTTTATTTAGTCAATTCATACATTTATCATAGTAAAATCATCTTTTCTTTATTATGTAACTGAGGCTGGTCACATGGTCAGAGGCAGTGATGTCACCTCTGTTACCCCTCTCCTCCTCCTGGTCATGTCTGTGTGTAATGTATAGTAAAGCATTGCTAGTGTCTGTGCTTGCTAACATGTTGTGTTCTCCCATAAACACGTGAGAGACAGACATCAGCTACACAAGTACCTGACATGCTCTGTTATACATATTTGTGAGAGACAGACATTAGCTACACATGAATCTGACATGTTCTGCTATAACATGACTGCCTGGAGCTGCTGTATCTCTCCTATACACACAGAGGCTACAGGGGTGCCAGCACCAGGAAGCACATGGAAGAGCCATTACACCATTATATCTCACATCATTATACAAGCTGTCATTATACAAGGTCATTTGCATACAGCTTTAGGACCTCATTGCTTAAAGAGAACCTACCACCACGAATCTACCTATAAAGGTAGATCGGGTGGTAGGTGGATGTAAGGGACGTGAGGATAGCTCTTTTTAGAGCTAATCGTCACGTCCCCGCTAACTTTTGGGAAACTTTATTAACCTAATATGTAAAATTTAGTTATGCGGCTACTGGGGCGTGGAGTAGCCGGCACGAGGCTACACAGCGCGGCTACTCCACGCCCCAGTAGCCACATTACTCCTCCTACCCTGTTGTGTCCGGCGCGCAGCTCCTCGTAGCTGCGCGCCCTCGTCCGAAATGATGGCGTTCTGCGCATGCGCAGAACGCCGGCTGAGCAGTCCCAGCTCCGAGGCCGGAGCTACTGCGCATGCGCAGTAGCCGGCTTGTCAGACGAGGGCGCGCAGCTACGAGGAGCTGCGCGCCACACACAACAGGGTAGGAGGAGTAATGTGGCTACCGGGGCGTGGAGTAGCCGCGCTGTGTAGCCTCGTGCTGGCTACTCCACGCCCCAGTAGCCGCATAACTAAATTTACATATTAGGTTAATAAAGTTTCCCAAAAGTTAGCGGGGACGTGAGGATTAGCTCTAAAAAGAGCTCTCCTCACGTCCCTTACATCCACCTACCACCCGATCTACCTTTATAGGTAGATTCGTGGTGGTAGGCTCCCTTTAAGTTTACAGGCATGTAGAGGGACAATGAAGGCAATGCTTTCTAACGGCAGTTTATGAAAATATGTTTAGTTTAGGGGTTAATTTGCCAGATGGGTTCTCTTTAAAGAGACATGTATGCTTGCTGTATGTTAAAATAGTGCCTGACATTAAGGGTTTTTAAAGCATTTTAATAGCGATTTGTGGGCCATCTTTTGGTCATAGACCCAGTATCAACTGCAGTCACTGTAACTATAGCTTTTCTATAGTCATACTTTGAACTGGTAGAAGTGGATAGGTTTATGTCACCAGTGGGCTACAGTAGAAGTGAAGTATACTGTATTCCATACTAATCTAGAATAGAAAAGCAGGTTTATTTATGAACTAATGGTCTTAGTTACTCCTTTTTTATTTTTCTAGCAAAGAATATTCTGTGATCTTGGCCAGGGGGTATTAGATAATGCCTGGCAAGGCTACAATGCTACCTTGCTTGCATATGGCCAGACGGGTTCTGGAAAGAGTTACTCTATGGTTGGATATGGAGCAAATCGTGGCTTAATCCCAGTTATCTGTGAAGAGTTGTTCCAAGTTATTGAAAACAAAAAAGATGATACCAAACGCTTTCAGGTTAGTACTGTATATTTCCACATACAGCAGAACAGAGAAACATGTATATTTCTTTCACATTTAGTGTCACATCCAAACCAATCCATGAATTCTGAATGATTTATGTGAATAATGCTTTATGCACCTTATGCAGTGTCGACTCCAGGTTTTACTAGGGCCTTGGGCGACAGAGCCTCAGAGGACCCCATTGTAGTAAATTTACATGGCGGCATTAAAATTCAGAGACTAAAACAGTCCCTGTTCCCTAAAATATTTCCTAGGTTTTCATACCAAACACCCCCTTATTGTTATTTTATATATGGCCCCCTCACATCCCATGGATTTATAAGATGCAGCCCCCCTCAACCCCATGGTTTCCTAATTATAACCCTGCCGTAGAGATGACTGGACCCAAAGTTTGCATTCAGATTTGGGGTTTGATTGTGCGACCCGGACAATTGATGCTCCTAGTAAATAGGTATGGCTAAGATTGGCCAGGGGTATGCTCGGTCATCTGAATTAAATATTAACCAGGTTAGACCTCGCAGGGAATTTAGCTGTAAACTCTGGTTTTCCAACCCACCCCTTTCTCTACCACATCATGCCCAGAAAGTTGCATTCAGATCAGAAAACCAAATAAAAGTCACCTTTCCTGGCCATTCCCCAGTAATTGCATCTTTTTTCCTTGCCTTTTTCCACCAGAGAACTGGCAGACCAGGCATAATAAATGTGCCAAACTATTTGTTTCACAGAGCATTGCCTGCAACCTGGGGTTTCAAGGTGCCCATTGGTTTCTTAAGTCTGATGAGGGGATCTCTAGAACACTGGGGCAACATGAACAAGACAATATCTGGGCTAAAATGTATCTTTAAGTAAGAATTACAGATGCTTTATCATCTACAAGAAGCCTTGTTTTGTCTACCGTTAAAATCACTGGTTAATGGTACATTTACACAACATATGTTTGTTCGGGCCGTAGCCTGGGAGAACATTCAGCTGCGTGCTGGAGAGGAGGACTCCTGTTTCCTCCAACCCCTCTCCGTAGAGAAGTAAGCGGCCGTCGCCGTAACACAGCGAAATATAGGGCATGTCCTAAATTTGCACAGTGACCGGGCAACATAGATGTCAATAGGGACCAATATATAAAGCGACATATCGGTCCCCATTATGTTCGTGTGAATGAGCCCTTAGACTGAATATAATTTGTTTGATGATATTAGGACTATTTTTTTTTACAGTACAGTGTTAAGCGTATGCTATATAAGGGCAGCATATTACATCTCTAGATCTGTATTTCTAGAATCCAGAATGTCAGCTAAAAATGATTCTTTTTGTCTAATAGAAGAAGCTAAAATGTGCTGCAGACTATTTTTGAGGACAATGCCCCCACATCGGTCCCTGTATGTTCCATCCCTCGTTGTCTTTTGACACAACCATGTTGGTTTTATTATGCAAATCAGCTGTGGAAAATATCAGTTTTCACAACCGATTTACATCTTGTGACATCCATTTTCACAGATCCTTATAGATTATCATGTGAGTGCTCAGTGAAAACAAATCTTGTGGACACTTTAGTAGTATAACACATTGGTCACACATGTAAAGATCTATAGATTTGTATTGGCTTTAATGCAGCTATGTGCTGTTAATCCTGTTGATCACTGCAGAAAATTGGGGAGCTACTCAAGTGCACCCAAATCAGGAATAGACACTATGACTACTGGCAGTACAGACTTATAGCTGTACTATAAAATTCTGTCACTATGCTTCGAAAAAAGGAAAACTGCCAATGTTTCAATGGGATCTCCCTAAGTCTATGCCCAACGTCCAAGAAACCTTGTAACATGGCTTTAGTGAATCCAGTTATTCTCTGTCTAAGGGAAACATCATGCATCTGCAGACAGCAGATGTTTCAAGGTTTCATGCATGGCCAATAAGGATTCACACCTCTACAAATATGTCCTCTCAAGGAAACATGTTCCCCCTCCTGACCGACATACGGAGCCCCTCACCTAGCCAAATCATTTAAGCAGAAATTGGAAAAAGGGAATACACAAGGACAAATGTGCACGTATAAGCTAGTCCCGAACGACTAGTTGTAAGTCCTGTGCAGATTATCACACACAATCTGATGCCTCACATAACCATGGCATATACACAACCTATTGTACCCATCTGAATGAGGAGAAAAAAGTGAGGCAATTCAGTAACATCAATGATGAAATAAAATATCAACAATCTTTATTTGTACAAACATATATTCAAACAGACATAGTTAAAAGATATCGAAAGATATATTTACACAATTGCAATAGTGGTATGCAGCAAAAAAGCAGTCATTCCCGCACATACAAGGAAATGTATACACAACATTGAATATGAGGAAGGACTGGTATCAAAGAACATAAGGCTGAAGCAGCGTTAATACCATATATATATATACACAGTGGCGCTCGCACAGCCAATGCTCGTGCCGACTTGGTGGATATGGGGAGACAATTAAAGCAATGAAAACCAGTCCTTACCAGGTATAAATTATGATGTTTCCAATGTCCGGGGATGACTGCCGCCCCGACGCGCGTTTCGGCTCGTATTGAGCACCACTGTGTAGATCTATGGTATTAATGCTGCCTCGGCCTTATGTTCTTTGATACCAGTCCTTCCTCATATTCAATGTTGTCTATACATTTCCTTGTATGTGCGGGAATGACTGCTTTTTTGCTGCATACCACTATTGCAACTCTGTAAATATATCTTTTGATACTTTTTAACTATATCTGTTTGAATATATGTTTGTACAAATAAAGATTGTTAATATTTTATTTCATCATTGATGTTACTGAATTGCCTCACTTCTTTCTCCTCATTCATAGGTTGTGTTTAAAACTTAAAAGTAGGATGTATTTTCCTACTGGAAGTGATTTTAGTGGTTTTGCTGAATTGTAATTTATGTAATAAGGCTTCCTAAAAATGGGCATTGAGCTACTTTATAAATGTTGATGCTAGAGGAAAAATGTTTTCCTTTTTCCTTCTACATATTTGCTCTCCCAAAATCTTTATGTAGCATTGTACAGGTTTTATATGGCATGGTAACTATGGATTCATTCTTATCTTTTCAGGTTACATTCAGTATGCTGGAAATTTATAATGAACAGGTAACTATGCTGTCTATGCTGTCACCTTTAGTTATTTTATCCTGCTGTCCATTGATTTTTGGGACAGCTTACAAGACAGCCAGTGCCAAAAGTCTCCATTCTGCTAATTGTAAAGGTTCCCGAAACAATACTTTAAACCGTGGATATGTGTATTTAATGGGAAACCCTTTAAAACAGAACTATCACATCTGCACACAACTGCAGCTGGCTGCTTGTCTGATGCACCACAATATTACTAAGAATTTCCCATGCTATAACTAGTGGATTTGTAACTGAACATTGAATGTAGTTTTCAGTATTTGCTTTCCATTAAAAAGAGAAATAGTTCATCATTGCCATTCAGGACCTCTACATGCCCGATGGTCCCATAAATAAGTAACAGACCTGTCACAGCCCTAATGACATAACTACTGTAACAATAGCAAAGAATAAGAATTTTAAGAGGAACATATATACAATATGAATATATACTGTGTGTATATACATATATACTCTCTATATATTGTGTATATATATATATTGTATGTATATATATATATATATATATATATGTATTTATTTATTGAGGGAGATATATAAAAAAGTTAGAACTTTATACATGCAGAAATATAACACAACTTTATATTCAGGTTACAGATCTGCTGTCTAAAACAAAGAAGTCTGGGGGTCTGAAGGTGCGAGAAGACCAGCATCAAGGATTTTATGTTGATGGTCTGAAACGTGTACCCTGTGAAAGCTATTATCAAATTGAAAAATTAATGGAACAAGGGAAAAAAACAAGAACAACAGCATCAACAAGCATGAATTCAAGCAGCAGCCGCTCCCACATGGTCATCACTATTCACTTTAAACAGGTGCAACATGGCAGATTATTGTTAGTTGTATGTAGATGCACATGGAGAGCTGCAACTGCATTTTCGGTTGGACAGTTCCCCAAGTGTGTACCATCTGTGGATCCAATTCTATTTAATAAGACCAATGAATAATACTCAGCTTTTGATATTAGACTTGAAAGTTGTCCTTCCCATTTTGCAGTTGTATTTCTCAACTCCCATTACGAAGATAACTGAAAGCAGTGATGCAAAGGCCCAATGCTCAGACTACAACCAATATCCACTTATTAATCACAAAGTGCCATCATGGCTGTAATTTATTGCTAACTGCCCCGCCACATCTTTCAACCGTATTGACGTGCTGAGGATGTTAATACAGTTGAGAGAAGAAGATATTCGGATCATCGTGGTAGCTTTTCTACATGGCGCCCTGAACCGGAAAATCCTTGAGAAAGGATAATCCAACCGTCTCTATAACTACTTATTCTTCTTGCAGTCCGAGGCAGACTATCATGTTTCGCTTTAAAATAGCACCATACATAGCATGGCCTGGGCAGCCAGGGACTGCAAGAGAATGCCTTTTGTCTTGTCAGCAAACTCTGTTTCCTGTCAGGCAAACTTTGTGCCAACTGAGTGCCAACTGTGGCGCATGTAGTGAATTATAATATAGGTGGTTTAGGCGGCAGCATTATCCTGCTGAAAGTAGCCATCAGATGTTGGGTACATTGTGGTCATAAAGGGATGGACATGGTCAGCAACAATACTCAGGTAGGCTGTGGCGTTGCAACGATGCTCAATTGGTACCAAGGGGCCCAAAGAGTGCCAAGAAAATATTCCCCACACCATGACACCACCACCACCAGCCTGAACCGTTGATACAAGGCAGGTTGGATCCATGCTTTCATGTTGTTGACGCCAAATTCTGACCCTACCATCCGAATGTCGCAGCAGAAATCGAGACTCATCAGACCAGGCAACGTTTTTCCAATCTTCTACTGTCCAATTTCGATGAGCTTGTGCAAATTGTAGCCTCAGTTCCCTGTTCTTAGCTGAAAGGAGTGGCACCCGGTGTGGTCTTCTGCTGCTGTAGCCCATCTGCCTCAAAGTTCGACGTACTGTGCGTTCAGAGATGCTCTTCTGCCTACCTTGGTTGTAACGGGTGGTGATTTGAGTCACTGTTGCCTTTCTATCAGCTCGAACCAGTCTGCCCATTCTCCTCTGACCTCTGGCATCTTCCCCATACTGATGCTCGGTTTGAACTGCAGGAGATTGTCTTAACCATGTCTACATGCCTAAATGCACTGAGTTGCCGCCATGTGATTGGCTGATTAGCAATTAAGTGTTAACGAGCAGTTGGACAGGTGTACCTAATAAAGTGGCCGGTGAGTGTGTGTGTATATATATATACATAGGCCAGTGAGGCGTATTTCTTGAAAAATAGATCTATATAAAATATGCAAATGAACTGATAATCTATTCCCGCGAAGTATCACTGTTGGAGACATCACCCAGCATTCTGCAAGTCCCACCCATGAGCGCTGAGACTTTCCTTACGTCGTCACACTCCTATCGAGCCAGCTGCAGGCAGGGAAAGTTTCTACGAGATTTGTTGGCTAAATTAAAATACAGGGTAGGGAATGGATTATCAGCCCCTGGAGGCCGCTCATTTCCATATTTTTTATCAAGAATGCCACCATGCTGGAAAGTAATAACAGCAGCTTAACTTTTTTTTAATCTAACATTGGATTTCATGATCTTATGACTAGTATAGGGTCAAAACACAGGGGAACATAATGAAAAGGTAAACTTCTCTCACCCCTGATCGTGTTTTCACAAACACTAAATTACAAAACTGAAATTTTGAATGAATAAAGCATAAAAAGTGAAAAATGTATTTTCTAAAGAACCGTTTTGTTTCCCTCAGATTTTCTTAAATGATGATATCACTAAACAATCAGTTATAAACTTGGTAGATCTTGCTGGCAGTGAAAGACAAAAGTCATCTGGTTCTGAAGGAGATCGCCTAAGAGAAGGAGCTTGTGTTAATCTCAGCTTAACTACACTGGGCAATGTAATCAGGTATAGTACCGATGGTTTAGGGTCTACCACAAGAGAAAAATAGAAATAAATACCATGATTCTCTTTTTATCTTCTTCTTTCCATTGATCTTATTTGTCCTATTTTCCCAAAAGATCAACAATACTCTGTATCTTCCCATTTTACTATTTTACATGCTGTTGTATGACAACTAGATGAAGGAGTAGCCTCCTCATTCTGCCCTGTTAGACAAAAAGGTTAAAGGTTTTGTCTTTATGACCCGCAAAAATGGGGACTTCAACCACAAAAATCTGATAATCTTTCTTATATCACATGAAGCCAAAATGTATTTAGACACTTATACAAAAGATTACCGTATTTTTCGGCCTATAAGGCGCACCAAAAATCCTTTAATTTTCTCAGAAATCAAAGGTGCGCCTTATAGGCCGGTGCGCCTTATATATGAACTTATACAGAAATGTACTACAGACAAGATGTACTGTACATTTACCAGTGTTTAATAGCTCCATCCCCAGAAATTTCCTGCACCTTCCCACACAGTATACAGGGTCCCTAGCTCTTGAAGTGCCCTGGCACCACAACTAACATTGTGCCCATCCTGCCCTCCCCTAGCACGGAGAGACCGGAGATGCCATAGTGCCGAACACAGGCAATCATCATCATCATCAGTAAACAATCCCCCATACCTGACAGCCCTGTAATAGGGGAAAGAGAAGGAGCCACAGGGAACCCCACAGGAATAAAACCCAGGCTGAGGAGGGAAGGAGAAGGGGCAGAGGGAGACCGCTTAACCCCTGCTGCATCACCCTGCATTAACCCCCAGCAGCCCATACCTCTGAGATCGGAGCTCTCTGACCCACTGAAGACAAGTTTCCCAGGAAGTGTAGCTGGCTTGAACTGTGCACAGGTCTGCCACCTGCTGGTCATTTTTAGGTACTGCATTTGATCCTGCGCCTTATACTCCAGTGCGCCTTATATATGAACCTAGGTGTCTTAGCAGGCATTTATTAGAGGTGCGCCTTATACTCCGGTGCGCCTTATAGGCCAAAAAATACGGTATATTAAAATAACAGCACATAAACAGAAACTTGTACACCAAAAGTTAAAGGGAACCAGTCACCAGGAGACCAATTTTTAGCACTCCCCCAGTCCTCACAGAGCATAGTACATACACTGCCAAATAGTTTTTGTATAAAAATAGGTTTTTACAGAAATAAAGTAATGCTATATAGAACATTTCAGTACCATGTGCTCTGTGAATAGGCATTAGACACCTGGGAGTGGCTGTAGAGGAGCATGTGATGTGATGAATATCCAAATCCACAAGATGGTAGCAAAACACCATATACAAAAAAAAGTAGCTGGGCTACCTTTGAAAATTACTTCATGGAGAAGGTGGAAACATTACCTGTAATATTTTTTGGAATAAAAGAACCACTGTATTTATTGAAGTCCCACTGCTTTGTACCTGACCATAAATGAAGCACTTTGCATTAATGAGCTGGTCACTTACCCGACAGTTGGATATAATCAAAACACCCTGCGCCTCAATGCATGTTTATGGCAAGTTGACATGGTACAGAGCTAAACATAAAGCTGATTCGGAATAGAGTGACCCATGTCTTCTCTAAATTCATTTTTCCAAGTCCGTTTTCTTTAAAAGATAAAAACTGACAACCAGTAGAGAACAGATAACTCTAGAGCGATGCAGGAAAAAGTATTTAAATCATAGAAGTATAATATGTAAGCACCATAAGTTATATTTAACCGTAAATAACTTCCTTGAAATTAATAAAAAAGTTGGTTGGAAATTTTAGAGGATCAAAGGACAAATTTATGGTATGTATGTCTTTGATATTTCAGTGCTCTTGCCGAGGCTGCAATGGGAAAGAAAGTTCTACATATTCCATATAGAGATTCGGTGCTGACCAAACTTCTGCAGTCTGCTTTGGGAGGAAATAGCAGGACTGTTATGGTACAGTATAAAAAGATACTATTCTGCCATAATGTATAGAAAGCTAGTACTAGAAACACAGCATTTTTATGGAATTAAAAAGTTTTGTCCTATGCTTAGGATAAATCATTAGTATGAAATAGGTGTCACTCTAAGGACATGTTGTTAGGGGGTGTTACTATAGTTCCTCCATGCTGTAGCTTCACAGGCTGTTACAATGTATCCCCCACCCCCTGCCTCATGTAATCTCACAGCAACAGAGAAAGTTTCAGCACACTGGTAGGAGGATGCTCAGTGCAAGCTGTAAAAGGCTGTGAACCAACAGCACAGAGGGCCTATGGTAATAAATCCTTGAGCATTGGCATAATTATAAAAGTTGATTTTAGAACGAAAGAGGACACGGATAACAAAAATAAGAAGAGTCACTGTGCCTGCATCTGTAAGTAAGTGTCCCTGTCATGCTGTCCCAGTCATTTGATGTCCCTGATATTAAAGGGGTTATAATACAATTTAGGTACATTGACATTACCTTACATTATGAGAACTTACAGTGCAAAGTACAAGAAATCAAAGAATTTCATGTTTCAAGCTAACTTGTCAGCAGAAATCACCTATTAAACCACAAAGAAATTTAGTAACCCAATACCACAATGTGATCATTCCCTTTTAAGACAATTGCTTGAACATGGATTTCAGCTTTGTGTTCCACATCCCAAGTGGAAAGAAAAGTCTCACATATAACAAGAGGCTAGAAAAATTGGTCTGTTTGAGCTAGGATAAAGTTAAACTTTAAAACAACAGGTAATAATCACAGAATATCTATGTCATCGACAGGTATATTTAAGGAATTATACAATACTGGCTATGACATCTGATAAGATCCTTTTTGTACCAGGCAATTTATTTATTTTTATAACTGCCCTATCAAGAAGTGCTTATATAGAGGGTAATTGCCTCTTGCATTATAGTTTTTTTGCCTTCCTCTGAATCCGCTCTGTTGAATTTGGGCTTTTTTTATTCAGTTATTCCAGTAATCAATAGAAGTTAAGCAAAACAATATATAGACCCCAAATGTTGCCATCCAAGAATACAACTTGCACATAAAAAAGCCCTTATATGATTATGTTGAAGGAGAAATAAATAAAATGTTTTTTTTTGTATGTCTTAGGGCGCATTCAAATGTTTTTTGCATGTCTTAGGGCGTGAGCACAAGGTGGCGCTGGGGAAAGGAGGAGGTGAGCGCTGCTCACCCCCACCACTCTCCATAAGGGAATATGGCGCACGTATGCCGAGAATAGATATGACATGTCCTTTCTTTTCACGGGGTATGAAGCGGTATGGTGCCACACGTGTGCTGCACCGTACCGCTCCCGTATGCCGCCGTGCGCCCATTGCCGTCTATGGGGGGGGGGGGGGGCATAAATCGGCTGTATATACGTCAATCTGAAAGATTGATGCAAACTGAAGGGCAAGATAGGGTCTTGTACTTAATGGAAAATTAACTTAAACAGTAGTATTTTGCATCAATATGTACAAACCTAACTAGGATTGAGAAATCAAATGCTATTGCATAATGCCAAACAAAATACTGAAAGTTAAAATGCCCTAACAACCTCTTCAGAGAGCAGGAATGTGATAACAGGGTTTTGCATAAATCATATTCCTGTTTCTTAGATTGCTGCAGTCAGTCCGGCTGATATATGCTACGAAGAGACATTGTCTACACTCAGATATGCCGAAAGGTATTTGTCAATTTTGGACATGTTTCAAAAAATACTGTATATAATGGTAAAAGTAGTCTATCAAAGAATTTTTGTGCACAGCAAACTTTTTTTCTTCTTGCTACTAATTTCTATGGAGGATGTCAATATTTTGAAAAAAGGGGCAGTATTGGGTAGAAATGGACAGCATAGAAAAATAGAAACCGGTGCCCCGGAATGATTAGTCCCGCCTCCAGTGCACCAAGAGCTGTAGCTCCCGGCATTGCCTGGGATAGTAACTAACTGCTCTTAGCTGTAACAAAATAGAATGGGCTAACAAAAAATATTTTATATGTATCTCTCTCTCTGACTGTCTCTGTGTTTCTGTCTCTGACTGTCTTTGTCTCTGATTGTCTCTGTCTGTATCTGATTGATTGTCTCTGTTTCTGAATATCTTAGACCTTTTCTCTCTCTCTGAGTGTATTTGACTGTCTCTGACCGTTTGTCTGAGTGTCTCTGACGGTCGCCGCCTCTGACTGTATCTGTTTTTATTTTACCTCTGACTTTCGGTCTATCTCTGTCTCCAACTGTCTCTGACTGTCACTTTGGCTTTGGGGAGATTTATCAGAAGTGTCTGAGAGCAGAACTGTTCTAGTTGTCCATGGCAACCAATCAGAGCTAATGTTTTATTTTCCCACAGCTGTTTTTAAAATTACAGCTGATCTCTGATTGATTTCCATGGGCAGCTGGAGCAGTTTTCTGATATCTCCCCATCTCCCCAATCTCCCCCTATCTCTGTATTCCTATCCATATAACCTCACACATAAGCTTTCTTAGGGTCAAAATTTCAGCTCAAAACTGACATTCCCTGAATCACAGAGAGTGACGGTGCAGATTCCTTAAGTGGACATACATGTAGGTGTGTGTGTGTGTATGTATTTCCATTAACCCCTAGGCGCACCTGGACGTTATAGTACGTCCCCGGGGCTAGATGCTTAGCGCACGGGGACGTTCTATAACGTCCTGCTTCTGGCACCGGCTCACGAACGGAGCCGGTACCAGAAGCAGCGGCTGTCAGCTGTCTAGTACAGCTGACAGCCTGCGCTAACACCCGCGATCGGAGCCGGCTCCGATCGCGGGTGTTAACCCCTTACACGCCGCGGTCAAACATGACCGCGGCGTGTAACGGTGTTAGCGCTGTGGATCGGATCCCCCGTGCCGCTTACCGGGGGATCCGATCCTCTTCCGGGCAGCTCCGAGGACTGGCATGTGCCCCGGAGCTGCCCGGTCTCCATGGCAGCCAGACCCCTTCCGGGTCTGGCTGTAAACTGTCTGAGCATGCGCAAGCTTGCTCAGACAGTTTACACTGCTCTACAATAAAATAGTATTGTAGAGCAGTGTATTGAACTTAAACCAGTGATCAGAGCATCACTGGTTTAAGTTCAAGTATGTATAAGTAAAAATATGCAAAAACAGTTAACACTACACATTATAATAAATAAAAAATTAATACATAAAAATATAAGCCCCTAAAATGTCACTTTCCCATAAAAAAACTTAATAAAGTATAAAAAACATAAAAACACAAAAAAACCCCGCATATTTGGTATTGCCGCGTCCGTAACAATCTGCATAATAAAACAGAATCGTTACTGGACCCGCACGGTAAACGCCGGAGGAAAAAAACGCAAAAAACATTCCGAAAAAAGATAATTTTTAATTAATACCCTATAAAAAATGCTCTAAAAAGTGATTTAAAAAATGTTATGCACTCCAAAATAAGCCCACTAAAAAGAACAACTGTTCTCGCAAAAAATAAGCCCCTAACAAGATTTATCTGCCAAAAAATAAAAAAGTTATGCATATAAAAAGATGGTGATGCTAAAATGAATAAGATTTTCTCCAAATTAGTTTTTATTCAGTACAATTGAATAAAATACACAAAACCCCCACATATTTGGTATCCCTGCGTCCGTAACAATCTGTATAATAAAACAGAATCGTTATTAGATCCGCAAAGTGAACCCCGTAAAAAACAACCTAAAAAAACTCTCTCTGCTAAAGATGATTTTTTATTAATGCCCTTTAAAAATGCTCTAAAAAAGTGATTTTAAAAAGTTACGCAATCTAAAATAAGACCACTAAAAAGAGCTATCATTCTTGCAAAAAATAAGCCCTTAAACAGATTTTTGAGGTGAAAAATAAAAAAGTTATGCATATGAAAGACGGTGATGCTAAAATTAACAACAATTTTGCCAAATTACTTTTTATACAGTAAAAATGGGAAAAAATAAAAAAATATATATAAATGAAGTATTTTCATAAACGTGGCGACCCAAAGAATAAAAATAATATACTATTTTCATGGTATGGTTAACGGCCAAAAAAAAAAACACATAAAAATTTTCCTAAAAATTGATGATTTTCATTTCCTCCACCAACAAAGAGTTAATTAAATCTCACCAATTAGCTATAGATGCCCCAAAATTATGTATTAGAAAAGTGCATCTCATGTGGCAAAAGAAATAAGCCCCTATAGGTGCACAATAAAAAAAAGAAAAAAATTATAGCCTGTACAATGTGACATAGCAAATCTGATTTGAATGGCGCCTCCTTCCCTTCTATGCCCGGCCGTGCGCCCATACAGCAGGTTACCACCACATGTAGGGTATCGGTGTACTCGGGAGAAATTGCGTATCAAACTTTGTGGAGCCTTTTTTCATTTTATCCATTAGAAATGTAAAATTTTCCACCCAAAATGAGTGTATTGTGAAAAAATATTACAATTTGCAGACTCCACCTCCATTTTGTTTTAACCCCTATAAAACACGTAAAGGGTTAACAAACTTCTTAAAAGTGGTTTTTCATATGTTGAGGGGTGTAGTTTCCACAATGGGGTAATTTACGAGTCTCGCTATTATTTAGGCCTCTCAGTGTCAATTAGAAGTTGAGCAGGTCCATCTAAATACAGGTTTTGGCGATTTTACAAAAAATGTGAAAAATGGCACCCAAATTCTGAGCCTCATAACATTCTAGTAAAATATGTGGAATCTTAAAAAACCATGCCAACATAAAGCAGACATTTGGGAAATGTAAGTTATGAATTTATTTGGGTGCAATGACTTTCTGAATCAAAAGTAGAGAATTTAGAACGTTGAAAATAAAGAATTTTTCAAAATTTTTGCCAAATTTTGTTTTTTTTCATAACTAAACGCAAAAGATTTCATCCAAATTTTTAAACTAATTTGAAGTACAATGTGTCACGAGAAAACAATCTCAAAATCCCCTGGATATCTCACAGCGTTCCCACGCTATAACCACTTATAGTGACACAGGCCAGATTTGAAAAATGGGGCTGCGTCCTTTAGGCCAAAAGATGCTGTGTCCCGTAGGGGTTAAAGGAATCTGCACCGTTGTGTTTACAATCACCAAATTGCATAGTCACTCTCTGTGACTCAGGGAACGTCATAGACTAGATTTTAGATCAAAATTTTTACCCTGCACTTTCCAAAATACACTTATTAACCACCATATACAGGAGCCATTGTCTGCTGCTGCTGCTGCTATGGCAGTTAGAAGCTGAGGCAGTTAGAAGCTGAGCCTCCCAAGGACACCAACGCAGTTGAAAGGAGGAGGACAAATTCATCTATCATTGTAGGAAGGTTCTGCAGACAGATTCTTTGATTTCTGTCTGGTGAACTTTATTCTGGGGTGATGTCCTGGGTGCCCACTGAGAGGGCTCCGAGTGCCACCTCTGGCACCAGTGCCATAGGTTCGCCACCATTGCTATAGGCAATGAGCATAAAACAGCTTATGTGTGAGGTAAGATGGATAGGGATAGTTAAAGAAAGATAGGCAGTTAGATTGAGCAATTGACAGAGAGATAGGCAGGGAGAGTGAGTGAGAGACAGGCAGGGAGAGTGGGTGAGAGACAGGCAGGAGAGTGAGTTAGTGAGTGACAGAGAGATAGACAAGAAGTGTGAGTGAGTGACAGAGAGAGAGGCAGCGATAGTGTGAGACAGGCAGGGAGAGTGAATGACAAAGAGATGAGCATGAGGCATGAGTGAGTGACAGAGACAGGCAGGTAGAGAGAGTGAGTGACAGAAAGACAGGCACGAAGAATGAGTGAGTGACAGACTGAGAGACAGGCAGGGAGTTTGAGTGAGAGACAAAGAGACAGGCAGGGGGATTGAGGGAGTGACAAAGAGACAGGCAGGGGGAGTTATTTATTTTTTCTAAATAATAATCTTTATTTATATGGCATTGTCATATTCTGTAGAGATTTTATTTTAAACTGTATTTATTGAATAATTTTCATTTTTATGAAAAAACAAAACCCCAACAATAGGGTCATCAATACAAACATTGGATCTGGGACTAATAGGAAAGAGAGGGAGGGAAAGAAGAAGGGGGGGGGGGGGGTCACCAGGTTGTTGGGATTTATTTAGTTCCGATTGACAGCTTTAGTTCTCTCTAGCCAGTAGTGAGATCCTCATTCAGCTTAAAGATCCATAAGGTGTAGAATGGTAATTTGACGTCTTTACAGGTTAGTTATGTCCAATTCTGGGGGGAGTTCATGAGTGGAGGGTGAGAAAGAAGGGGGGCGTTAACACAATATAATTAACACAAAAGCAAAGAATCATGACACCGGCTCAACATTGCATCCTCGGGGGTTACGCCCCCTACACCCCAGCCCAAGCATGATATATTGTTAAATGTTACCACTTTTATTTGCTAGTTACCACTACTACCATCCCTGATCCAATTCGCTCAATTTCCAAAGGGGCATCTCCCACAAGCTGTCATTCCTGGTACCACAAAAGCAATTTCTGTGTTCACAAAGCAATTTCTGATGTCTTGTCTCTGGTGACAGCACACTGATAAAAGATTGTACACACTTTTCCCTATTCAAGGAGGCTCCTATCCAGTATATATTCATTATATTTGTGAGCTTATCTAAAAACAATCTTAAAGGGGGGGCTGTGGGGCTGAGCCAGGTTTGGATGATGCTTTTACATCCCACTGCTGCTACGGCTGTCAATAATCTCTTGCACCCTCTGGTACAACTTTGAGTTTCTGTATAGTTATTGAGAGACAGGTAGAGAGAGTGAGTGATTGATAAAGAGACAGGCAGAGAGAGTGCGTGAGAGACAGGCAGGGAGAGTGAGTGAGAGAGACAGGCAGGGAGAGTGAGTGAGAGAGAGACAGACAGGGAGAGTGAGTGAGAGAGAGACAGACAGGGAGAGTGAGTGAGAGAGAGACAGACAGGGAGAGTGAGTGAGAGAGAGACAGACAGGGAGAGTGAGTGAGAGAGAGACAGACAGGGAGAGTGAGTGAGAGAGAGACAGACAGGGAGAGTGAGTGAGAGGCAGACAGGGAGAGTGAGTGAGAGGCAGACAGGGAGATTGAGTGAGAGACAGGCAGGGAGAGGGAGTGAGAGACAGGCAGGGAGAGGGAGTGAGTGAGAGACAGGCAGAGAGAGGGAGTGAGTGAGAGACAGGCAGGGAGAGTGAGTGAGAGACAGGCAGGGAGAATGAGAGACAGGGTGGGAGAGTGAGTGAGAGACAGGCAGGGAGAGTGAGTGAGAAACAGGCAGAGAGAGTGAGTGAGAGCCAGAGATACAGGCATTGAGATTGAGTGATTGATAAAGAGACAGGCAGGGAGATTGAGTGAGAGAGAGACAGACAGGAAGAGTGAGAGAGAGAGAGACAGACAGAGAGAGTGAGTGAGAGGCAGGCAGGGAGATTGAGTGAGAGACAGACAGGGATAGTGAGTGAGAGACAGGCAGGGAGAGTGATAGAGAGACAGACAGGGAGAATGAGAGAGAGAGAGAGACAGGCAGGGAGAGTGAGTGAGAGGCAGGCAGGGAGAGTGAGTGAGAGGCAGGCAGGGAGAGTGAGTGAGAGGCAGGCAGGGAGAGTGAGCGAGAGGCAGGCAGGGAGAGTGAGCGAGAGGCAGGCAGGGAGAGTGAGCGAGAGGCAGGCAGGGAGAGTGAGTGAGGGACAGGCAGGGAGAGGGAGTGAGGGACAGGCAGGGAGAAGGAGTGAGAGACAGGCAGGGAGAGGGAGTGAGTGAGAGACAGGCAGGGAGAGTGAGTGAGAGAGAGACAGGCATGGAGAGCAAGAGAGAGACAGGGTGGGAGAGTGAGAGACAGGGTGGGAGAGTGAGAGACAGGGTAGGAGAGTGAGTGACAGACAGGGAGGGAGAGTGAGAGACAGGCAGGGAGAGCGAGTGAGAGACAGGCAGGGAGAGTTATTGAGAGACAGGTAGAGAGAGTGAGTGATAAAGAGACAGGCAGGGGAAGTTAGTGAGAGACAGAGAGACCGGCAGGGAGAGTTATTGAGAGACAGGTAGAGAGAGTGAGTGATAAAGAGACAGGCAGGGGAAGTTAGTGAGAGACAGAGAGACCGGCAGGGAGAGTTATTGAGAGACAGGTAGAGAGACTTAGTGAGAGACAGACAGGCATGGAGAGTGAGTGACAGCGAGACAGGCAGGGAGAGTGAGTGATTGATAGAGACAGGCAGGGAGACTGAGTGAGTGACAGAATGACAGCCAGGGAGAGAGAGACACAGGCAGGTAGAATGAGAGAAAGGCATGGTGAGTGAGTGACCGAGAGACAGGTAGGTAGGTAAAGTGATTGATGGACAGGCAGAGAGAGTGAGTGAGAGGCACGGAGAGTGACTGAGAGACAGGCAGGGAGAGTGACTGAGAGAGAGGTAGGGAGAGATAGATACAAAGATAGATATAAAATATTTTTTGTTCACCAATTCTATTTTCTAGCTAAGAGCAGTTTCCGGGCAACGCCGGGATCTACAGCAAGTAGCTTTATAAATTAGATTGCTGGGAACCAAATGTCTATAACACTCAAAGAATCCCACACAATGCTGGTTTCACTTTTGCTGTGAATTTGGAGCTGGTAGACTAAGTCTAAAAGTGTGTGTTATTTAATTAGAACAAAGAAAATTAAGAACAAAGCCATTATAAATGCGAGTCCTACAGAGCGATTTATCAAAGACCTGAAGGCAGAAAACAACAAATTGTTGTCTCGACTGGCAGGACTTGGTAGCTCAGGAAAGAAGGTGGAGCAAGAAACAAGTAAGGTGGAATTGTGTGGAATAAATTCTATTGTGAAGTGAGTTTTCTATCTGGCAGTTATATTATAGTCTTGTTTTCATGGGAATTTGAAGACCACTGACAACTTCAAGTAATGTTATTAATGTGCCTTCATATGATTTTTGAATCACAGAAGAACTCCGACGATTGTTTACAGAAAATGAACTACGAATCCAGGCAATGCAGTCGGCTTGGGAACATCAGCTACAGGAGGCCAGAAAAGAATGGGAGCAACAGTTTGCTGTAATAACACAGGTGAGCAGAAATCAGTCATATGTCCTTGAATAATTTTTGCTTGTAAAAATTGTAATACAATTCATGCTGGAGCAAGATGTCCCCTCCTAAATTAATTGAAGTCCGATAGTCCTGGTACATCATCACAATTCTGGGGACAGTTTCTGAAGGTGCTTATGATGCTGCCCATGATGATGTACTTGTTCTATGGGACAAGCTACCCACCACTACCCACCCTCCTGCACCAAAGAAAGCTTCCATCAGTAATGAAATTAATCATTGAACTCTAACTGTCAGCAGGCTTCTGGCTCAGGAGTGTGGCTGTTTTTGGAAGAATTCAGCCATGCTTTTCAACCCTTCAAACAACTCTTTTAAGAATGCAGAGTACATATTTTCTGCCATAGGATTCCTTACGGTCAATGTATGGCTGTGAAATCTTTTCATCAAACTCAGATTGTGCGCTCCATTTAGTGTTTGTAAATTGAGCCAACATATCTTTGTTTCCAGGAAAGACGCATGATCCAGTCATTTCCTTATCTTCTGAACATTAATGAAGATCCACAGTTATCCGGAGTTCTTAAGCACTTTATGCAAGAAGGTACAGTGTAATAAATGGATGTGCTACTAAAGCAATTATTACTGCTATTACTGCTGTAGGTTACAAAATTAATTCTTCTTTCATTGTAGAAAAATGGTGACTAAATGCATCCATTAAAATGTATTAATATTTTCTGATAGCAGAGTTCTGAATGTATACAGGCAGTCCCCTACTTAAGAACACTCGACTTACATACGACCCCTAGTTACAAACGGACCTCTGGATATTGGTAATTACTGTACTTTAGTCCTAGGCTACAATAAACAGCTATAACAGTTACCAAATGTGTCTGTAATGAAGCTTTAGTGTTAATATTGATTCTTATGACAACCCAACATTTTTAAAATCCAATTGTCACAGAGACCAAAAAAGTCTGGGATTACAATGATAAAATATACAGTTCCGACTTACATACAAATTCAACTTAAGAACAAACCTACAGACCCTATCTTGTATGTATCCCGGGGACTGCCTGTACTTCAGAATTATATAAAATTTATCAATAATAAGTTATACCGTAAAAATTTTTGGGGATTTACGATGGTAGTCCTCTGCAGTGTAAATTTTAGAGATATGTAAAGTTTTTAAATACCTTATGTTGAACTAAACCTTAGTTCTAATTCAAGATTAAAAATGACATACAATCTTTCTGTTTCAGGAACATCTAATGTTGGTCAGGCAGCTTCTAATGAAGTAACCTTAAGGGGTCTTGGGTATGTGATGGAAAATATATTTTTATGAAATGCAATTCTTTACCTTGCTTTTAAGAAATGTGCTTTTTTTATACAGAATTTTGCCAAAACATGCTACATTTATCAACATTGAAAAAAAGCTGCTGGTAAAGCCGCATGGCAAGGCTAAAGTGATTGTAAATGGTGTACCCATTTTTACAAACACTAAACTACAACATCTGGTGAGTTGTATTGTGTCTTTTCAATGCAATGAAATGTGAAATGTACCGAGCTGCAATACCATATACAGTCCAATTAAAGGTGTGGTGTTTCTCTGGAGGAAATTCTGTAATTTGAGAAGGCATTTTTGAACAACATACTGGTAAGACTGCAACGTACTGGTAAGGTGCAACAGCCAG
Source organism: Engystomops pustulosus (assembly GCF_040894005.1). NCBI lineage: Eukaryota > Metazoa > Chordata > Amphibia > Anura > Leptodactylidae > Engystomops > Engystomops pustulosus. The sequence continues at coordinate 78,980,242 of NC_092413.1, read as the reverse complement.
CAGGTGTATAAAGACGGCTCAAGTGCTGGGCGCTCTTCATACACACTGGTTGTTTGCTGCATAACACCATCAACACATCCTTGGCTGCCTGGGATTGCTGGAGCATCCTGCACCAGCCTGAGCTGGACATGTGATCATCACAATGGCTGTGGTTGGCTGCTCGCCCCCACATTTGTGATCCTTCACAGAAACAGAGCTCACAGGGGGAGTTGAGCTGACATCAGTGGGGAATTAGAGCTTAGGAGTGAGCAGCCCAGAAAAGTCATATGTTGTTTTTTTTTAATGAATGCAACCAAAGCCCAGCCCCACCTCACAGGCTTCCCTCCTGAGACAACATGAGTCCATGTAATCAGGAAACCATTCTATTGTCTCCTCCACACTCAATGTCTCCCCCACTAGATCCCCTGCTGTTAGCCCTCATCCCCAGATCAGTCAAACCAGCTGTCAGTCATCAGGCAACAATTTGATCCTTACAAGTGCTCAGGTGAGAAAAGAGTTGAAAAGACTCAAAGTGGGCAAGGCTACAGGACCAGATGGAATTAGTGCAAGATTAATCAAGACCTGTGGTGATAAGCTTTGTGGTATCATTGCACATATGTTCAACATGAGCCTGGAGTTGGGAAGGGTACCACAACTGTGGAAAACATTCCCATTTGATGAAGGTCTTCAAGAGGTTGGTTCTCGCACATCTCCGCCCTGTAGTGAGCTAATCTATGGACGCCCTACAGCTTATCGGCCAGGCATTGGTGTAGATGATTCCATCATCCACCTACTACATCGAAATCTTTCTCACTTGGAGAAACCTGGGAACACTTTGAGAATAATGTTCTTTGATTTCTCCAGTGCTTTCAATACCATACAGCCAGGGCTACTAAGGGATAAACTGGATCTGGCTGGAGTGGACCACCATCTCTCTAGTTGGATCCTAGACTACCTCACAAACCGACCTCAATATGTGAGAGCCCGGGACTGTGTGTCGGATACTGTGATGAGCAGTACAGGTGCACCTCAGGGTACGGTTATTGCTCCCTTCCTCTTCACATTGTACACAGCAGACTTCAGGTACAATTCATGTAGCTGCTACCTCCACAAGTTCTCTGATGACTCTATAATAGTAGGCTTCATTACAGGTGAGAACGACAGGGATTACAAAGAACTGATCCGGAAATTTGTGGACTGGTGCCAGCGAAACCACCTTAGGATTAATGCTGGGAAGACCAAGGAGATGGTGGTGGACTTTTGTAAGCACAGTCCCCCTTCTCAACCGGTGGTTATCCATGGGACAGACATTGAGGCAGTGAAGTCCTATAAGTACTTGGGTGTCCTCCTCAACAATAAACTGGAGTGGGCAGAGAACATAAACGCACTTCACAGGAAGGGTCAGAACAGGCTACACCTGCTGAGAAGGCTGAGGGAATTCGGAGTGCGGGGGGGCTCTTCTTAAGGCTACATTCACACGAACGTATGGGGGACGTGTATACGGCCGACGTATATACGGCCGATATACGTCCCCCATACACTCCTATGGGCGCACGGCACCCTACGGGAGCGGTACGGTGCAGCACACGTGCGGCACCGTACCGTTCCGTACCCGGGAAAAAGATAGGACCTGTCCTATCTTTTCCCGTAATACGGGGCCGTGCGCCATAGGTTGCTATGGAGAGGGGCGGGGGTGAGCTGCGCTCACCTCCTCCTCCTCTCCCCGTACACTGCCGTTGCCCGCTACGGTACGGTACGGGCGGGCAACGGCAGTGTAAATATAGCCTAAGACCTTCTTCAACTCTGTAGTGGCACCAGCCATCTTCTTTGGCATAGTCTGTTGGGGAAGCAGCATCTCAGCTAGAGAAAGGAGCAGACTGGACAAACTGATTAGGAAAGCCAGTTCTGTACTGGGGGGGTCCTCTTGACACAGTGCAGGTGGTAGCTGAGAGGAGGACACTGTGTAAGTTGAAGTCTATTCTGGAGAATAGCTCCCATCCCATGCATGAGACTGTGGTGGCATTGGGGAGCACATTCAGTGACCGACTGCTTCACCCCAAATGTGAAAGGGAGCGTTATCGTAAGTCATTCCTCCCTGCTGCCATCAGGCTGTTCAACAAACAAGGCCCAAACAGAAGTAACCTACGCCCCCCACCTAACCAGTCCATGCAAGTGCCATCCACAGACTAAACATCAAACTGCCGATCATTGCTTGTCTCTTTTTTTGTCTTTTTATCCCCCTTTTCTTTTTGTTCATTTATCCCTAATATTATTGTTGTCATAGTTTGTACTTCACTCTGTGTACCCTCTCTGCTGCTGTAACGCTGTGAATTTCCCCACTGTGGGACTAATTTTGTCACGGTGCAAGGTAATCTAAAACACACAACAATATTGTAATGCAAATGTTAGAAAAGGCAGAAAGGCATAATTGCACTGCAGGTGTAATGGGCTTCTGCAACCTGTCTTTAGTGAAAATGAGGTCCTTGGTGACAGGCTCCCTTTAAAGAGCACATGGCTAGATGGAGGACACATGATTTTCCTTTGTGAAAAAGCATACTGCACAGACAATAACATGAAAAATATGATGTTTTATCTTCGTATTCATATTATGATCATCATTGTAGTAAATAGTAACTGATGTAAATCTCTTTTGTGTTCTTAGGATCGCATAATTCTTGGGTCCAATAGTGCATATTTGTACATTGGATTTCCAGAAGAACGTGGATGTGAAGATATCAGCAAATTTGACTATGATTTCTTCCAGTCTGAACTAGCAGCAGCTGAAGGCTTCAGTGTAGATAAACTGGGTATGTTTAATTTACCTGCCAATCCTAATGACACTTAAAATGGTACAAGTTACATTCAATGCTTGGGCATTATTTATTAGATTATTGTCTAGGGGTATTTTTACATTCTATTTACATTTTATTTTGAGTTCATAAAGGAAGATTTTGCAATACATATTTCACCAGGGCTAAATTAAGTTTTTTTTGTAGCACTACAAGTTGACATGACTACAAGGTGACATGATCGTGATTTTAAACAATAAATCTTGTAGCGGTATTCCCATTTCAGCAAATACATGTTATTGTTTGATTAATTAAAATTTATATATTTTTCCAATTTACTTTCTATATCAATTGCTCACAATTTTCTATATCTCTGCTTGCTGTCATTGTTGAAGCAGCAAAGGTCTGCCACACAGGAGATCTGGTCATGTGCTGTAGGTGAATTACGTTGCGACAGAGGAATAACGGAGCTCAACAGGCAGGTGTAGAACTCAGCAAAATTCCCAATTGTGGGTGTCTCAAACCCCTTTATTTATACATCTTTAAGCAGGGTGTAACATCTTAACTATTAGCATGATTAGTTATACACTTGAACAATAGCTTATCATTGGCTATTACCATAACACCTCTGGTTAATTTTCAATCCAACTTCTGATTCACTACTACAATAGTGTAATACATTTGATAGGTTACTGATCATCTCCAAATACATACTTTACATAATGTATATTTGCTATTTTGTTATTGCTGACAGGTACACCACTTATCTAATCTTACCACATGGCTACTAGCTAGTGAAGTTTCAAAGAGTCAGCAAGTTTAGCCGACTGGTGCCATTTTTTTGTTTTGTCACAGAGAAATTAGAAACGTTTAAAGAGAAATAGTCTTTATCCAGCATCTTCTAGTGGTGTCTTGGGGGAAGCTGACATCTCCTTCATCATTATTCTATAGAAAGCTTCACTGTTTATTTCCAGTGGACAGAAATCTGACCATGGTCACACAGGTGCACAGCTCGTTATAACACACGGCTCTGATTATTCTCAGTGACACTAATGAGCCGTGCACCTGTGTGACAATGGTCAGATTTCTGTCCACTAGAAGTAAACATAGAAGCTTTCTATACAATGACAGAAAGAACAGATCTAGAAAACCAGGAGGAATTGATACAGAAAGTATACTGGAAAATTTTATAATGTTTTATCATACAAATAATATTTATTTGTCTAAATGGGAGTACCCCTTTAAATATTGTTCTATGACATAAAGAAAATGAAATATTTAGTGAAAACAAGTCATATGATCCATTTAATGCAATCATTTTCCATGCAGGTGCACTGCATAATAAAGATGGCAAACCTGACCCAAGTGTGCTGGCAGTCTTCCATGACTATATTAAATTGATGCCCTTGGTTGCAGAAGCAAATCAGATGAGTGAAGAACTTATGAAGGTAAAGCATGCTGCTGCTTGAAAACTGTCTTTTAGCAGTTCTGTTTCATGAAATCTTCTGTCAGAGCTATATAATTGGCCAGGTAAGTAGTATAAGCTTCCATGACCACATACTGTGTATGTGGTCATGGAACTGAATGATCACTCCAGCAGTCTCCTGGTTATACACAATAGCCATCCTTAATTTGTATAAAGGTAGGTCTAAGAAGCATTCTGAGCAAGAGCTTAGGGAACTGCACATAAAAAGAACAAAAGCACACGCAACGCTGATGCCAGGGCCATTGAATGGTCAATAACTCTTTTATCAACAATGGATAAATCAGTGTAACAAGTGAATATAAGAAACATGTTAATATATATAACTCGAAGGGGTGTGTCATTGTTAAAATGTATCCCTCATCCACAGGAAAGGGAATATTTATATTTGATGGCAGGGAGTCACAGCTGTTGGACCCACCTCAATCAGCAGAATGGGGTATTGCAAGTTTCCCTTTTCTGTTCTCGACTGGGTTTCAACCACACTGTATTCTGATTTGGAAGTCTAATATAAGTCAATGGAGTACATGATGGCGCTCCGTCCTATGCTCTAGTGACTCCTATTGGACTTTCAGTTGGTTAACAGTATGGCAAAAACCTGTAAATTCAGAACAGATCAGGAGCATTTGATTCTGCAGAGACCCCATCGAGTACCTTTGTATTTCTTTTAGAAGTTTTGAGGTGTTGATTGATTCCTTTATTTTTTCAATTTGAGACATTTATATTGGTTGTAACTTTAGTAAATCATCTTTGCTACTGATATAATCCAGTGTTTAGTACTGATCATAGTTTTCTTAATCCCTGAGCAGGACCTGATATTTGAGCTAAAAGTGAAGAATTTAGCATTGACTGATTCCAGAGGTCATGATCTTCAAAAAGAAATAACAGTGAAAGTGATTAATAAAAGAACCCAACAGGTAAACAATGGAAAATTCATAAATTAATAAATATAGTAGGAAAAAAATTATATGGTGAATATTGAAAAATAAAAGCATCCATTCATCTAAATGTACAATTCAACATGTTTGTCAATAGAAAGGCATAGTGGAGTTGCATTGTTGCTGTAAAGTTGCCAAACTACAGACCCAGTCCAAATGTATCATTGACATAGGAACAAAATTGAAAATGTTAGTCGTTTGTAAGCAAATATAGAAATCAAAACAAGTGCACAAATACTGTATATGCAAATAAACCATACAAAATGGGTGCATTAATAAATCAAATTTGTGCAAATAATTTTGTGGCTACCATATATATGTACAATTTACTTGTATAAAAATTGTTTTTTGTATGGTTTAAGGTATGGATATGGTCAAAATCCAAGTTCATAAACAGGAAATTTCTTATGGAAGAACTGTATCAAAAATTTCTGGATGGCAATATGACATTGGATCGTGAAAGTGATCCATTTTGGGATCCAGTTGAGGTTATCCATTTAGGGTCAGCACACATATGGCTTCAGTCCCTAGCTTACTGTATGCAAGTGGAAGAACAGACAGAACTTCTGGATTCTGAAGGGGTAGAGGAAGCAATTATTATGATAAATGTAACTCCGTGCTCCAGCTGTGGAAGGTAAAGTTCATAATAATACATCTATTAACAAGACCATTGAAATAGCATTTCTACTTTCGTTTTGTATTAGGTTTGAAAATAAAAAGCATAGCAAACTAAAAAATAATGCTGCTGTTTTTCTTAGATGTATGAGATGTGAGTCAAGTGGGTGTAACCTGTCAGAGGTGTTTCCCTGAACAGTCTAATATTGGCAACACCAGGTAACACTCACTTGGATAACTATTCAGCCACCGAACTTGTACCTTACACCTGGACCTCAAGTGTTGGCTTGACACTGTGCAGGGAGAATGGTCTTGACATTGTTTAAAATCAAGTGTTTTCCCTCCTTTGATCGCTGGAAAACTCCTTTAATACACTTTAATTTTTTTTAATATATTAATTAGGCCCTTCAATGAAGAAGACGTTGTTGTTGATCCTTTGGAGTTAGTAGGAAGAAAGATAGTTTTCCAGATACATATACTACAGTGTCTTGGTGTCCGTTGGATAAAGGAGGCTTCAGAAAGAGGAATTCAAATAGGGTAAATGTGTTATAGTATAGTAGAGATATGTTACATACAATCCCTCTTTTTCCCCCCTGTAAGAGGCTATGCTGAACTTGGTTCGTTGACTTTGGCTTGTAGAGTTCCCTTATATGTTGCTGATAGCAATCATCCTATGTCCTACCACATATGGTACTTATAGGCTGCTCTCATCTGATTTCTGGGTCTTATATTTCCTGTCTTGTTACTCATTGCCGTAAAAGAAGGCTAAACTTCTAACTTTACTTCTTTAAAGGGAGTCTATCACCTCAGGGGTCAACCCACAAGTAAGGCAACATTTATAAACTTTACAGACATATATTTGGTGTTTCTGAGTGAATTGTCATTTTAGAGAAAATTCAGTTTTTATTTATATTTACTTCTTTCTCTACTGCTCAGCATCACCCAAAAATACCCACTACTGTGGATTTCACTCTTTTGGGTGAAAGTAGACTCCCAATATTATTATATACAATTAATCCTAACAGATATTTTTCCACCCTAAACTTACCCTATCATCAAGAAATAAAGTTTCTTATGCTTAAAGTCAATTTATAAGATTTAAAACTTTAGTAGGGAAATTCAATGCATATGTACTTTAACTAGTCACATGGATGGGGCCATGTCTAGTAGTTACTGAGCTAAACTATGCACAATTGGTCTGGCAGTGCGGGAGGGTATTAAGCTGATGTTAGACACTGAGAGCCATATCAATTTTGCCTCACAGAGTGTGATTTGGCTAGTCTTATGGCTGGTTAGGTCTGCAAACTACTGGCAACATAAGATCTTTATATCAAGGGAAGATGGCATGTAGCAGAGCTGATTGTGTGTGTAATATAGCTTAACCCTTTCACGACCCGTGACGTAATAGCACGTCACGGGTCGGCCGCGGGTGCATGGAGAGGGCTCACGCGCTGAGCCCTCTCCATAGCCGGTAAGTCTTTGCTGCATATTGCAGCAAAGGCTTACCGGTAACGCCCGCGATCGGTGCTAGCACCGATCGCGGGTGTTTTCACCTCGATCGCCGCCGGCAATGCTGCCGGCGGCTTCAAAAGCATGGCGGCGCATGGGCCCCGCCATCTTTTCGAGGATCGCCGCTCCCCGTGACGTCATCGGGGAGCGGCGATCCGTCGCCATGGTAACCTCGGGTCTCGCGAAGACCCGAGGCTACTTTTGGTTAACCCATGCATTACAATGTGCTATCAGCACATTGTAATGTATGAGGAGTAAAATCCCCATATACTGCCATACTGTAGTATGGCAGTATATGATAGGATCGTGCAGACCCCCTAGGGTTAAAGTACCCTAGGGAGTCTGAAAAGTACTAAAAATAAAAATAAAAAAAAGTTAAAAAAAAAAAAATTATAATAAAAAACCCTAAAAACTCAAATCATCCCCCTTTTCCTAGAACTGATATAAATATAAATAAACAGTAAAAATCATAAACACATTAGGTATCGCCGCGTCCGAAAATGCCCGATCTATCAAAATATGATAACGGTTTTTCACTGCGTTTAATCCCGTAACGGAAAATCGCGCCCAAATTCGAAAATGGCACTTTTTTTGTCATTTAAAAAAACTAAAAAATTCTATAAAAAGTGATCACAAGGTCGTACAGTCCTAAAATTGATAACATTGTAAACGTCATCAAAATCCGCAAAAAACGACACCACCCACAGCTCAGTACACCAAAGTATAAAAAAGTTGTTAGCGCCAGAAGATGGCAAAATCCCCAAAAAAATTTTTGTACAGGAGGTTTTAATTTTTTTAAATGTATGAAAACATTATAAAACCTATACAAATTTGGTATCCCTGTAATCGTACCGACCCAAAGAATAAAGTAGACATGTCATTTGGGGCGCACAGTGAAATCCGTAAGATCCAAGCCCACAAGAAGGCGGCACAAATGCGTTTTTTTACCAATTTCACTGCATTTGGAATTTTTTTCCCGCTTCCTAGTACACGGCATGGAATATTCAATACCATCTCTATGAAGTGCAATTTGTTACGCAGAAAATAAGCCGTCACACAGCTCTGTACATGGAAAAATAAAAAAGTTATGGATTTTTGATCATGGGGAGTAAAAAATGAAAATGAAAAAACAAAAAAGGGCCAGGTCCTGAAAGGGTTAAAGGAAACCTACCATTTCAAATGGTAGGGATAAGCTGTAAATACCGAGCTCCAGCTCAGGGTGAGCTGGTGCCGGTGCTTACTTTCGTTAGTGTTATTAACCGCTGTATCGCGGTTTTAACACTTTTTAAAGTTTATAGCCGAAGCTGCTTCGGCGCTGCGTGCGCACGGCTGTGCGCGCGCCAACATAGGAAATGCCAGAGACGTTGCGCGCGCACAGTCGGGCGCAGCGCCGAAGCAGCTTCTGCTATAAACTTTAAAAAGTGTTAAAACCGCGATACAGCGGTTAATAACACTAACGAAAGTAAGTACCGGCACCAGCTCACCCTGAGCTGGTGCTTGGTATTTACAGCTTACCCCTACCATTTGAACTGGTAGGTTTCCTTTAATTAGCAGTGTTAGAGAGTGTCATTGTGTTATATCTATCTTATGGATCACAACATCTCTGATCTGTCTCATCTCTCTTTTTCTACGTGTCATGATACTAGTGAATGTTCAGAAGCTAGATAAAAGTGTAGATAAATCTGAACACTGATAATGTAACCAGATTTCCACTTTTTATTTTCAGATAAACATTTTATTTATTTCCACTTTACATTCACATTCATCATTCCACAAAACTACACTAATTACATGCCAACTTATATTTAAATATTTAACATTTCTTTCTTATGTACATATTTATTCATATATATCACAATATTTTTTTTTAAGATACCGCTTTTATGATGTTCACCAGTCAGTATATACAAAACCAGTCTGGAAAAACATAAATCCTCTGATTGATCATAAACTACATTTTCTTACTTTAAATGTATCCAATGGACTCCTGAGTTACCTCCAAAAAAATGCATTGGTTGTTGATCTATGGGGCCTTCAAGGTAAGATATTATTTTTATTTAAAACTCTATTCCACTATTCATGAAACCCTTTTTATTTCTACATTATTATAATGCAATATAAGTCCAGCTCCAAACAATTCTACAGTTTCTGCCATAATTATTTCCACAAACCACATAATGGCTGCAGGACAAACCCTAAACTAACATGATCACATAACAATACTGGAAAAAAAACTACGCCCAGCACAATTCTTTGGATAAATGCATTTCCGTCCTACGGCAGCGGATACACAAGGGTTATTGTCTGCCTACTGTTGGATAGAAGAGGCATATTAATTAGCAGTACACATGTAAATGATTAGACTAATTAGACACAACCAAGGGTATTTGAGAGAGACAGAGATAGGATACATTTTTTGTTTTCTCTTAATGTAGAAGATGACAAACTTTCTATTAACGTATGTAGGGATTGAATTGTCTCCCCTTATTTTTCTTTGGAACTGATGTTTTCCCTTATGTCGTGTGCCAGGGATTGACTCTTCTCCCAGGGATAGAGTTTTCTCCCCTTGTATACAGGGGATTTATTTTCTCCCCCGTTAAATTATAACCTGGGATCGATTGACTCCCGTGGAAGGCACAAGGTAATATTCTTTTGGGATTGAGAGTTCTTCCAATGGTTTTTTCCACCCTGTGTTTAATCTTACCTCTAGTGAGACGCGGTTGCTGGCCGGCTGCCGCTCTTCTTGTCCCGTCTGGAAGTGGGGCATGTTGGTTTGCTCATGTGAAACCTACCGCCATTATGCACAAGCCTGTAACTCACTTCAGGCGCGTCTGTGCTCCGGATGACGTGCCACTCTTAGGTTGGTTTGGCTGGGTGTCCACTTCACTGGGGCGTTGGGGCTAAGTGTCAGTGCCAAATTTATATAGGTTGGTGTTGCTCAGAAAGATGCCAAGCAGTGGACCCCTCTGCATCACATGGTATGTTTGAGTCTGGTGACTCCTTTGCTTTGCTCCTTGTTTTTCCAAACTGATCTAAGTTTTATTCAAGCAGATGGCCTCACCAGCTTCCTCCCCTCTAGCATCCTCTCCTACAGCTAAAAAAAGAGTAGAAAGAGTAAACTTTAAATTAAAAAAAAAAAGCTTAACGAAAGTAAAGGTGTTTCTTTTCCGGGTTCTTCCTTTGCTTCCAAAGTTCCATATCCAAGACATCCATTTACACTTCCCAGATTCCACCGCCATTTTTGTCAACTTGAGCGCCAAAGCAGATATTAAAAAGAAAAGAATGAAGAGTTTCTTACAAAGAAACCAGCAACAGGTCAGAAAGAACAATTTGCCTTCCAGTGCACAGACACTTATGTTGTATGGCTTATGTTGTCCACAACGAGATTAGTCACCTTTAGTTTACTTGCCTACCCTTCGGCATCACTTTGGCCCCTTGTGTGTTCAACAAGATTGGTTCCCCACTACAGCCCTAAGAGAAGCAGGGATCTTCGTGATCCCATAACAGTCTCAAAAGATCCTGGAAAACTATTTGTTGATCACCCTGAATATCCTAACCGAAATCACGGCTTTCTCCATCCACCAAAATAAAGTTTCTAGAATTCATTTTAGATACCACTCCAATGTAGCAGTTTCTCTCCCCAAAGAGGAAAGATAATATTTCTCAGGCTGTCTTGACTCTGAATTCCTTTCAGGAGTGCACAGTAGCTGGGATGAAAGTTTTGGGGTTTCTTTTTTTTAAAATCAAAGCTTTTTATTGAGCATTTTCAACTTATTTTTTAACAAACATTTCCCACCTTTCCCCCCTCCCCCACCCACAAGAAGACATACAATCCCACCCTATCCCAACCCATCCAGACACATACATAGTTTACAATGACCTGCACAATTATTTTTTCCAAAGTGTACACCTTATACGTTTATCTGCATATATTATAGATCATTTATACATTGGCCACATGTTTAAAGAAAGGCAGTCAACGGATTTCGTTGTAAGTGTGTTGATGGTAGACCAGCAGTGTCTATCCAGGGACCCCAGACATGTTCAAATTTTGCAGTTGCTTTCTGTTTGCAATAAACACCTTTTTCTAACCTAATTATGTTGTTCAATTCTTGATATACACCTCTATGTTTGGAGCATCAGGGCGTAACCAATACATAGCTATCAGTTTCCTGGCTTGATAAAGCATTCTACTGACTCCTAGTATAGTACCCTCTGTAACATTATTATCCTCTATATTGCCTTACAGGCAGACAATTGGGGTGGCTGGCAGATCCATTCTAAATACTCGGGAGATGAGATTTAGCACATCTTTCCAAAATTGTCCTAGCTTCTGACATTCCCACATCATGTGCATTAAATGCGCTCCCTCCCTTCCACATCTAGGGCAGTTGTCAACCCCCCGGAGACCAACTTTGATTAGCCACTGTGCGGTTCGATATACCCTGTGCAATAGATATAGTTGTGATAGCCTATGAGCTTCACAGAGAGCCAATAGAGGTACCTTCTTTGCAGGGTCTCCAGCCTAATCCTTGCTGTTTTTTTACGCCATATTAGGGATCTGAACAATCTTTGTATTCTGGTGAATAAGTATACAGGTATCCACACAGGTGAGTTATGGAGCATATATAAAAATTGGGGCATAAGAACCATTTTGCATAAATTAGTTCTCCCGATGACTGACAAGGGGAGTTTACACCAGGCATCTACTTTGGCCGTTGACCTTTCTAGCAATGGTTCTATGTTAAGTTTTATGTATTCTTGTACCCTGGATGAGACCCATATCCCAAGATATTTAAACTTGGTGACTACGAGCACCTGTTGTAAATCAATGTCATCCTGCAGGGGGTCCAGGGGCATCAGTACTGACTTGTGCCAATTAATGGTCAACCCTAAAACCCGGCCAAAGTCTGATAAGGTATCCATTATGGGGCCCAAGGACCTGTCCACATCTCTCACAAAGAGCAGCATGTCGTCTGCATATAGGGCTATTCTTTCTTCTAGCTCCCCATATTTAAAGCCTTGTATAGCAGACGATTCTTGTATCATACAAGCTAATGGCTCTATGGCCAAAGCGAACAGAAATGGGGACAGGGGGCAGCCCTGCCTAGTGCTTCTGTGGAGTGAGAATTAGGTAGACAATAAACCATTTGCCCTGACTTGTGCTCTTGGTGTCCCATATAGCATTTGCACCCATTTTATATATTGCGGTCCAAATCCCATTTTGTTCATGACAGCCCTGCATCCAATGATAAGATTGCTCTGGAGCCCTCCCACTCTTGTTGCATTTGAATATTGAGAAATAACCTCCTGATATTGATGGCTGTAGATTTCCCAGGCATAAAGCCTGTTTTGGTCCTCATGGACCAAGTCTAAGATAACTCTCGTTATCAACTTTACATCAGAGCATAATAAGGATATTGGCCGATAGGATTCTGGCAGTAGCAGATCCTTATCTGGTTTGGGCAATACTACGATTATGGCATTACTCATAGAGTCTGGGAATTTACCTAGTTCCTCTGCTGCCTTAACCACTTCAAGCTGTTCTGGTAACAGAAGGGATCCGTACGTCTTAAGTATTTCCCCTGGTAAGCCATCTGCCCCGGTTGCTTTTTCATTTGGGAATGACTTTAAAGCTTCCTCTAGCTCCTCCAATGTGAGGGGGGCATCCAGAACCCCTTTTTGCTCCTCTGTTATTACCGGCAGCGTCACCTTGTCTAGGAAGGCCTCTACTTCCTGAATATTGTCGCCTGCTTTAGAGGTATAAATATCCTTGTAGAAGGACCTAAGGGTTTCAAGGATTTCTTTATCTGAGTGAACTTCTTCTCCCTGTGCATTTATTAGAGATTGGATGTGGGAAGAGTCCCTTTGTGCCCTAATAACTGAGGCCAGTAGTTTCCCCGTGCTTTCTCCTCCTTCAAAATATTTTTGCTGGACAAAGAATTTTTTTGCTTCTGCTATTGTTTTAATGTGGGATGTTAGCAGGTCCTGCGCTTCCAACCAGTCCCTTTGGGCTGCCTCTGACCCTTTACTAATATACTCCTTTTCTGTGTCTTGTGCTCTCTCCTGCAGAGCCTGCAAATATTCTTTTTGTTTAATTTTATGCGCAATTATTCGCCCGTTGAAGCAGTCCCTAATATGTGACTTAAGTGCATCCCATTTCACCAAGCGAGACGCTGTTCCCTGGTTAAATTTAAGAAATTCCTCTATTTCCCTGGGCAGAGTGTCAGTAGGATGTAGGATCTGTATCCAGAAGGGGTTGAGTTTCCATAGGTGCTGCCCCCCCCATGTCTGCAGCCATTGCAAGCGTAACCAACACGGGGGAGTGGTCAGACACACTTCTTGGGGCATACTCAACATCCTCTGTCAGTGCCACCATCCTGTCATTCCCTACTGCTAGATCAATACGTGATAGGGAATTACGTGAGCTGGAGTAGCATGAGTATTTTCTTAATGTGGGATATTTATGCCTCCAGATGTCCGTCATGCCTACTTCTCTAAGGATTTTGGCTAGAGTAGTATCAGGGCTACTCGGAGAAATACTGCCACGATTGTACTTGTCATAGTAAGGGTTCAGATAGTTGTTAAAATTATTAAGATGGGAAGTTCAGGAGACTCCGCCGCTAGCGCCAGTGCCAGTGCCAGTATGTAAATTGCAATAAGAAGAATCTCTATGTGGTGTAGTTTACACCTTAAAGCTACATACCGCCCTTCCGGGACTATGGTGCAGTTTAGCATCTGAAATGGAATTGATTTATGTGCTGGAGTGGTAGTTTGCTCCTACCCATCCCCGGCCAAAACTAGACACCGTAGAATCCGTAAAATGTGTCTCCGATAGACACAGCACCGCTGGCTGATATTGTTTTATAGCTGCGGTGACGGCATACCTTTTAGCGGAGTCTCCCAACCCCCTTACATTCCAGGCAATTATTTTGACCTTAACCGCCATCATATTCGCATGTCATATTATTCATATAAGTGTACAATTGAACCCTATGCACATGTCCGGACAACACATAAACCTCCCTTTGTAAACAACAGAAAGATACAACCCTGTACCTTTGGTACAACCTGGGGAAAAAGTAGTAACAAAAGCCGCCAAGTCTCATATAGTTCTCACACCTATCTGGTGCAATGCTGGGGATTCACCCCCCACTAGGCAGGCTTGACTAACATGAGCACCTTGTCATGAGGATGGCGCCCCTTGTAGAACTGCCGCTGGGCATCAACTATTGCCGCATATTGCAAATCACACCTCTCTATCTGTCCCTTCTGGGGCTTCTTCTGCGCAGCTCCTGCTTGTGGTCATCCAGCCACGAAGTGGCCTCTTCTGGTGTGCTGAAGAAATGGGTATTCTGAAGAGCAATCACTCGCAATTTGGCTGGATAAAACATAGAGTATTGCAACTCCAATTGGTGCAGTCGTCTCTTCACTCCTTGGAATGTCGCTCTCCGTTTCTGCACTTCCGCAGAGAAATCAGGGGAAATGGATATACGGTTACCATTAATTTGCATATTCTCCTTTTCTCTGGCTTTTCTCAGGATAATGTCCCGATCTTTGTAATGAAGGATGCGTATAAGTATGGAACAAGGTGGGTTGCCTGGTGGTAACGGTCTCGATGGAACCCGATGGGCTCTTTCCACCGCAAACAGCGGCGACAGGGTGTCTCGCCCAAAAACAGACAGCAGCCATTGCTCGAAATATTCATTGGGGTTGCGGCCTTCCACCCTTTCAGGCACCCCCACAAGACGCACGTTGTTCTTCCTCAGCCTGTTTTCCATATCATCCTGCTTTGCCAATACAGCCGCCAGTGTAGATTGCATGCGTGATAAATCACGCCTGACAGAGGGTAGCTGATCTTCCATCTCCCCCACTCTGCCTTCCAAAGCCCCCATTCTTTCTGAGACTTTTTGCACGTCATGCCTGATAACATTCAAATCCTCCTTCACGCCTCCCACTAGTAGTGTAAGAGAAGATATAGCACTATTGCAGCTATATACTGCAGTCAGCACTTCATGTAGTGTGGGCTCTGCATCTTTAGCTGTGGGTGCAGGAGTTACTGCAGTTGATTTTCCCGCCACACATGCACCTCTAGGAGGCCTAGGGGTTTCAGGGGCTTTGGATCTGGTGGCAGCCACCATGTTAACTGCCGGGGGAGGCAGTGATGGCCACTCGCTATTTGCAGCCTCACCTCCATTCTCTGCTGCCTCCGCTGCTGTCAGGTCACCGGATCCGGTCTGTCCATGTGCGAATCTTTGCAGCCTGCTTGCCACATCTGCCGGGTCAATGGCGCCACCTCGGCCCGCACGGTGCGCGCCCTCCAGCGCATCCTCCGCTCCTTCCTTGGAGCGTTTTTTATTATTGCCACCGGCCATGTCCGCTGCTCCACCGCTTCCCCTTGTATTCCGGTGCTTTATAATGGTCACTCACCACTCAGACGGGTGGTTTAGAGGATAAAATGTCGGATACCTAACGGGAGCTCCTCAGTGTGCGTCCTCTCACATCTCCGGCTAATCCACGCCCCCAGTTTTGGGGTTTCTAACCTCAGCCATAGAAGCTGTACCTTGTGTAAAGTTCATTGCCCAGCAGGTAAAAGCAGAACTTGAGTAATGGATGACGCCCCATCATCTCCACGTAGGTCCTTTCTTTCAAGGCCCTGCAATTCTTAGTCCTAAACACAGATGCCTTAGTGGGTCCATCTAAAATCCAGTATAGAAGAAATTTTCTTTGCACCTAAAAGAATTAAGGGCAGTGAAGCTTGCCCTGGTGCATTTCCAGTCTATTTTAAAGTACAAATATGCGAAGATACAATCAGATAATCTGCCCACCGTCTTTTATCTGAACAGACAAGGAGGAACCAGGAGTTCTCAGTTGATGATGGAATGCAGCCAAATCATTTTATGGACAGAAAAGTATGTTTCTTCTCTATCAGCAATTCACACGTAGTGGACGTTAAACAGCAAGGTGAAATCTCTTCACCTGACAGAATGTAGTCTGAACCTGGATGTGTTCCTTCAAAGAAGATGGGAATTCCTCTAATAGATGTCATGGACACCAGGAAGAATACCAAGGCTCCCCAATTTTGTTCTTTCTTCAGCAGTGGACGGCCTTTCAATTCCTTGTGGAAACACTCTAGTTTATAGGGCAAAGAACTGTGCAAACTCTGCACTACACCGACAAAGTGCACCACTTTTTTTTTTGGTGCACTTTTAACATAGGACGTGCCACACATATTATACTGTATGATAAATGTGGCACATGGTCCATATGAGCACTGGAACACCCATTTCAGTGCAGAAATTTGTGTCGCATAAAGAATAGTGCAGCTGCCAAATTATTTAATACCTTTAGAAAGGGGGCTACTGTTTTTCTGCTAATACAGTCTATCTGTATTACATGTTCCACTACATATTCCATTCCCAAACCAGACATTATTTCTTAAGCCAGTATGGGTTGGAGTAAAGGGATGGCAAACAGCAAGGAATAAAATTGAGTTTAGATCTTTTAAAGGCATTTGACTTGGAAACCTTGGATTTCTTGGAGTATGTACTTCTCAAAATGGATTTTGGGAAGAATTTCCTATCATAATTAGGAAGCTTACGTTCTTCCCCCACTGCCGAACTGAGTGAGGCCTGAGGTTTAATCACCATAAGTTGGTTGCCTGGAATTTAGGAAACTATTAAATTGCTAGTATAAACTTTGACTTTTCTTGGGCACTTTACTCCTTGCCTTATTTTGGAGTCAAATTGAAATCTTCTGTGCTTCCTTCTACAGTTTAGACATCATCACTATGCTATGTCTTTCCATTGTTGGCGCTTTAAGTCAATTTTCAAATTCATTTCCCGCTTAACCATATATTCTTGATCTATCTTTTCAAATTGAGGCAATGGAATGTCACCTGATCCCTACAATCCTATGGTTGAAACCCTCTCACAGACCAGTAATTTTAGTTCCGGTGCTCTCACAAATGATGGCTTTTTGAGATGTTCTATTGACGTGGAAACCCATAAATCTATGGTCACTGTTTGCTGTATTGGGTGAGTGATGGTCTTTGGACAATGAAATTTTTTTCAGAATTCTCACTCTCTTCCACCTTATGAGGTTCGTTGCTATTACCAACTTTACAGCTGATTGTTGGACTGGAAGGCTAAGCATGAAGATATCACTACACAGATCACACTTGAATATCTTTGCAAGTCACCAATTAGCCAGTGAGCTATTTATAACCAGTTTATGTCACCTTCCGAACAAAATATATGGTTAAGCGGGATAGGAATTTGAAAATTGACTCAGAGCTCCAACAATGGAAAGACATAGCATAGTGATGATGTCTAAACTTTAAACCTTGTTGATAAAAGCTTGATGCAAAGTGATTATGTAGGAGAAAGTGACCTGGTGTGAGGACGCATCTTCATACCTCTCTGGCCCAGCTTGGGGCAGGCCCATGTCTTCCACCGGGAGGGTTGGGGATGACCCAGGGCGCAACCTTGTGAAAAAAAAACCTAATCACCTTTTGGCGCTTCTTCTCCACTCTTTTAGTAGAGCAACCCACGCTATTATTATTTGAAAGGCACTGTACATTTTAATAAAATGGGGGACAAAGTATATGTTAGAATTAAACCAGGGGGGGCAATGTCTAAGGTAACTTAGTGGGATAGGGTGGCATACAATATTATCCATACATAAATTTGGTATCCTTTTTAGGATTAAAAGTGCGACAGTCTTTTGTAAATTTTAATAACCTTGGGGGGGGGGCACGATTTTTTTTAGATTTGCCGTGTAGAACAAATTACTCCCATGGCTAGGGGTAAGCAGCTGCTAGGACCTGTCCAGACACACTCATCTCTCCTCATGTGGGTGATACAAAAGGTAGAAATAGCCCGTCCTCCTGCCATGCCATCAATGAAGACCCGGGGCAGCATTATCGGGTTTTTCACTGAAGCCTCGTGTCCTACAGACTTTCCAGCTGAAGACAACATTGTTTCTCGTGATCTGCACTCATCGACTGAGGATTCCTCCTCTCATATCTGAAGCTGTGTTCCTCCCTGGCTCCCCTCTGGACTGTACCCTATTGGTTGCATTGATGGGAGCCCTATTCTCCAGGCTCCTCAGCTCCCCTCAACCTACAGCCACAGAGTGGATGGCTTGAAGAATGGAGGTAAGAGATAAAGGGTGCCAGATGCCTCACAGGGGTCATCTCTGCACACTCCCAGGACTGAGGGGCCTTAGTCTGCTCCATCAACATACCTACAACACCTGCGACCTCCACACACGCTGATGTGCTTCCAACATTATATTCTACACAAGCTCCTGACCCTGCACTCCACTTTAGTGCCCATAGAGATTAGGTCCCATACATTGCCTAATTGGAGTCGGCTTACTGGTCACAACTGAACATATTAGAAGCTGTAACTGACAGAACCACTGATACTGAAAACCGTTGATGCCACAATAAGAGATCATGGGGTGTCCCTGAATCTGTTGAACCTCAAAACCTCCATCTGGTATGACAGCTAATCTATAATGAGATTCTCAATGGACCTTCGCTTTGAATTGGACAAAGCGCATCGGTCCTTAGCCCTATGTCCTCCCACTGATGCCAGACCCGTGATGTTATATTCAGGTTTCATCACTCTATGCTGAAAAAACAGGTGCTATGCAAGATCCAGGATGAAAATCCAAGGGGTGCCCTTTCAATTCCAACCTTATCTTTCCAACAACACCTTACAGAAAAGAAGAGCCTTAAAAGGGGTATTCTCGTCTGGGCATTCACATCCAGATTCATTAATCTTCCATATATAAACATTTCTTCAATAAGAAGTCATTAAAAAAAATTACCTGTGTGAAGATAATTTCTCATAAATGTAGTTATATGGTCCCTTAGAAACAAGACTGTGTCCCTGAATACAGCCAACTATGCTGAGTGATTACACAAAGAAACAAAAAGTTTTTGTACATGAAATGTCCGGGAGTTACTGCATGTCCCACATCAGTCCTGTGTTAATGAACGCTGAATCCAGGTGGTCAGGCAGGACTCAATAGGGCATCTCTGGCCACTGTTGCCTAAATGTGAGGTGGTTGTAAGCGAGGAAGCTATCTGGTTTTTAAGGAATAAGATGACTACATTTATGAGAAATTATCTTCACGCAGGAACATTTTTTATTAACATCTAATTGAAGAAATGTTCACATACGGCAAATGAATTAAATTAAATTTAAATGCCCAGATGGGATTACCCCTTTAAGCCTGTCCTAGAGATTTTTTTCCAGCCCAAGATTCCATACACTTGGGGTTCTCCTTTTCGTTTGATGTTCCGTGACAGAGGTTTCAACTTACCTCTTTACTCTCAAGATGATATTCAAGGTTTCATGGCAGCTCTGAATCTACACTCTGCATTGTTGTCCGATTGGCCGACAGTCCCATCTTCATACAACAGACCTCCTGGAGGCATACAAAACTATCCTCCCCTCCAATAGTTGAACCGGTTCAAACGCTTGTTGTTTTTCTTTAAAATGTGTTTACAGTTGAAGCAGAAAATCCTGAATTGGGAAAGGGAGGATTGGATATCATGCTCTTTCTTTTTTTTTTTGTAAATTCGTTTTTATTGGGTTTTACAAAAATATTGTAACACAAATACAATAGACGTTTGCATATACATAAGTAGACATAGGTCATCAGGAGTTGTTTCAATATAAATATCAGATATAATAACATATATTATAATTTTCATTGTTTCTCCTATTTTCTCTATGGCCAAGCTAATTACGTTTCAAGTCCTACCATGTCTAGTTGCTGCATTGTCTTTCTCTAATGTTTTTCTTAAAACAGAAACATTATAACAGGAAAAACAGAACTAGTCACTGGTTTAAGTTACTCCAGTTCCTTTTTTTTTCGGGCCTGCTATCTCTACAGCTTATATAAGTTAATGCTATCATCCTGAAGGGTCTACCCTATTATTGCTGTCCGTCCAAGATGGGTCCTGAATAACTATGGGCGGGGAAGTTGAACAATATACCTGCCAAGGCTGCCAGATTTTCTCAACTGGTTGGTGTTTTAGAAAACCATAAGCCAGTGCTTTTTCAAAGTTGTACACTTTGTATATCGTCCCCTCCATTTACTTTATTGTAGGGCAAGGGGCATTTTCCCCAGAGCTGAGAAGACGTACGACCAGTAAATGCGGTTGAACCCCTTCTAGAGCCCATATAACCAGTGCTATCCTATTTGATTCAATGTGATGAAGCAGGTCCACCACTTTTATAGTGTTATCAGCTGCCTGACGGCCTTTTACAAAACTGACTTGGTTATTAAATCCGATAGGATCTCCATTATTCTTGTCGCCAACACTTTTGCGTAGATTTTCGTGTCTACGTTTAAATGCGAAATTGGTCTGAAATTTTGTGGTACATTAGCAAGTATTCCCCTATAAGTCCATCTGGACCTGGATCTTTATGGCAGCGATTTAATAGCCCGAGAAACCTCTTCTGTGGAAATGGGTTGGTTAAGATTTTTAAGTTGGGACTGGGATAACCTTTTCATTTTGAGGCTTTCCTGTGCCGATGGCTGATATGTAAAGGGGTCTCTATTTAAATTGTAAAGGGAGGCGTAATATTCTTTAAATCCATTTGCTATGTTAGCCGGAGTGGTAAGTTTCCATGATTTATCTGCATTGTAGAGAAATGGGATTTTTGCCCGTAATTGTCTATTTTTGAAGCAATTGGCTAGAATCTTTCATACCTTGTCTCCTTGTGAATAAAATCCAGCTCCGTTTTTTAGTAGCCCTTTCTCGTATGTGTGAATGAGCAATAGTCTGAGCCTTTCCCTCTGTTGGTTCAAGGCTTCCACTGTCTTATTTGTTGTTTTTAGTTACTGTATCTTGTCCATTACCTTTGTTATTTCTGCTAAATGTTAATTTTTATCCTGTGTTCCCAATTGAATAAAAATACCTCTTATAAATACTATGGGGCAGATTTATCAAGCTGTTTGAAAGTCAGAATATTTCTAGTTGCCCATGGCAACCAATCACAGCTCCCCTTTAAAATATTCATGAGCACTGATAAAATGAAAGCTGAGCTGTGATTGGTTGCCATGGGCAACTAGAAATATTCTGACTTTCAGACACTTGAAAAATCTGCCCCTATATGTGCATTCCACATGAGCGTTGGGTCAGCCACTGAGGATTAAATCGGAAGTACCCTTTTGCATCTCTCAGTATTATTTCCTTATATTTGGGTTGCTGAAGAATGTACTCATTGCAGCGCCAAATATACGTAGGAGACTGATCATATATGTCAGATATTTCCATTTTGATGGCTGCGTGATATGATCATGTGATCATTTCAATGGTAGATGACGCTATGCAGCTCAAAAGGGGTCTATTGACCAGGAATAGATCTATCCTGGTGTAAGTGTTGTGGACTAGGGAGTGGAAGGTATAATCTCTCTATGTATTATGTTGTGCTCTCCACCCATCATACATATCATTACGCCAAAATTCTTCTCCCAAGCCCTTTTGGTGTCTGCTACTGTTCGCCGAACAATCCATTGTTGGGTTTGGAGTGATATTAAAATCTCCCCCTAATATGATATTACTTTGTGCATGTTTCTTAATTATTCTAAATATTTTCCTAGCAAAATGTATTTGTTTCTTGTTAGAGGCATATATTGTACCTAAAGTATAGATTTAATTATTAATCTTACATATTAGTAACACATAACAACTCATAGGATCTCGTATCATTTTGGTCTCCTGGAATGCACAGGTTCCCCTGATTGCCAATAGCACTCCTCTGCTTTTTGTTTTATAGTGTGCTTGATAAACATTTGTGTAAGCGGGGTGTCACATACCTGGTGCATCCACTTCTTCCAAATGTGTTTCTTGAACATATAAGACGTCACATGATGCCGAACATGCATCCTGCACGCTTATGATCTCTTATATGGGTTGTTTGGCCCTTTAGCATTGATAGAAAGCAATTTTACACTCATACTATCCAGTGTTGAATATATTGCTTATTTTTACCCTCTTTCTCTTTTCCCTCGCCTTCCAGGATAACCATGAACCAGTCCCATGGGTCGCTTTTGTAATAAATCTGTGACAATAAATACAGTAACTCATAAAAAGCAGTAAACATTTACGATGCAGCCTAAACTGCATAAAAAGGAGAATTGCAGTGAATAAACTCAACTGTCTTATGGGGGTGAATTACCAGTGCAGATAAAGGATACCAATCCTATAGGATATCTACCTTCTATTGAACCGACTATTTGCCTCAGCTCTCATCCGTGATGTTTGCCCTTGGACCCGATGGTTTGCCAGTCCGTTTCCATTCTGGTAAGGCCCTGGTTGCTTGCTGACTGTATATCCAGGAGAGGGGTCCCCACCTTTTTAGCATCTGTAGGCCTTCATCTGGGTTTCTTATCAATTTTGTAATGCCATTTATTGCCACCATCAATTTAGTGATAGTGGCAAGAAATCCTCATTTGTATGGGATCTGTTTTTCACGTAATCCAGAGGTAATCGTAAAGAGTTGTCTCCTTAATCAAAATCCCTCGGAATTTGACATTATTGCATCTTGATCTGTCCTTTATGTCGGCAAGCTATGCTTACATGTTTTTAACTTCTTGCAAAGCGTAATGCGCGTCAATTAACTCATTATGGGAACGGACCATTTTCCCCCATTTTTGTGTTCCACATGATGGATCCGGTCCCCCCTGGAATCCAGCTCTGCTTTCACTGGCTTGAGCATATTAGATATGTCCCCTTGAAAAGATTGGCGCCAAACTGACATCATATGTTTCATGGTCTCTTCTGTAAGCTCCTTGTCAGTGGTGGGAAGGAGGGTAATGGTTCCCCCAATGTGGGCTCTACTTCTCCTGTATGGCCCTTCTCTGAGATATCTCCTCCACTCTCTATAGACAATCGCGGCCTTAGTTTAGGTGGGCTTTGGCCCTGCAAGTGGGTTAGCTGCGGCCATGTTGAGTTGCTGCGCCTCATAGACTCGGCATGCCTTGCTGTGGCACCCTCCAGGGATCTCTCACCTATATTCCTTAGTTCATGGCGGCTATAAGAGTTTGGGGAGGATGGCGCCGAGCACGACTCGGCTTGCAGGTGAGCTCGCGCTGCTCTCTTCTCCTCTCAGCATTTGCTGTGTGCGTGCGGCTCGCGTGTCTGGACATTCAACGCCATCTTGGATTTGCTCTGTCCCCGCAATTGTGTAGAAATCCGTTAGCCTGCAGGTCGGGAGATGTTCCTCCGCTTCTTGGTCATCTCACTGAACTTTTCCGCTGTGTCTGAGCTTCGGATAGTCAGGTCCATGCTGTGGATAGTTGCTAGTACCGTTGCTGTATCGTTGATAGTTGCTGTTGGCGGAGCAGGCTCACAGTGCGACTGTTCCACTCGGCATCCATGCCACGCCCCTATCATGCTCTTTCTGACATGGAACTATATCATCTGACTGCAGTCCTCTTAAGTTTATTTGACGGGCAATTTCTCTGCAACTTACCCTGACTCCTTACACAAGACATACCACAACAGATTCAGAACTACCCACTGCCCTTCTTAAATTCTGGGACTATGAGTCAGGTTGTCCAAAATGTTTTATCTATGGAACAGGGTTCCCTTCCCTCATTTTCAAGAATCCTGCTTTTTCTCCAGGTCAAAGAGAGAAAACACTTTACCTTTCTAGTTTTTCTTGCCGCCACAAGATGCTGTGGTAATCATGCCGGTTCATTATAACTTCAGTGTCACCAGCAAAGCACCCCACACTATGACACCTCCTCCTCCATGCTTCACGGTGGGAACCAGGCAAGTAGAGTCCATTTATTCACCTTTTTCAGCATCGTACAAAGGCAGACTGGTTGGAACCAAAGCTCTCAAATTTGGATTCATCATACCAAAGCACAGATTTCCATTGGTCTAATGTCCATTCTTTGTGTTTTTTAGCCACAACAAGTCTCTTCTGCTCGTTATCTGTCCTTAGCAGTGGTTTCCTAGCAGCTATTTTACCATGAATGCTGCTGCACACAGCTTCCTCTTAACAGTTGTTGTAGAGATGTGTCTGCTGCTAGAACTCTTTGTGGCATTGACCTGGTCTCTAATCTGAGCTACTGTTAACCTACGATTTATGAGGCTGGTGACTCGGATGAACTTGCCCTCTGCAGCAGAAGTGACTCTTGGTCTTCCTTTCCTGGGGCGAGCCTCATGTGAGCCAGTTTGTTTGTAGTGCTTGATGGTTTTTGCAACTGCACTTGGGGACGCCTTCAAAGTTTTCCCAATTTTTTGGACTGACTGACCTTCATTACTTAAAGTAATGAAGGCCACTCGTTTTATGTATTTAGCTGCTTTTTTCTAGTCATAATACAAATTCTAAGAGTGTATTCAGTAGGACTATCAGCTGTGTATCAACCTTTTCATCAAGAGAATGCCAAGACTGTGCAAAGCAAAATCAAAAAAGCAAAATATTTTCAGTTGGTTCACACTTTTTTGTGAATCTACAATTTTTTATAGTCATGCAGAAAACTCTTTGAATGAGAAGGTGTGTCCAAACTCCTAGCCTGTACTGTATAAGTTTCTGCAATATCACTTAATTCACTTAATACATTAATGCATTGTACATAACCCTTATTAAAATTTGATTCAAAAGGATGATATAATATTCCAATAGATACAATTCTGGAATCATAAACACAAGAGGTTGCTGATGTAAATAATGAAGTTTGCTGATGTACATTTCTCATATATATTTATTATTATTATTTAATTTTTTTTATTGTTTTTGAATTTACAGAGGGTTGTCCTGAACTTGACTGGTCTCTTCTAGACATGGAGTACACAAGTGAAGGATGTATTTTAATTGATAGTATAAGACGCTTACTCCCTAACCCCAATTTAATGGCAAGTATAGACATTTATTTTATTTTGGTGTATTCTTTTATTTGATTTTTTTCTTTAGAGATTGCGAAACACTGGAAAAAATGAAAAGCTAGAGGGGTATGCAGAATTTAAAAACCCTAGTGAACATATTTTACAGTAGGCAACTCTTATACGAGCATCTGGAATATGGAGATTAGCATCCTGCACAGGAGCCAACATAGATTGAAGAACTGATTGGTTTTTATGAACTTTTATGCTAAAATGAGAAAGACTGCACTAACATTCTTATTGTGTCACATACATACTTCTCTCTGAAATGATTTAAGAGATGGCAGTTGTCACAAGAAGTTGTGGGGGACATGAAAAACTGTTGTGGGACATTAAAAGTATGCCCTATGTTAAATATGTTAAATCTATAATGAATATTTACATCCAATAGTGCTTTAGCCGCATTACTACCGGTACCACTAACAATGGAGTAGAAAGAGCTTTGTCAGAGACATATCCCAGAGACAAGGGGACAACACAGACCTGGACCAATTCACATGCAAACTGGAGATGGACCCAAAGTTCTGAGGAAGGGTCCATCATCATTCAAGTTCACAAGGTTATTGACCACATACAGAGGTATCTTTACAGAGATAGATTCCCTATCTATAGTGAGAGTCTTAATGGATAGAGCAAATAAGAGATGCGATAGAACACATATATAGTATAAGTATGAAAAATAGTCATTATTATTGAGTCAATTATTGAATTATTCATTGAAGTCCCCTACAGTCTTTTAGTTTTATTTACATTTCTAATGAGATCCAGTCTTTCAGACTCTTGTGCACTTACCTTTTGTGCCACCATGCCTCATTTGCACATATTATCTATGAGCAAAGACAAAGGGAAGATTTATTATAAGTCTCTTAGAGCAGAACTGTTCTAGTTTCTCATGGAAACCAATCAGTGCTCAGCTTTCATTTTCCATAGCTGTTTATAACATTAGAGCTGAGCTCTGATTGGTTTCCATGGGCAACTAGACCAGTTTTACCTCAGAAACTTCATGATAAATCTCCCATTTTTAAAATGTCTATATCTTAAGCTTATACAGGAGACCAACACAGCAGGGTGGATGACAGGTATAAAATAAACAAGCTTATTTAGCTTTAGTTCCTTTCAAAAAATCACACAAAGGGAAATCAAATTTGTCAAATAACTTGAACATAATTCATGGTTATAATTCCCTATTTCCAGGATAGGGTTAAAGGGGTATTCCAGGAACCAGCATAATTCATATACAAATGGGTCCTTAAAATATAAGATAATATGTCATTAGTTGTTGTTTAAAATGTAGCTCCCTTTATCAGAAAAATGCTGTGGACATACACTGTAATGAAGAATTAAAATGCTACTGGCCCTTTATTCAGTCCAATGATTTCTTCCGCACGGAGCAGACACAGGACAGAAGATGGCCGCTGGAAAAGAACATAGCATATATTCTTTTTTGCTTTTTGCTGGTCACAGTGCATCAAGTATTATTATTGTTGAAATGAGACATCATCTCAGTGAGGTTATGTGCAGTGATGGTAGTTACACATTACTATGGTAACAGAGCAGGACAGTCTGTTGTACCATCACTGGGAGCAGAGCATAAGAGGGAGGAGGGATTACTGAGAACTAAAGGATCATGGGACTTGTAGTTTCCAGTGGTGGCCATCTTGGTGATAACTCTGCATACTTTAGAGAAACCAAAAAATCAAACTATTTAAGCTTGAGTTTGTGACTAATGACATTGAGTTATACTTGACATTCTTATACTTATTTATTTATTATATCATGGGTTTTTGTATCAGACATTTATATTCCTGGAATACCCCTTTAAGGGGTTCTACTGTATCGACCTTTAAGTTTAGCTAGAACTGGTCCAAATCACCGTACAACCCTTATTTAAAGCACCCCAAGTTTGGAATGGGGTGAGAGGTAACAGGTACCCAGATGATTGTAAGCAATGGCATGCTTATGACACAAAAATTGTGGTTTTTTAAATAAAATCATCTACAAAAGTGGACCTCACTGATGGGAGGGGTAGGCAGCATTAGCGTGCAAACCTCCTTCTCTATGTGACTAAGGGTCCATGGTAATGGACATTGTCAATCATTTTGAGACTCCAAAATAACACCTGGAAGGCTGCCCAAAGGAATTCTTAGCTGGGTCTCCCAGTGGCAGATACTATTTCAATAGTAAGATTATTCATTTTATTCCCTTTTTCTTTTGTAACTGTTTGTATGTGTCATATGTATATTGTGTTATAACCCTTTTTACCTGACAAGTGTATATTTTGTGTGTTTTATGTGGTATATTAAATTTTACAACTTACTAAGTCTGTGGTTGTAGCATTAGAGAATCTAAGTTTCGAATATGATTTACATAACCAAATTTCCTATAGAATAGCATTTTCACAGTTGTCTGTGCAAATGGGGTGCCTACAGCGCCTTAGTATAAATTGTGGGTGGTGGCAGGTTGGGAGAATGCTAGGGATGTAGATTTAGTGTAAATACACCGTTTTTGATAGTTGGGCGTGATTTATGTTGTAAATTGGGAGGCTAGTGTACCCCATGACTGAACTTGAATGGGGGTTCATCACAACAGTTCCATGTTCTGGATCCGCGTTCAGAAATGTTTACGTTTTTTAGCACATTGGCAATAGGCAAAGCATATAACAAACAAACCCATGACTGAAAGCAAGTGCTAAACTTAAACCTGGCAAGGAGACAATAGATTTAGCTGTAAGGGTGCACGTAGCCTTTATTTGTTTTTATTTTGTTTTAGGACCCAAATAGTCATGTGTCTGAGCTCTATCTTAAATTGTTAAAGTTGGAACAAGAAACAGAACTTTTAAGGGACATAAATAGATCATTAAGAGAAGAAAATATTTTTCTTAAAGAATCACTGAAGCAGTTTGAGACATGGAAACGCCAAGGTAGGTATTCAGCACTATAGAATACGTTTTTATAAAATGTTTATATAAAGGAATAGTTATAAAAATGTTTGAATTCCAGTCTAATAGAAATAGTTTAAATCGATTACATTGGAAAAGGGTAACTAATTAAAATCTCTAATAGATCCGTACCAGGAACATTCTTCCAGCAATACCAATTCTGGAAATTCTACAAAAGAAGTCATGAGGCTGTCTAGCAATAGGACAAGTTACGATGCAGACTTTGCGAAAGCCCTTAAAGTTTTTTACCAAAGTATGAACACAATCAGAGGACATTTCTTGAGGCTAAAACACTATAAACCACCGGTAAGAACAATATTAAGGGAAGAATTTAACTATGAGTTTTTGATGATTTTTAGAAGAAAAATATTTAATAAAAAGAAATATATCTTGCAATTGTAACTTTCATTTCAACTGCTTTCATTTGAAATAATAGAAATAGTCGCATAAGGCACTTTATGCCAAGTTTTCCCCAAGCGGAGGTACAAATATGTCACATAAAACAGATGTCCTGCAATTTTAACTTTAATGTGGGTGCTGCATAGAAAACAAACCACTACAGGATTAGCAAGTGTATGCCTAGTGACCAAAGACAGAAAAACAGATCTATAAAAGAATATATATACCATTATTGCATCCACTACTGACAATAGATGAAAGCTTATTTACACCTCCTATCATCATAGAGCATGTCGCCATAGACCTCAATGACACATCTCTAGGTCTTTGCCATCTATGGTCATGACGCTGTTGTAAAGTATAGCATGTTTTTGCTGTTTATTTTCTAACCCCTACCCGATGCAATGTGTATTAATACTGCACAGTGAGAGTTGATTTCCTGACCCGTGCAGTACTAATACATCAAGCTTCTAGCACCCACTTACAAGTGGAGCTGCTGTCAGAAGTGGTGGGTGACAGCTGTGTATTACCCACCTCTAACAGAGATAACTTCTATCTTGAGTGCTAACTAGAGATGAGCGAACATGCTCGTCCGAGCTTGATGCTCGTTCGAGCATTAAGGTACTCGAGACGGCTCGTTGCTCGGACGAGTATTTCCCCTGCTCGAGATCGAGCATTTAATTAAAAAAACACAGTGAAGAACAATGAAGAATAGAATAAAAACAGTGACCACAGTGAACACAGGATCATTTAAGTGAAAAACACAGTAAAGAACACAGTGAAGAATAGATTACAGATGTTCGGCACATCTGCTTACTTGTCGGGAGATACGCGCGGAACCGTGCGAACAAAATAGTATGTGAAGAACAATATATATGTGTGAAGAAGACATTGCAGAACACGGTGAGCAGGACAGAGACAACGAGGAGCAGCACAGAGACACCGGGGAGCAGCACAGAGACACCGGGGAGCAGCACGAAGACATGGGGCAGCGGCAGCACGAAGACATGGGGCAGCGGCAGCACGGAGACATGGGGCAGCGGCAGCACGGAGACATGGGGCAGCGGCAGCACGAAGACATGGGGCAGCGGCAGCACGAAGACATGGGGCAGCGGCAGCACGGAGACATGGGGCAGCGGCAGCACGGAGACATCAGGTAGCGGCACGGAGCAGCACGGAGACATCGGGGCACGGAGACATCGGGGCACGGAGACAGCGGGGCACAGAGACAGCGGGGCACGGAGACAGCGGGGCACAGAAACAGCTGGGCACGGAGACAGCGGGGCACAGAGACAGCGGGGCACGGAGAGAGCGGGGCACGGAGAGAGCGGGGCACGGAGAGAGCGGGGCACGGAAACAGCTGGGCACGGAAACAGCTGGGCACGGAGACAGCGGGGCACAGAGACAGCGGGGCACGGAGACAGTGGGGCACGGAGACAGCGGGGCACGGAGACAGCGGGGCATGGAGACAGCGGGGCACGGAGACAGCGTATCTCCCGACAAGTAAGCAGATGTGCCGAACATCTGCAATCTATTCTTCACTGCGTTTTTCACTTAAATCATCCTGTGTTCACTGTTTTTATTCTATTCTTCACTGTTCTTCACATCTGCTAACTTGTCGGGAGATAATATACGCACGGAACAGTGAAGAATAGATCGCAGATGTTTGCATACATCTGCTAACTTATCAGAAGACATTCTTTTTCAATTAAATAACACATTTTATTCCCGAACCATGGTCCCTTTGAAAAATGCTCGGGTCTCCCATTGACTTCAATGGGGCTCGTTACTCGAAACGAGCACTCGAACATCTGGAAATGTTCGGCTCGAGTAACGAGCACCCGAGCATTTTAGTGCTCGCTCATCTCTAGTGCTAACCCATTACACGCTGCGGTCATGCGGAATATAAGTGGATTCTGCATGTTCCCATTGTGGACCGGACCCCGTGAACTTACCAGGGAGATTCCATCCTTCCTATGGAAGCCCTGGGGTCTCATTTGTGCCCCAGTGCTGCCTGAAGCCTTCGGGTCATGTCCTGCTTCTGGACATTTGTATTCACTGTTTTTTGTGAGTGTGAGCTAGAACAAGCAATTAGAGGAACAAAAATGTAATAATCAAACAGAATAAAAAGTTTTTTTAAATAAAGATAAAGCTCACACATATCTGATATTGCCACATTCATAACAATATTTACAATAAAGGCAAAACATTATTGGACCTGATCAGTGAACACCATTACTCTATATTGTCTTTTTTTATTTGTATATGTAAAGTCCTGCGGAATAGGTGCGCAATGAGTACAAAAACAAAAAATACAGAAATCAAGAAACAGTTTGAAGGACCTTGTCCGTGATGGCTCACAATCTATATGGGGGGTAGAGGGTAGGGCCCACAACTGCCCATAAAAAGAAGAATTTCCACACTAAACATAAATGACCCCCTCAGTTTGCGGTCAAGTGGTGGTGGGGGTCTTTAGTTTAACCATTTTGAGACCAAGGGTTATTGTCCAGGTCAATGCTCCAGTTCTATAATGCTCTTCCAATTGACAACAATCCCCTTTTTTATTTTTGCATACAGTTTTTTGTTCCCCTCCTATAAAAATCCATAACTTTTATAGAATATTCTTCCTTGTACAGAGCAGCATTAGAGCCTGTTTTCTGCATTAAAAAAAATTGCACTTTCTAGTTTCAGTATTAAATATTCCATGCAATGTAATGGGAAACTGGAAATAATCCCAAGTGCTATGATACTGACAAAAAAACACATTTGTGCCTTTTTCTTGAGAGCTCTTTTTAGGGCTTTAATTGTGTGCTCAAATGAAACCTCCCCCTCCTTCTTTTGGTCGGTAGAATCAAAGAGATGCCAAATGTATACATTTTTTTTAACAAACGTATTTATTGCTCTTGTTTTCGGTTGTGTAATGGCAAAAAGTGGAGAAAAAAACAATTTTAACTTTTTTCTTTATTTTTTTAATTTACTTTTTTTAGGCCTTGAACACTGGTCTGATCACTCATACCTTTGTGGGTAATTGCACTAGCAGACACTAGGTAGTAGTGCATGAAGCAGGGATGCACACAGCTTATAGTCCAAACCAAGTGTTAACATTAATTCAGCCTTAGCAAAAGCATAAACAAAACAAAACCTGCTCAGCTGAGAACTTACTAATACGATAAAAGTCTGTCTCTTTACGTGTACCTGGCTTTCCGCTCTTGACTCACAGCACAAGGTGGCACTGAGTTACCTTGCTGCTATATGTTATACACTGCAGCCTTCAGATCCCAAGATGGAGTAGGCTAACCGCACTCCACAGTAAACAGGCCCAACACATATTTTAGCAATGTCCATGCTGCCTAAATCAACATAATGAATTAGACTACTCATGCTTACCATATGTCTGTTTTAACCTTTTCCCTGCCAGGCGTTTCTGTAAATTTTGTTGCATAGTTGGCCATAGCAATTTTTTAATGTACAAATAAAATCACTTGCCCCATTTTCAAAATTGTATTAAGAAGTTTATTGATATGGGCACTTTCATGCAATTTTGATTTAATTTGTAAATTGTACTGCAGACCAGTCCAGGGCTTTTACACTCTTCAACTGCATGTATGGCAGATAGCTGTCCTCCCAAACTGAGGATGTCTATGAAGCAATCCCAAGCCACTCCCAGGCACGTTGTCATTAGTGGAAGTAGTGATGTGAAGATACAGAGTAATTATTACATGCCTCGTACATGAGCTCAAAGCAACTCCTATAATGATCACACTACTCTCAGGCGTGTGTACAACCTAACAGAGTGAGCTCCGATTGGGGGTGTTTAACCCGTCAAATGCCACGGTCAGCACAACCGCGGCAATCAATGTGCCTGCAAGGGGTCTTTCCCCCACGATTTCCCCCTGCGATTGGGGGTGCCGATCGCTGGCATGGCAACCCTGAAGTCCGATCAGGACCCCATGGCTGTCCTCAGGCAGTGTCTGCAAGATGCCATCTGTGACAGCATTTTAAAAATCCCCAGTATACTATTTTGGTTTAGAGTTTTTAATTAATTGTGAGCACTACTTAATACTATAGTACTTGAAACATTTACAATACCCATATATTTATTTTAGGAAGAAGAGAACATTTATCTTTTGCGGCTTTTTACAGAGAAGCAGTCACAAATGTTTAAAGATTTTTGGCAACAACTTGAGTCTTGTATCTGCAAGCTAAAAAATGATGTGGCAGCCATTGTGAAGAAAAAAAGACAAGATGTCGCTTTCAGAAAAGTCGCACATTAGTCAAGTGGACCTGTTTCTCTGTGTGTAGTTTATGGAAATAGTTTTCTCTTTTCTTTAAACTGGAGAGGAAGACTCCTATATATCTATATAGTTTGTACTGGGATATGGCTAAATGTTTAACCCCTTCTTGCTCTACTAAGCATATATCTGCCACTGAGGTCCGCTAATTAGCACTCATCGACAGATATATCCGTCACTGAGCTGATGCCGGTTCAGCTCATCTCCGGCTGTAACTAACAGCTCACATCCCAGCGTAACAGCCATGGTTGGAGTGAGCTTTCTGCCACTTTCCGATCAGGACCCTGGGGATGTTCATAGTAAATCTAATACCCTGCAGCAGTGATGTCATTGTCAAAAACAAGCAATAGGAAGATTACTTATTTGGGTTATTTGAGGACTAATAAAAAAGTTAAAAAAAACTTTTAAAAAAAGAAAAATCTATAAATTAATGAAAATGTCCCAAAGCCCCTTTTACATATAAAACTTACATTTAATGGAAAAAAAAGTATACAAAAAAAATTAATTGTTGGAAAAAAATACCTCTTGGATTCAAAAACTATAGATTATTTCCCACATTAGTTTTCATTCAGCAAAATTTGTAAAATCTAAGTAAAAAGTAAGACATAGATCATAAGAATGTAATTGTATGTTATATGCATCTCATGGATTTCATCATCTCTGATCTGTCTCATCTCTCTTTCAATGTGTCAGATACTAGTGAATGTTCAGAAGATAAATGAAATTGTAGAAAAACCATGTACCCTGATAATCTAAGCACATTGTCAGCACACAGCATCTCATAGCACAGGGGAGACGCTTACACTGACCAACCTAGGGAGTAATAGGAGCTAAAACAGCAATAAAACTGAGTAAAATTGTAAAGTATGGGTTAAAAATTATCTTTATGGCGTAAACATCACTAGGGGATTGAAATTTGAGAATATTTTATCATGCGCAAACTCCTTTAATACCCATGTGCAAATGCAAAAAAATACCAATATATAAGGCTTGTTTCACATAGGTTTCTATATTTTTCTTTTCTTTTATGCATTCAACTGCCATTGATCTGTAATATTAAAATATCATTTTGTTTTCTAATACAGAAAAGCATTAATGTTTCTAAAGTAGGAAATAAAATGATTTAATTAATTTTATTTCCTACTTTAGAAACATTGTAAGCTGTTATGCCAACTTTAGAAGGTGAAATCTTCTTAAAAATAAACAAAATTAACTGTAAAATATTTTTCCTGTTTCTTCTTCAGGCAAAAATAACCAAAACTGGGACAAAACATATGACATCTAATGATTATGTAGTAAAAAATCACTGGGATGCCCTGTCTATTCATATGGGAGTGTTCACTCACAAATGCCGAAGAACAACCAAATATGAGAAAATGAGGAAAAAACTATCTCCTTTTCACATAAAACATATAATCTTTATTAACATGTTCATTTAAAAAAGACAACGATTAGGATTTGATGACTGATCACAACAAAAACGCCACTCACAGATAAAGTCCAACGATTCTTTATTTAATGTCCATTAAAATGACATACGATCTGTATGCAAGGTCGTTGTAGGTACAGCACACCTAGACGTTTCAGCTTAATACTAAACCTTAGTCATAGTAAATCAAAATCACGTTAAAAACACTCCTTATAACACAGTCTTACACCTGACCAATTAGTACCACAATACATCACATCCGGTTAGGTAAAAGCAAAAACTGGTAAAGGTACTCTAACATTTTCACTACAAATTTGAACAATAATATAGAGATGACATATTATCATATCAATTTTATATTCATATTATCATATTCAAATTTGTAACAAATGTTTCCATTAAACATAAAGAAATTGTTCTTCAACAGGTATTCAATGGCTAATATAAAAAAAAGCATTCTGAGGACAAGAGGTTATAAATGTGAATCAACTCAGGCACTGAGCCGCTCGTTGAGGGACCCAATGAAGGAGATGATTGGGCGAAGAGGAGGAGGTATATGGGTATACTAAGATTATCTATGACCAAATATTTACCAGTTGTGTCATCAAGTATTCCCAGAGATAATCCATACTCGATAAGCTGGTTCCAAGTACATCTGGCGGTCGGTGTGGGATGAAATGAAAGTTTGTGATAAGTGCTGGAATCTTATAAAATATTGAATGCCAGTTGCACATATAGACCAGAATCCATTACAAAAACCTTTATCCGATTTCCGGACTACTGTTGTTTTTTAGCCTACACATCGCTTTGAATTGTGCATCACTAAGTTCTTTTTATTTAAGTTGTTTGAAGAATTAACTGTATTATTAAAGGAAACCTACCATTTCAAATGGTAGGTGTAAGCTGTAATCACCGAGCACCAGCTCAGGGTGAGCTGGTGCTGGTGCTTAGTTTCGTTAGTGTTAAAACCGCGGTATCGCGGTTTTAACACTTTTTAAACTTTATAGCAGAAACTGCTTCGGCGCTGCGCGCGACCGTGCACACGCAACGCCTGCGGCATTTCCTATGTAGGCGCGCACGATCGTGCGCACGCAGCGCCGAAGCAGTTTCTGCTATAAAGTTTAAAAAGTGTTAAAACCGCGATACCGCGGTTTTAACACTAACGAAACTAAGCACCGGCACCAGCTCACCCTGAGCTGGTGCCCGGTGTTTGCATCTCATACCTACCTTCAGAAGTGGTAGGTTTCCTTTAAGTATATGTAATTCTTTTTCTAGTAGTTGTTGGCATATTGTTAAATTCATCAAGTTCAAAAAAGCATTTTGTTCATGAAACATGAGATCAGTAAATTCATTTTATATCATAGGTGTTAAAGGGGATATCGGTGTTTGAGTATTCCCATAATTATCAGTGAAAAAAATGTCTTTTAATAATAATAGTCCTTGCAAATCAGTTTACATCAAGTAAAGTCTGAAAAATGTCAAAATTTTATGATGGAACATAATTGAGTCCTTTTGCTAGAACTGAAAGTTGGTCCTTTGACAGAATTGTAGGTGAGAGTAAAATAATATTATCTTGTATTGTCTGTGAATCTGTTACATTGTGCCACTGGCACATTCTAATAGTTGATGTGGAAAATCCACATATACTGCCATACAGTAATATGGCAGTACATGGTAGGATCGATCAGGTGTGATGTGACCAGGGGGAGGGGGCCTTTTACTACCCCACTTTCCCCCAGCCTCAGCTTAATTGGCCTAATTGAGCTATGTTGTTTACGATCACTCCAGGTGGTGTAGCTTCAAAGGACCTCTGCAGCTGAATCGTCTCCATGCATCCCCCCCCCAATTCTCAAACAAAGAGCCATAAAAACTCTTAAACCAATAGGTTGAATAGGGACAGTTATGGAGTTATGGTCCATCTCACCAGAAAAACAAATACATTTTTTTTTTCAGGAGATGACAGTGGTGCGATTTCCGGGGCTCTAGCATCCTTGGGTCCAGAGATATCAATATCTCTGGATAGAACCATACCAAACAGGTCAGATTTGGTATCAATGCAACCCAGGGATTCACCGGATCAAATTATACCAGAACCATCACCCTACAACTTCCCCTTGAGAAGCTAAGCCTTCTCCAGGGCTCTGCTTGTAATACCAGGTAGGAGGGACCCATGACCCCTCCTGTTGGGTGGGCAAAGGTGTGACTCCACCTGATATAATCAGGCACCTCTAAGGCCTCATTGTCTTTTGTCTGGGAACTATTTTAACAACAAGAGCAAAGAAGGATCTTAAGGTGTGGAATACCAGGTTCCATTAGCCAGACATAGGGTAACAAACTTACTGAACTGCTGTTACTTGTAGTGCTACCTTTTGTGCTCTGTGTAACTGTATATATCTCTACTGTATATATTGTTTTGTCTAGTGTGCCCTTAAGGCAATTAAATATTTTATCTTGATCCACGAATCCCCACGTCCCAGTCTCACATATATATACATGCTACCGGGTTGGTTCCTCACCCTATATAATCCCATTAGGGTGGCAGCTCCATGAGTTCAGTTGTATGTGCTATACAGGCGGTCCCCTACTTAAGAACACTCGACTTACATACCACCCCTAGTTACAAATGGACCTCTGGTAATTGGTAATTTTTTGTCCTTTAGTCTTAGGCTACAATAAACATCTATAACAGTTATCACAGGTGTCTGTAATGAAGTTTTAGTGTTAATCTTGATTCTTATGACAACCCAACATTTTTAAAATCCAATTGTCACAGAGACCAAAAAAGTTCTGTCTGAGATTACAATGATAAAATATACCGTTCCGACTTACATACAAATTCAACTTAAGAACAAACCTACAGACCCTATCTTGTATGTAACCCGGGGACTGCCTGTATCCGGAAGTTGTGTGGACTACTTTAAATCACTTCCTGTGCATCTCAGAACCCATGCATTCAGGGAGTGTCTATAAAAGGATAACTAAGTAATCTTGTGTACCCATCAGGGGTCTGGAACTTTTCGGTTTCCTTCACACTAGGGTTAAAGTATGTAAATAATAAATAAAAAATAAATGAATAAAACCTAATTTACCTAATTAAATAACAAGTGATCAAAAGGTCAAACAGTCCTCAAAATGGTAGCAAAGGAAATATCAGCTCTTCTTGCAGGACTAATCCCTATGAAAATAGGGATTAGTCATAGAGGTTTGCTTCTATTCTCTGCAGGGACAGGAAGTTGGAAGAGGTTAAATAGCCTTCCCTAGCAACTTCATATCAGAGTACCACCAGAAGAGATTGTGATAATATCCATAAACCAAGATAAGGGAGGGAAAAAATCATTACCGATAAGACTAACTCCTATTTTTCCTCTGCATCCCCCATGACAGCCCACCTGTAAACTTACCAGATACCTTTTTTTGGGAGGGACCACCACTTGAAGAATCTTTTTCCCATAGACTAGATCTTTTAAAAACTCCACAATAATATCAAGGGATTCACCCATGTTGCAGCACGACATGTATGGTCCAGTGATGCCCCTCGGTTCTCCGCCCAGAAGGCTGACACTGAATCCAGAGAGGGTACATTTGATAATAAGTAACGTTCCCTAATAGTTGATTTTAACCATCTTGCGATTAAACTTTTAGAAGCTTTGGTGCCTTTGCTTTTCCCTTCCTCCAGCTCTTTGTTGCTTCTAAAATACTGATATTTTAACATCCAAACAACTCCATTTCTTTTCCTGAGAATATTTTGGGTTACTGTAAAAAAGATGGTAAGACTATCTCTTGATTTTTTTAGAAAATCTGACACTACCTGGAAGAAATTTTTTTTAGGATAATTCCATCCAAAATAGGCAAAAATGAATGTTTACATGATAAGGCCTGTAGTTCATTGAGCCTGTGAGCTGTTGCAATTGCTACAAGAAAGATACTTTTAAAGGTGAGGTGTTTAATATCTATATCTGAATTTGGTTCAAATGGTGGATTTGTCAGCGCTTCCAAAACTAGAGTAAGGTTCCAAGGAGGGACTATATTCCTAATCGTAGGCCTAAACCTAAGACATCCTTTCATCAATCTACTAATCAAGGAATATGCAGTAAGTGAATTGTCAAAGAAGAACCTCAATTCCTTCAACATATTTGGTTTCAGTCCATTTAACAGCCCTGCTTGTAGAAAATCCAATACTTCAGCACTGTTTGGTTTCCGTTGGTCTGGTGTATCACCTTCACACCGTACTTTTGCTGACAGACGTTTTGGCTCTAGAAGGCTAATTTCAGGATCCATGCTAAAAGGTTTAGACTTTGAAAACCTGTGTGATAAATTGTTCCCTGAAGGAGAAGAACTGGGCGAAGAGGTAAAAATACTGGATCCTCCATTGTAATGTTTAGGAGAGTTGACAACCAGCTCTTTTTGGACCAGAATGGCGTGATCAGGATCAGTTTAGTTGGTTCTAAAATAGTTTGCTTCTGTATTTTTTGAACCTCTCAGATAAACTGCTGTCAGAGATAGAACATTCCACTCGGGCGATTTGAAGATCTTTATTTTTTATTGTTGGAAGCTCTTTCAAACAACAAATTACCATGGAAGGGGATACCACATAAATTGTTTTTAGACTTAAAATCATCTTTCCACTGTCTCAACCACAATTCTCTACAAACTGCACAAACCGAATTTGTAAGGCCACGTTCTTTAGCTGAAAACCTAATGTTTTCTGCGGAGGCTAGAAATCCCGTGGCAGTTTTGAAAATAGGCAGGGTATTAAGTATTTCTACTCTAGGGGTCTTTTCTCTTAAGTGTTTCATGTTCCCCCGGCCAAAAATATAATGTGCAGGCAACAGACGTAGAGACTACATTTGACTTTAGCTTTGTAATGGCTTAAACAAAGACTGCGGGACCTCTTCTCTGATCATAGATCTAAAATCCTGCATAAACGTTGCTTTTTCTGCCCTCATTACATTTGCAATACATACTTCACACAGTGGACGGCTGTATTTTTCTAGCACTTTAGCAATACACTCAATGTCTGGATATTTTTAAATGATTTACTAATTTTCTCAGGCTCTTTCTCCTTGGAACCAACTTCCTAAAACAGAAAGGAAAGGTCTTTCAGTAACATAAGTGCATATATAATACCAAGCAAACTAAATGGTTACTCACTGACCAGGACCTCATACACAGGATCTACATTGTCCACAATTGTGCAGGTTGCAGATGCAGGGCACCATCGCAGGATCAGAGATTTCAGAGCATAGTGACAACTTGCTTATATCTCTAACCAGCAGCGTCTTCCGACTTCAGTTTAGAATTTTGGCGCACGCACACAGTTAAGGTACTGCAAGTCCACGCTGCAATCACACAGCAGGGGGAGAGCTGGCACCCCATACCTCCTCAGTACCCTGCGTACTCACACGTGTGGCCCCTGCATTAACACCCTCCATGGAGTCGCTGGAAGGGAGCCCGTTAGTTGAACCTTCCCAGGACAGCGATCTGCTCCCCCATCCACCTGGAGGAGGCTCTCACACCTTCTATCCTCTGAAGGGACAGGAAGACACTGATTGCTAGGGAGGGCCATTTAACCTCTTTCAACTTCCAGTCCCTGCAAATAATAGGAGCAAGTAGGTTGTCATGGGGGACACAGTGGGAAAAAGTTATTAGCGTCAGAAGATAGCAAGCCAATTTTTTTTAGCACACTAGCTTGTAATAATTTAAAATGTATTAAAACACAAGAAAACCTGTTGAGGTTGTTTTGTTAGGAAAATGAGTTAGGAGGCAAAGTAACTGTGTTTCTACATGAAGTCAGTTGGTCTTTTTTAGATCTGAGCAGAATAACCTACTAGCTCATTCAGCAACAGAGATAATCACGAACTTAGCTCCTTTAGCAAGAAATGCATGGAAAACAATGTGTGTCTTATCATTGAGGCTGTCTTGTTAGGAAAAGTAGTTAGGAGGCAAAGTAACAGTGTTTCTACATGAAGTCAGTTGGTCTTCTTTAGATCTGAGCAGAATAACCTACTAGCTCATTCAGCAACAGAGATAATCACGAACTTAGCTCCTTTAGCAAGAAATGCATGGAAAACAATGTGTGTCTTATCATTGAGGCTGTCTTGTTAGGAAAATGAGTTAGGAGGCAAAGTAACAGTGTTTCTACATGAAGTCAATTGGTCTCTTTTAGATCTGAGCTGAATAACCTGCTAGCTCATTCAGCAACAGAGATAATAACGAACATAGGTCCTTTAACAAGAAAAGCATGGAAAACCATGTGCGTCTTATCATTGATGTTGTCTCGTTAGGAAAATGAGTTAGGAGGCAAAGTAACAGTGTTTCTACATGAAGTCAGTTGTTTTTTTTTTAGATCTGAGCAGCATAACCTGCTAGTTCTTTCAGCAACAGAGATAATCACAAACTTTGCTCCTTTAGCAAGAAAAGCATGAAAAACAATGTGTGTCTTATCATTGAGGTTGTCTTGTTAGGAAAATGAGCTAGGAGGCAAAGTAACAGTGTTTCTACTTGTTGTCAGTTGGTCTCTTTTAGATCTGAGCAGAATAACCTGCCAGCTCTTTCAGCAACACAGATAACCACCGACTTAGCTCCTTTAGCAAGAAATGCCTGGAAAAAAATGTGTGTTTATTATTGAGGATGTCACGTTAGGAGAATGAGTTAGGAGGCAAAGTAACAGTGTTTCTACATGAAGTCACTTGGTCTCTTTTAGATCTGAGCAGAATAACCTACTAGTTCTTTCAGCAACAGAGATAACCACGAACTTAGCTCCTTTAGCAAGAAATGCATGGAGAACAATGTGCGTGTTATCATTGAGGTTGTCTCGTTAGGAAAATGAGTTAGGAGGCAAAGTAACAGTGTTTCTACATGAAGTTAGTTCGTCTCTCTCAGATTGGAGCTGAATAACCTCCTAGCTCATTTAGCAACAGAGATAATAACGAACTTAGCTCCTTTAGCAAGAAATGCACGGAAAACAATGTGCGTCTTATCATTGAGGCTGTCTTGTTAGGAAAATGAGTTAGGAGGCAAAGTAACAGTGTTTCTACATGAAGTAAGTTGGTCTCTTTTACATCTGAGCAGAATAAACTGCTAGTTTATTCAGCAACAGAGATAATCACAAACTTAGCTCCTTTAGCAGGAAATGCATGGAAAACAATGTGCGTCTTATCATTGAGGCTGTCTTGTTAGGAAAATGAGTTAGGAGGCAAAGTAACAGTGTTTCTACATGAAGTCAATTGGTCTCTTTTAGATCTGAGCTGAATAACCTGCTAGCTCATTCAGCAACAGAGATAATAACGAACATAGGTCCTTTAGCAAGAAAAGCATGGAAAACCATGTGCGTCTTATCATTGAGGTTGTCTCGTTAGGAAAATGAG
The DNA here is from genome assembly GCF_040894005.1 of Engystomops pustulosus. Lineage (NCBI taxonomy): Eukaryota > Metazoa > Chordata > Amphibia > Anura > Leptodactylidae > Engystomops > Engystomops pustulosus. The sequence continues at coordinate 78,938,584 of NC_092413.1, read as the reverse complement.
TTAGGAGGCAAAGTAACAGTGTTTCTACATGAAGTCAGTTGTTTTTTTTTTTAGATCTGAGCAGCATAACCTGCTAGTTCTTTCAGCAACAGAGATAATAACGAACATAGGTCCTTTAGTAAGAAAAGCATGGAAAACCATGTGTGTCTTATCATTGACGTTGTCTTGTTAGGAAAATGAGTTAGGAGGCAAAGTAACAGTGTTTCTTCAGGAAGTCAGTTAGTCTCTTTTAGATCTGAGCAGAATAACCTGCTAGCTCTTTCAGCAACAGAGATAAACACGAACTTAGCTCCTTTAGCAAGAAATGCATGGAAAACCATGTCCGTCTTATCATTGAGCTTGTCTCGTTACGAAAATGAGTTTGGAGGCAAAGTAACAGTGTTTCTACATGAAGTCAATTGTTCTCTTTTAGATCTGAGCAGAATAACCTCCTAGCTAATTTATCAACAGAGATAATCATGAACTTAGCTCCTTTAGCAAGAAATGCATGGAAAACAATGTGCGTCTTATCATTGAGGTTGTCTTGTTAGGAAAATGAGTTAGGAGGCAAAGTAACAGTGTTTCTACATGAAGTTAGTTTGTCTCTTTTAGATCGGAGCTGAATAGCCTCCTAGCTCATTCAGCAACAGAGATAATCACAAACGTAACACCTTTAGCAAGAAATGCATGGAAAACAATGTTCGTCTTATCATTGACGTTGTCTTGTTAGGGAAATGAGTTAGGAGGCAAAGTAACAGTGTTTCTACATGAAGTCACTTGGTCTCTTTTAGATCTGAGCAGAATATCCTGCTAGCTCATTCAGCAACAGAGATAATAATGAACTTAGCTACTTTAGCAAGAAATGCATGGAAAAAAATGTGCGTCTTATCAATGAGGTTGTTTCGTTAGGAAAATGAGTTAGGAGGCAAAGTAACAGTGTTTCTACATGAAGTTAGTTGGTCACTCTTAGATCGGAACTGAATAACCTCCTAGCTCATTTAGCAACAGAGATAATCACGAACTTAGCTACTTTAGCAACAAATGCACGAAAAACAAAGTGCATGTTATCATTGAGGTTGTCTCGTTCGGAAAATGAGTTAGGAGGCAAAGTAACAGTGTTTCTACATGAAGTCAGTTGGTCTCTCTTAGATTGGAGCCGAATAACCTTCTAGCTCATTTAGCAACAGAGATAATTACGAACTTAGGTCCTTTAGCAAGAAAAGCATGGAAAACAATGTGTGCCTTATTATTGAGGTTGTCTTATTAGGAAAATGAGTTAGGAGGCAAAGTAACAGTGTTTCTACATGAAGTCAGTTGGTCTCTATTAGATCTGAGCAGAATAACCTGCTAGCTCATTCAGCAACATAGATAATCACGAACTTAGCTCCTTTAGCAAGAAATGCATGGAAAACAATGTGCGTCTTATTATTGAGGTTGTCTTGTTAGGAAAATGAGTTAGGAGGCAAAGTAACAGTGTTTCTACATGAAGTTAGTTGGCCTCTTTTAGATTGGAGCAGAATAACCTCCTAGCTCATTTAGCAATAGAGATAATTACGAACTTAGGTCCTTTAGCAAGAAATGCATGGAAAACAATGTGCGTCTTATCATTGATGTTGTCTCGTTAGGAAAATGAGTTAGGAGGCAAAGTAACAGTGTTTCTACATGAAGTTAGTTGGTCTCTCTAAGATTGGAGCTGAATAACCTCTTAGTTCATTCAGCAACAGAGATAATCACAAACTTAGCTCCTTTAGCAAGTAAAACAATTTTCGTCTTATCATTGAGGTTGTCTTGTTAGGAAAATGAGTTAAGAGGCACAGTAACAGTGTTTCTACATGAAGTCAGTTGGTCTCTTTTAGATCTGAGCAGAATATCCTGCTAACTCATTCAGCAACAGAGATCATCAGGAAGTTCGCTCCTTTAGCAAGAAATGCATGGAAAACATTGCGCGTCTTATCATTGAGGTTGTCTTGTTAGGGAAATGAGTTAGGAGGCAAAGTAACAGTGTTTCTACATGAAGTTAGTTGGTCTCTTTTAGATCTGAGTTTATGGAGTTGTTTGAGAGCTTGTTTTTTTGCAGGACATATTGGGGCAGATTTACTTACCCGTTCCTGTCGCGATCCCGCGGTGCGCTGTCTGACGAGGATTCGGGTCTGACGTGATTCTCTAAGATCGTGCGTCCAATTCTCTGCATGTGTCGCTTCTGCGCTGAGATCCGCCGGAGTTCACCTTCTTCTTCTTCCTGGTGCATGTGAGTGCTTGATCTTGCTACACAATTCCGTTTTTAAATTTCGCGGTTTTTCTGAATCTGCCGGTTTGTCGGATGGCACGCCCACCCCCCATTTCCGTCGCATGCAAGCCGGCGCCGATGCGCCACAAAATGGCGCAAATTGGAAATATTCGGGAAACCTGATGGAATCGTGGCCTGCGGACCCTTAACCCCTTCCCGACATTTGACGTAATAGTACTGCATGGCGGGAGGTGCGTTCCCGCAAAATGCAGTATTATTACGTCAAGCTTCTGGCCCCGGCTCCTGAACGGAGCCGGGGCCAGAAGCTGCGGGTGTCAGCTATATATGATAGCCGACACCTGCCTCTAACACCCGCGATCGGAGATTTCTCCGATCGCGGGTGTTAACCCCTAACACGCCGCGGTCGCGCTGACCGCGGCGTGTTAGAGGCATTTAAAGTTTAGAAAAGGTGAATCGGACCCCCCCGCGGCGCTTACCGGGGGGGTCCGCTGCTCCGATCGCAGCCCCGGGACTGCGCGATCTTCATCCGGAAGCCGGGTCCCTGCCTTCTGGCAGGACCCGGCTGTAAGACACTGGGCATGCGCAGCATGCTCAGTGCCTTACATTACACAGTGCAATACATCTGTATTGCACTGTGTAAGCTGTAAAAGAGCTTGAACAAGTGATCAGAAGATCACTTGTTCAAGCTTAGATGTCATTACCTGTAAAAAAAGTAAAAAAAAAAAATAAAGGTTTTTTTAAAATAAAAATAAATAATAAAAGAAAGTGAAAGTCCCCCCAAACACCACATTTCCCTGTACACAAGTAATAAAGTATAAAAAACACTAAATCACAAAAAAACCCCACTTATTTGGTATCGCTGCGTCCGTAACAATCTGTACAATAAATCCTAAACATAATTGGACCCCCTCGGTGAACGTGGTAAAAAAAAAACCCAAAAACTTGCCAAAAAATGTAAACTTTTTATCAAATTGCTTTACAAAAAATGTTCTAAAAAGTTATCCGAAAAAGTTACAAGCACCAAAATGATACCAATGAAAAGAACAACTTGTCACGCAAAAAATAAGCTTACAACCAGCTCCGTCAACCAAAAAATACTATAGTTATGCTGCTATAAAAATGGAAATACTAAAACAAATGCAATTTTTTCTATTCTAGTTTTTCTTCAATAAAATTGGACAAATATAAACAAAACTATATAAATGAGGTATCACCGTAATCGTAGTGATCCGTAGAATAAAGATAATATATTATTGTTATGCTACAGTGAACACCCCCCCAAAAAATGCTAAAAATCCAAAACAAGAATTGATGATTTTATTTTCCTCCACACGTAAAAAGTTAATAAAATTGCTTCAATAGGCTAAAAACCCACTAAAATAAAGGTTTTTTTTACAGTGCATCTCATCTCGCAAAAAATAAGCCCTTATGTGTCTAAATTGCTTAAAAAATAAATAAAGATTGTTTAGCCTATTCCCAACGCACGTTGTTATAGAACGGTGCGGCGGGTAGTGACTTGCCAACACGGTTCAGACAGTGATCGGGGCAAGATGGCGGCTGTTCCTGACGGCCATCCATCCTGCCCCATGGACCAGAAGGGTTACGTCCCCCCCACATGATCGCTGCTACTGGCTCATCAATTCAGACCAGCCAATAGCAGCGAATTTACTTATGACGTCAGTAATACCGATCACCATGTCTGTAGACACGGTGATCGGGGTAGGGTGGCGGCTGTTCCTGACAGCCACCAATTTTGCCTTGCGGTCCAGAGGGGTTTTGTTGCCCCCCTCTGTCCATGTTTGCCGCTATTGGCTGGTCGATTTGGTCCAGCCAAAAGCAGCAAAATTCTTCACAATGGGCATCGCTAGGGTGAATAAGAGCAACACTTGGCGATAATTTCCCTACAAAAAACCAAGATTTGGTACAAAAGCGCTGGCCGTGCACATTGTACAGATTATGGTATACAACTCTTACGGGCTGTTCCAATGTGCATGTCCTGCCGTATCGTTTCTCCGTTTTCAAGAGGAAGACATTAGGAAACTAATATTGGGACAAGAAGGACGGGGCCCCAGTACCTCTGGTTTAGATGTTCCTGTGTTTTGCCAGGACAGCATTTTCCCGGTGAATTCTGCTGCTTCTAAAAGTAGGACTCAATAAAGAGTCTGTTCCAAAAGAGGAGTTAGGATGGACACTATATACTAAGGATGGACACTATATACTAAGGATGGACACTACATACTACTAAGAGACCTGCGACAACTCCAGAGTGACAAAAGTTTAGTTGGTCCCTTGGTATATTCTACCTCCTTATACGCAACACATTCACAATTCACGCCCAACCTGTTGTAAATTAATTTCGGTAAAATGAATAATTGTAACAACTGTTGGGTCACGTTGCTCCCTATACCCCTCCATTATTTCATAAGGGGCGCCAGCCACATAACGGGCACTGAACTTTCCAGAAATAATTGCAATTTCCATCTCGGACTCCATTGCACATGATATTTGGAAACCACCTGTATGTTCAAAATGCTCATTTCACCACGTGTATTACACTACACCACATATTACACCTTGCTAAATTCCCCAAGGGGTGTACATTCAACAATTAGGGTCACTTTTCGGGTTTTCCTCTGTTTTGGTACCACTACGGCTCTCCAAATGTATCCTGACACATATGAAGGATGTCTGTCAAATTTGGCCTCTAAAAGACAAACATCCCTCTTTTCCACTACTGTGCGCCCATAAAGCATTTTATATGCACACGTGGGGTACTTCTACACTCGGGAGAAATAGTTTTAAACCTTTTTCGGGGTTATTTAATATATTATCCCTTGTGACTTACAAAAATTAGGGGTAAAGTGACATTTATAGGAAAATTTTCACCTTTTTAATGTTTAGGGCCTAATTGGATCATTCACCTGTAGGGGCAAATACATATATTACACATTGCAAAATTCTCTAAGGGGTGTGCATTCAAAGATTAGGGTCACTTTTCGGATTCTTCTCTGTTTTATACCACTAGGATTCTCCAAATGCATGTCAAACATTTCTGTCAAATTTGGCTTCTAAAAGGCAAACATCCCCCTTTCCTTTTACTGTGCGCCCATACAACATTTTATATACACATGTGGGGTACTTCTACACTCGAGAGAAATAGGTTTACACATTTTGGGGGGTTATTACATTTTTTTATCCCTTGTGGCTTACAAAAATTATGAGTAAAATGACCTTTATAAGAAAATTTTCACCTTTTTCCTATTTAAGTCCTAATTAAATCAAACACCTTTACGGACAAATACACATATTACACCTTGCTAAATTCTCTAAGGGGTGTGCTTTCCAAAATGGTGATACTTGTTGGGGTTCCGCTCTGTTTTAGTACCGCTACGGCTCTCTAAATACATCCTGACACATGTAAAGGATGTCTGTCAAATTTGGCTTCTAAAAGTCCAACGCCCCTCTTTCCCTTCTGAGCTTCACTGCGTACCCATACAACATTTTATTTGCATGTGTGGGGCAATTTTATACTCGGGAGAAATGCTAGTACACATTTTTTGGGGTTGTTTCATCTTTAATGCCTTATGGGATACAAAAATTAGCCGTAAAAGTGACTTTTTTGGGAAAATGTTCATCTTTTTCCTTTTAGGGACCTATTTGAAGCAAACACCTGTAGGGGAAAATACACATATTACACCTTGCTAAATTCTCCAAAGGGTGCACTTTCCAAAATGGTGACACTTGTTGGGGTTCCCCTGTGTTTTGGTACCACTAGGGCTCTCCAAATGAATCCTGACACATGTAAAGGATGATTGTCAAATCTGGCTTCTAAAAGGCCAAAGCCCCTCTTTCCCTTCTGAGCTTCACTGCGTACCCATACAACACTTTATATGCAAAAGTGGTGCAGTTCTGTGCTTAGGAGAAATAGTTTTACACATTTATGCGGTTGTTTCATCTTTTATCCTTTGTAGCTTACAAAAATTTGGGGTAAAAGTGACTTTTTTGAGAAAATTTTCACCTTTTTCCTTTTTGGGGCCTAATTGAATCAAACACCTGTTGGGGCAAATACACAAATTACACGTTGCTAAACTCTCCAAGGGGTGTACTTTCCAAAATGGTGTCTCTTGTTGGGGCTTTCCTCTGTTTTGGTACCATTATGGCTCTCCAAATGCATCCTGTCACATGAAAACTTTTTCAGCCATATTTGCCCTCCAAAAACGAAACAACGCTCTTTCCATTCCAAGTGCCCCCCTGTGCCCGTACAGCAGGTTACAGTGACAAAATGGGTATTGGCATACTCAGGAGGAATTGCCCTCAACATTGTAAAATGCATTTTCCTTTTTATCCCATTGTGAAGGTGCAAATTTTAGTGTTCAATGAATCTATAGCAAGATAAAATTACATTTCTGTAATTTCACTTTCATTTATCTTTCACCCTCATGAAACGCTCATAGGGTTAACAAAATTCCCAAAGGTTGTTTTGAATATTTTGAGTGGTGTAGTTTCTAAAATGGTGTCATTTGTGGGGGTTTCCTGTCATGTGGGCCTTATAAAGTCACTTCTAACTAAATTGACCCTCCAAAAGTAGGTTTTGATGATTTTCGTGAAAATCTGAAAAATTGCACCTAAAGTTATAAGCCTCCTAACATCCTAAATAAAGGAAAAGAGGTTTGAAAAATGATGCCAAGTTAAAGCAGACATATGGAAGATATTAGTTATCAAGTTATTTTAGTGATATGACCAACTTTCCAAAAAGTAGAAAATTTTGAATTTGGAAAACATTGTTTTTTTCAAAATTTTTGCCAAATTTCCATTTATTTCATAAATAAATACTAAATATATTGATTAAATTTCTCAACCAGCATGAAGTACAATGTGTCACGAAAAAACAATCTCAAAATCAACTGGATATGTTAAAGCGTTCCAAAGTTATAACCACTTAAAAAGACACATGTCAGATTTTAAAAAATGGGCCGTGTCAGGAAGGTGAAAAGTGGCTTCAGCGTTAAGGGGTTAAGTACATTGGGGCTCATTTACTAACAACAATAACATTTTTGTAGAGATACTTCTTCGACCGCTTTTTATTGCATTTCATAATCTTTGGAGGGTTTTTTTGTGCAGGTTTAACAATCATATTGTTTTATTGCACAGGTCATTACGGACACAGCGATAACTTACTGTATATGTGAGGTTTTTATAATGATTTTCACTTTTTTTGTAATTATTATGCTTAACAGGGCTTTGGGGACTTTTTAATTAGTTTATTTTAATTTAAAACCTTTTTTTTTTTTTACTTTTTCCCACTATAGGACATGAACAAGCACTCGTTTGATTGCTTGTTCATTTTAATACCCTGTGATACTGATGTATTGCAGATTATTAGAACTGTTAAGCAATGTCCCCGTGTCATCATGCCTGCAATTGGTCAGCTATAACCGATTCGTAGTATTTCTCCACACTTGGGCACCCTAGTCCTCCTTCTGCAATAGATGAAAGTAAAACCGATAACTTAACCATAGCTACACTCACCGGCCACTTTATTAGGTACACCATGCTAGTAACGGGTTGGACCCCCTTTTGCCTTCAGAACTGCCTCAATTCTTCATGGTATAGATTCAACAAGGTGCTGGAAGCATTCCTCAGAGATTTTGGTCCATATTGACATGATGGCATCACACAGTTGCCGTAGATTTGTCAGCTGCACATCCATGATGCGAATCTCCCGTTCCACCACATCCCAAAGATGCTCTATTGGATTGAGATCTGGTGACTGTGGAGGCCATTTGAGTACAGTGAACTCATTGTCATGTTCAAGAAACCAGTCTGAGATGATTCCAGCTTTAAGATTATCCTGCTGAAAGTAGCCATCAGATGTTGGGTACATTGTGGTCATAAAGGGATGGACATGGTCAGCAACAATACTCAGGTAGGCTGTGGCATTGCAATGATGCTCAATTGGTAACAAGGGGCCCAAAGAGTGCCAAGAAAATATTCCCCACACCATAACACCACCAGCCTGAACTGTTGACGCCAAATTCTGACCCTACCATCCGAATGTCGCAGCAGAAATCGAGACTCATCAGACCAGGCAACGTTTTTCCAATCTTCTACTGTCCAATTTCGATGAGCTTGTGCAAATTGTAGCCTCAGTTTCCTGTTCTTAGCTGAAAGGAGTGGCACCCGGTGTGGTCTTCTGCTGCTGTAGCCCATCTGCCTCAAAGTTCGACGTACTGTGCATTCAGAGATGCTCTTCTGCCTACCTTGGTTGTAACGGGTGGTGATTTGAGTCACTGTTGCCTTTCTATCAGCTCGAACCAGTCTGTCCATTCTCCTCTGACCTCTGGCATCAACAAGGCATTTCCGCCCACAGAACTGCCGCTCACTGGATGTTTTTTCTTTTTCGGACCATTCTCTGTAAAGAGAGAATGACTGGAGTTACTTTGTTACTATGGGTATTAATGGGATATAGTTGGCAGAGAACAATTCCCCATATCCAGTATTAGGGATTTAGTTGGGTTGATCTTATAATAGCTAATATTGATAAATTGCTCTACGATAGATAAAATTCCCTTTAGCGACCTTTCTGGGTCAGTGAGGCAGAAAACCACACCATCGGCAAAAGGTCCAATTCTGTGATTTCTGCTGCCCACCTGGATGCCCTCTATCTCCGACGACTGCCTGATAGCTTGTTCCATAACCAGAGCAAAAATCAGCGGAGACAAGGGGACACCCTTGTCTTGTGCCATTTGTAATCATAAAGGGTTGCGAAAAAAACTCCTGAGGAGTAAACTCAGGTTGATGGTCGGGAAAACAGTGCCATTATTGCTTTATGGAAAAGACCTACCACTCCAAATTTTTTGACTCAGATACCCCCAATGTACCCTATCAAATGTCTTATCCGCATCCACCGTGAGGAACAGAGAACAGGGTTTCAGCGATTGAGATCAGATTAATGAGCCTTCTTGTTCCATCCAACGTTTGGCAGCCCCTTACAAAACCCACCTGATGCTTTGCCACAACCTGTGGGAGCAAGTCTTGTAGCTAATACTGTCACATATAATTTAAGGTCCGTATTTAATAAGGAAATGGGCCGAAAATTGGGAGAGGAGGGGGGAATCTGCAGGCTTCCCTGGTTTTGGCAATGTTATAACCAGAGCCTGTAACATTTCCTGTGGAATGTAACCCTGGTTCATAATGCTATTAAATAATCTTACCAAATATGGGGCTAATCTGTCTTTCTGGTGTTTAAAATATTAATTGGAGAAGCCATCAGAACCAAGCATCATACAGTTCCTTTTTGAATATAGTTTGGGCAAACGGAGTGGGTTCTGGCACCTTGTTAGCAGATTTGGAGTTGATTGATGGCCGAAATCGCCTGCCATAATTAAATACCCTTTCTTGATCTTATTGATCTTGAATAGCATTTTTTTAACAAAACGTGTTGCTTTCTATAAACGTGTTGCTTTCTATAAACAGAGACAATAGTATACTGTTGATAAGCAATTAACAGCAACAAACCTCCCTTTCACATCCACTAGAGATTCCTGGAATTGAAATGCCACAGTGTCTCTAATGGCGATTGTTACTCCACCTTTTTTACTTAAGGCTGGGGCGAGATACACATATGGAAACTTCTTTAACACAGGGAATTTAAGCCTTTCACATCGAGTGATAAGAATTTAAGTACCATGGTAATGGAAAAATATTCATAATGGAAGTATACGGTATACTATAAACAGGAGATGCCGAGCCCCCTGGGCTAGGTTCGCCCCTCTGATAACACAGTTGTGATGTGGATACATTAATACTTGCATACAATGATTACCAAAAACAAAGGGGATAATAACCAAACTAGGTACATTTATTACCACATAAACATGTAAAATCCTAAATGAGAAAAGAGACACATTCATTTGGGGTCCAGATCATTGAGGACCGGAAAAAGCGTGTCTGCAGCAGTCATGAAAATCCAGCTTTTGGAAAGCCACAAAGTGAGCTTGAAAGGGTTCGGTCAGGTCGCCCTCTTTTTCCCGTAGGCAACCGTGTTCCACTCCGCTTGAAGATGAAATGGTGATGGGCGTTCTGGTGGGTGAACTTCTGCTCCTTCATCCACAAGATTCCACTGCTTACACAACTGATAAGCTTCTTATGGTGAGTTAGCCATGGATTTGGATCCATTTTTGTTTATCAGCAATTTAACTGGAAAGCCCCAGTGATACTGTATTCCATGTGCCCTGAAGATGGGTGTGCTGAGATGAAAGGGACGGCACGGGCTAATGTAGCTGCTGGTAGATCAGCATAAACAGATAAGTCCTTAAAGTGCAGGTTGTGAACGGGCAGACGGAGAAATCTTTTCCTTAATATGATAAAAGTGGATTTGTGCTTCGGCTTGGGTAGCCTGTGTACTGTCTGTCCACTATTACGTCAGTTTGAGAGACTTGTGGTAGGAGCAGTGTAAAATAATCAGTCAAAAATTCCAGAAGGTCGTCAGGCTTAACTGATTCTGAAACCCCCCTGAATCGGAGGTTATTCCTCTCTTCCATATCTGCCAATTTGGCTTGTAAAGAGTGTAATTCTTCTTCCAACGATGTAGTAGCATCCACCATATTGTTATGGGCTGTAGTTATTTCTGCCATCTTATTCTCTATGTGTGCCATTCTTTCCCCTAAAGCAGATACCTCTACCCTAACTGCATGTAGGGATTGTTGAAGCTCTTTAGTAATATTTGTATGTAGGTCATATAGCATAAGTTTCATTGCTCCAACTGTTAATGGAGCAGAGTCCAATAGTTCGGCAGAAAGCGTGTAGGAGGATATAGGGCCATGTTAGCAATCAAATGTACCTGCATGTGCACTGACCTTCGTGGTTGTTGATCCTCTCTGAGGAGTATCTATTAAGGCTGGCATTGGGGTCACTGGTATGGCCGCATCTAATGCAGACTCTGTACTCCCCAGGTTAGCTGGAAAGAGCCCGGGCTGCTGCTGGAGGATTCAAGAGATAAGAGGCGTTCTGCTATTAGCAGATCACCTTGCCCAGGATCTGGAGAAGCGCTCACCTCTCTGATGCAGGCCTCGTGTTCTTCATGCTCTGCTTGTGCAGTGCCATATTGGATGGGCTCCGTGGCAGGAAAGATGTAGAATTTCTTTTACTCTGTGGCCTCAGTGTGCCGATTACTGACCGCTAGGCTCTGGAGCTGTGGGCTTACACGTCCGACTCCATGCACGGTTGGACCCCTCCCCCCCCATACATGATGACTTATATTTGTACGGTGGGCTCGCAAATGATGGCTGGCTGACTATTGACTGGCTGACAGAAGGCACCTCCCACAATCGCAAGCAGTCCATATGCAACTTATATTTTATACATTCCCATAGACTTCTAGGGCATTCAGAATGGAAATACATGAGAAAATGGGACATGCTCTATATTTTGCTTACGGTAAGATGCGGTGGGCAATACAGCCATGTAAATGGAGATTAATGGGGCCATATGATACCAGTATATAATTCTGTTTTCATAAGTTTGTATGAATGCAGCCTAAAATTCTCTGTGGCTTGCTTCAGTAAAGTGTTTGAAAACCGGTAAAGCCAATCTCTTGTCCCTAATTGATTGTCAATTGATTGTATATTTACAATCAAGTAAATATACCACGTAGGAGTTACAAGTTGAGGTTGCATTCGCATGCGGTATGCCCGAAGTGCGGGCATACGGCCGTGTGCTGGAGAGAAGGAGAAGGTGGCCCCTCCTCCCTCCATAGCAAACAGCGGCGCACGACTGGACACCAGGGAAAAGATAGAGCATGTTCTATGTTTTCCTGGTTTGCGGTGCGGAACGGTACCACCGCCGGGCCGCCGTTGCCGTCTATGGGGACGTATGTACGTCCCAGCAGATGGCAGTGTGAATGAACCCTAAAGAATATTTAATGTTAAAGACTTCAGGTAGCGGGGCTCTTGGATGTATTCCCCTTGACTATGACTATAAGTTTACAATTAGTGCATCCCAAAAATGGATAAAATCCCTTGCCGACAACCGCCAAAAATGTCTGCATGGTCTTTTTTTCTGGACCTAAATCAAAGTGAACCAATTGATCATTTAGATTGGTGGTCCTACTATATGAGAACAATGAAGGATTTGTAACTATTCCTGTATTTTTCAGAATGTGCCAATGGGACCGTGTGATCTGAGACACTGCAGTACTGGACTCAAAATATGTGGAAGTGATATGTTCAACGAAATTTGTTCTAAAAGGAGGGTTAAGTATTTCTTCCCTAGAGAGTTGATTGACCCTCTATCTGTGCTCCTTCAGAACATGGGAAGCTTTTTATTCTCGGATGTCATGCTTCAGATTATGTTTAAAAGGATAATGAAATGTAATCTTTTATTTGCAAAGAGACAATAAAATGCTATCCAAATGGAACATTAAGTCATATTTATATTTCAGCTTGTATGGATCACCTGCAGCACATGTTAGTACAGCACTGATTTTGAGACAACACCCTGTCCTGAAAATCAGTTTTTCAAATGAAGCCACATACATAAGAAGACAATTTACCACTCCCTTGAAAAACTGGTATGGTGGCATGGTTCACAGGAGTAATTACCATGATTCTTGAGATACAATGCTTTACATACGTATTCAATATCATAAAAAAAAGAAAACCTACAGATTTGTCTACGTTACAAATGACCTACAAAGGATCATCCAGGGAATCATTTGAATCGGGAAACTATTGGGACCTGATATGTGCTTTTTACCCATATAAAGGGACTAGAACTATATACAATTCATTATAATTAGGGGGCCTGTTTTGCTCAGCAGCTTTAAGTTATTTATCAATCTTGCTTTATTATTAAATATAAGAAAGTTACAGGTACAACAGGTGGATGACAATTCAGGACGTGTTTAACGTCATATGAGTTATAAGGATCTTGTGATGTCATAACATTGTCGTCTATTAACTACAGTATCTTTAAAAAAAACAGTTTAATTGTAAACTTAAGTAAACAGGGAGGAATAGGGGGTGAGGTGTAGGAAAGGTGTTTGGGGATGGGTGTAGGTTTAGTAGGGTGAGCGTTGGTCTGATTTAACTAGTCAACCTATTATGCTGAGTAATGAGGGCAAAAGCAATGTGGTTTAGTCTGTCGTATTTAAAAATGTTATAGACTCTTTAAATTCTATCCATGGAGTCCATGTTTTGAGGTATTTCTCATGCGTTTTTTTGTTTTCTGTTGTGAGCTCTTCCATTTGTTGTAGGTGTAGTATTTCCTTGAACCAATCCGTGGTAGAAGGGGTTCTGGGGATTTTCCAAAGCCTTGGAATGGTTGTACGTGCGGCTATCAACATGAAATTTAGTAGAGAGGTAGGGATTAGAGATGAGCGAACATACTCGTCCGAGCTTGATGCTCGTTCGAGCATTAGCGTACTGGAAACTGCTCGTTGCTCGGACGAATACTTCGCCTGCTCGAGAAAATGGCAGCTCCCGCCGTTTTGCTATTTGGCGGCCAGAAACAGAGCCAATCACAAGCCAGGAGACTCTGCACTCCACCCAGCATGACGTGGTACCCTTACACGTCGATAGCAGTGGTTGGCTGCCCAGATCAGGTTACCCTGGGATAGACTAGCCGCTGCCCGCGCTGCTCGGATCATTCTGTGTCTGGATGCCGCTAGGGAGAGAGCTGCTGCTGGTCAGGGAAAGCGTTAGGGTGTTCTATTAGCTTACTGTTAGGCAGGAGTGATTCTACAAGAACCCAACAGCCCTTCTTAGGGCTACAATAACGTTATACTTTTTTTTTTTTTATTTGCAGCTAGTACCATATTGTGAGGAATTTGCAGGGGGACTTGCTACCGTTGTGTTTAGCTCTTAGTGACACACATATCCACCTCAAACACCAAAGTGGGAAAATTTATTAGGGGTTTGATTTCAATTAGGCACAGTCTGCCATTTACTTTTTATTTTACGTTTATTTTTTCATAACTCAGCGTCATCTCATCAGTGTGCTTTCATACTTGGCTAGAAAATAGCCAAAGGAGAATCCAAACGGCTTACTTACGCCTACAATAGCGTTATATATATTTTATTTCTGGTTGATCTGCTGGTGGCTGTCCTTGCTGCAGTGCATCTACTAGCAAATTGTGAGGAATTTGTAGTGAGACTTGCGACCGTTGTGTTTAGCGCTTAGTGACGCACATATCCATCGCAAAGACCGAAGTGGGAAAATTTATTAGGGGTTGGATTTCAATTAGGCACAGTCTGCCAGTTTCTTTTTATTTTACGTTTATTTTTTCATAACTCAGCATCATCTCATCAGTGTGCTTTCATACTTGGCTAGAAAATAGCCAAAGGAGAATCCAAACGGCTTACTTACGCCTACAATAGCGTTATATATATTTTATTTCTGGTTGATCTGCTGGTGGCTGTCCTTGCTGCAGTGCATCTACTAGCAAATTGTGAGGAATTTGTAGTGAGACTTGCGACCGCTGTGTTTAGCGCTTAGTGACGCACATATCCATCGCAAAGACCGAAGTGGGAAAATTTATTAGGGGTTTGATTTCAATTAGGCACAGTCTGCCAGTTTCTTTTTATTTTACGTTTATTTTTTCATAACTCAGCGTCATCTCATCAGTGTGCTTTCATACTTGGCTAGAAAATAGCCAAAGGAGAATCCAAACGGCTTACTTACGCCTACAATAGCGTTATATATATTTTATTTCTGGTTGATCTGCTGGTGGCTGTCGTTGCTGCAGTGCATCTACTAGCAAATTGTGAGGAATTTGTAGTGAGACTTGCGACCGTTGTGTTTAGCGCTTAGTGACGCACATATCCATCGCAAAGACCGAAGTGGGAAAATTTATTAGGGGTTGGATTTCAATTAGGCACAGTCTGCCAGTTTCTTTTTATTTTACGTTTATTTTTTCATAACTCAGCATCATCTCATCAGTGTGCTTTCATACTTGGCTAGAAAATAGCCAAAGGAGAATCCAAACGGCTTACTTACGCCTACAATAGCGTTATATATATTTTATTTCTGGTTGATCTGCTGGTGGCTGTCCTTGCTGCAGTGCATCTACTAGCAAATTGTGAGGAATTTGTAGTGAGACTTGCGACCGCTGTGTTTAGCGCTTAGTGACGCACATATCCATCGCAAAGACCGAAGTGGGAAAATTTATTAGGGGTTTGATTTCAATTAGGCACAGTCTGCCAGTTTCTTTTTATTTTACGTTTATTTTATCATAACTCAGCGTCATCTCATCAGTGTGCTTTCATACTTGGCTAGAAAATAGCCAAAGGAGAATCCAAACGGCTTACTTACGCCTACAATAGCGTTATATATATTTTATTTCTGGTTGATCTGCTGGTGGCTGTCCTTGCTGCAGTGCATCTACTAGCAAATTGTGAGGAATTTGTAGTGAGACTTGCGACCGTTGTGTTTAGCGCTTAGTGACGCACATATCCATCGCAAAGACCGAAGTGGGAAAATTTATTAGGGGTTGGATTTCAATTAGGCACAGTCTGCCATTTCCTTTTTATTTTACGTTTATTTTTTTATAACTCAGCGTCATCTCATCTGGCATAGCAGTGTGCTTTCATACTTGGCTAGAAAATAGCCATAGCAATAGGATAGCATCGTTTGGTTTTAAAAACTAAAAAACACAAAAAAAACCAAAAACACAAAACAAAAAAAAAAGTTAAAAAAAAATTAAAGTTATAACTTTAATTTTCAAAATGTTTAACCCAAGGGCAAGGGGTAGAGGACGAGGGCGGGGACGTGGGCGTCCAACTACTGCAGGGGTCAGAGGCCGTGGTCCTGGGCGGGGTGAGACACCACCTGCTGATGAGGGAGCAGGGGAACGCCGCAGAGCTACACTCCCTAGGTTCATGTCTGAAGTTACTGGGACTCGTGGTAGAGCACTGTTGAGGCCAGAACAGTGCGAACAGGTGATGTCGTGGATTGCCGACAATGCTTCGAGCAATTTGTCCACCAGTCAGTCTTCCACGCAGTCCACCCATGTCACCGAAATCGGCACTCCTCCAGCTCCTGCACCTCAGCCTCCTCCCCCCCAGTCTGCCCCCTCCCATGAAAATTTGGCATTTGAACCGGCATACTCTGAGGAACTGTTTTCTGGACCCTTCCCACAGTCACAAACCACTTGTCCGGTTGCTGCTGAGCATTTTTCCGATGCCCAGGTTTTCCACCAGTCGCAGTCTGTGGGTGATGATGACCTTCTTGACGTAGTGGAAGAAGTGTGTAAAGAGGTGTCCGACGATGAGGAGACACGGTTGTCAGACAGTGGTGAAGTTGTTGTCAGGGCAGGAAGTCCGAGGGGGGAGCAGACTGAGGGATCGGAGGATGATGAGGTGACAGACCCAAGCTGGGTTGAGAGGCCGGGTGAACACAGTGCTTCTGAGACGGAGGAGAGTCCTCGACCAGAACAGGTTGGAAGAGGCAGTGGTGGGGCCAGACGGAGAGGCAGGGCCAGAGCAGGTGCATCAGCGCCAAATGTGTCACGTAGTGAAGCTCCCGTGGCGAGGGCTCCCGCGGCGAGGGCTAGATTTTCAGAAGTCTGGAGGTTCTTTAAGGAAACACCGGATGACCGACGGACTGTGGTGTGCAACCTTTGCCAAACCAGGATCAGCAGGGGTTCCACCACTACTAGCTTAACTACCACCAGTATGCGCAGGCATATGAATGCTAAACACCCCACTCAGTGGCACCAAGCCCGTTCACCTCCGGCCGTGCACACCACTGCTCCTTCCCACGTGTCAGCTGATAGTCAGCCCCCTGCCCAGGACCCTGGCACAAAAACCCCATCGTCGCCTCCACGATCCTCCACAGCATCCACCAGCGTTCAGCTCTCCATACCCCAGACGCTGGAGCGGAAACGGAAATATAGTGCAAGCCACCCGCACGCCCAAGCCCTTAATGTCCACATCTCCAGATTGCTTAGCCTGGAGATGCTGCCCTATAGGCTAGTAGAGACCGAGGCCTTTCGCAACCTCATGGCGGCAGCCGCCCCTCGGTATTCGGTCCCCAGCCGCCACTACTTTTCCCGATGTGCCGTCCCAGCCCTGCACCAGCACGTGTCAGACAACATCATCCGTGCCCTGACCAACGCCGTTTCTGACAAGGTCCACCTGACCACGGACACGTGGACGAGTGCTGCCGGGCAGGGCCACTATATATCGCTGACGGCACATTGGGTTAACTTGGTGGAGGCTGGGACCGAGTCTGACCCTGCGGCTGGTCATATACTGCCGATGCCGAGGATTGCGGGGCCTACCTCGGTCCAGGTCTTTCAGGCCTACTATGCCTCCTCCTCCTCCCACCCCTCCTCCACCTCCTCCTCCGAACTACCATCCGTGGGCATGGCGCCATCAGTCGCTAGCTCTAGGCACAGCAGCAGTGCCGTCGCTAAGCGACAGCAGGCGGTGCTCAAACTGCTTAACCTAGGCGATAAAAGGCACACCGCCCAAGAACTATTACAGGGCATCACGGCGCAGACTGATCTGTGGCTGGCACCGCTGAACCTGAAGCCAGGCATGGTTGTGTGTGACATACGGCCGTAAACTGGTGGCGGCTCTGCAACTCGGCAGACTGACACATGTGCCATGCCTGGCCCATGTGTTAAATCTGATAGTTCAGCGTTTCCTCAAGACATACCCCAATCTGTCTGATTTGCTCACGAAGGTGCGCCGCATCTGTGCGCATTTCAGGAAGTCCAGCACAGATGCTGCCACTCTCAGGGCAGCGCAGCGCCGCCTCCAACTGCCCGCTCACCGACTGTTGTGCGACGTGCTCACGAGGTGGAATTCAACATTAACCATGTTATCCAGAGTTTACCAGCAGCGCAGAGCGATTGTAGACTGCCAGATGTCAACTTCCACAAGAACTGGTAGTCAGGTCAGTCAGCTTCCTCAAGTCTACAATGAGGAGTGGACGTGGATGTCTGATATCTGTCAGGTGCTGAGTAACTTTGAGGAGTCAACACAGATGGTCAGTGGCGATGCCGCCATCATCAGCCTCACCATCCCGCTGCTTGGCCTGTTGAAAAACTCTCTGATCAGCATGAAGTCGGAAGCTTTGCGCTCGTCACAAGAGACGGGGGAAGAAGATTCCCTTGTTGATAGCCAAAGCACCCTTAGGTCTGTTTCTCAGCGCATATCGGAGGAGGTGGAGGTGGAGGAGGATGAGGAGGAAGAGGAGGAGAATGTTGGCGAGACACAAGAGGGGACCATTGTTGAGTCCTTCACTGTTCAGCGTGTATGGGCAGAAGAAGAGGAGTTGGAGGAGTTGGAGGAGGAGGAAATGGACAGTCAGGCCAGTGAGGGGAGTGAATTCTTACGCGTTGGTACTCTGGCGCATATGGCAGATTTCATGCTAGGCTGCCTATCCCGTGACCCTCGCGTTCAAAGAATTTATTCCAGCACCAATTACTGGGTATTCACTCTCCTGGACCCACGGTACAAGAAAAATCTTTCCACTCTCATCCCTGGAGAGGAAAGGAGTGTGAGAATGCATGAATACCAGCAGGCCCTGGTGCACAAGCTGAAACACTATTTCCCTTCTGACAGCGCTAGCGGCAGAGTGCGTAGTTCTGCGGGACAAGTAGCGAGGCAGAGTAGGCGAGCAGGCAGCTTGTCCAGCACTGGCAAGGGTACGCTTTACAAGGCTTTTGCCAGCTTTATGTCACCCCAGCAAGACACTGTCACCTGTCCCCAGTCTCGGCAGAGTAGGGCTGATCTTTACAGAAAGATGGTGAGGGAGTACGTAGCTGACCATACCATCGTCCTAAATGATCACACAGCTCCCTACAACTACTGGGTTTCAAAGCTGGACATGTGGCACGAACTGGCGCTGTACGCCTTGGAGGTTCTTGCCTGCCCTGCCGCTAGCGTCTTGTCCGAGCGGGTTTTCAGTGCAGCTGGTGGCATCATCACCGATAAGCGTACACGCCTGTCGACTGACAGCGCTGACAGCCTGACGCTTATTAAGATGAATAAAGCCTGGATTTCTCATAATTTCCAATCTCCACCAGGTGAAGGAAGCTCAACCTGAATAATTTATGCACTCCTCCTCCTCCTCATTTTCCTCCTTCTCCTCCTCTTTGTACACTAAAGCAGAGGAAACTGGCTATTTTTTGACAGGGCCCACTGGCTCTAGCTATAGTACTTTATGCATTTAATTTTTCTGGAGGGCCACCTACCCGGTCCTCTGTTTTAAACAATTTTTGGGAGTGCCACATACAGGCACTCAATCTATTCCATTTTTCTGGAGGGCCACCTACCTGCTCCTCTGGTTTGAAAACTTTTTTGGACTGCCACATACAGGCACTCAATCTATTCCATTTTTCTGGAGGGCCACCTACCTGCTCCTCTGGTTTGAAAACTTTTTTGGACTGCCACATACAGGCACTCAATCTATTCAATTTTTCTGGAGGGCCACCTACCTGCTCCTCTGGTTTGAAAACTTTTTTGGACTGCCACATACAGGCACTCAATCTATTTCATTTTTCTGGAGGGCCACCTACCTGCTCCTCTGGTTTGAAAACTTTTTTGGACTGCCACATACAGGCACTCAATCTATTCCATTTTTCTGGAGGGCCACCTACCTGCTCCTCTGGTTTGAAAACTTTTTTGGACTGCCACACGTTGTCTCCATTGCTACCTCCAAAAGTCGTCCATATAGCTGCCTCCATACATCGTCCCCTTATCAAACGAGGTGTGTCAGGCAGAAATTTGGGTTGTTTTCATGGATTCCACATCAAAGTTGTTAACTTTGTCGCCACCCTGCTGTGTTATCCACAAAATATACTGGCAAACTTTTACCATTTAGGGATATTATTTCAGCGCTTCTTGCGCATCTGTTTACATTTCCCTCACCCGCCATATCCCAAACTTATAAGAACGCTACTACACTTAACTTGGTGCAGGCTGGGACCGAGTCTGACCCTGGGGCTGGTCATATACTGCCGACGCAGAGGATTGCGGGGCCTACCTCGGTCCAGGTCTCAAAGGCCTACTATACCTCCTCCTCCTCCCACCCCTCCTCCACCTCCTCCTCCTCCGAATTACCATCCGTGGCCATGGCGCCATCAGTCGGTAGCTCTAGGCACAGCAGCAGTGCCGTCGCTAAGCCACAGCAGGCGGTGCTCAAACTGCTGAGCCTAGGCGATAAAAGGCACACCGCCCAAGAGCTATTACAGGGCATTCCACATCAAACTTGTTAACTTTGTCGCCACCCTGCTGTGTAATCCACAAAATATACTGGCAAACTTTTATCATTTACCGATATTATTTCAGCGCTTCTTGCGCATCTGTTTACATTCCCCTCACCCGCCATATCCCAAACTTATAAGAACGCTACTACACTTGATCTTATACAAAAGGTTCTTAGAAGTGCTGTTTGGGGAGTAGCCTAGAGACAGGGGCTTGGATTGGCGAAAGCTCGCCTCGAAGCGGAGCGCCAGCTCCATCCCAAGATCCAACTAACATAGTTTTAACTGCAGCACCTTTAATCTACTACTAGTTCACTGCCTCCATAATAATAATAATAATAATCTTTATTTATATAGCGCCATCGTATTCCGTAGCGCTTTGCAAATCATAGGAAACAAATACAAATGTAATGTAACAGAGCACAACATTTGTATGGAACAACAGGAGTGAGGTCCCTGCTCGCCAGAGCTTACGGTTTATGAAGATGATGGGGTAACACGAGGTAAAAGAATATTTAATGGTCAAGCCATTCTTCTTAGGGAATAGAACAAAATATAATAAATGGAATTGCTGTCGCTTGAACCATTCAGCCGTCATCTTATATACCAGGTCCAGGGTGAATGGGACTGCAGAGAAGTCTGGTGCCTGTTGGTTGCTGGATAACAGATGGGAGGACGACACAGGATGGGTTAGTAGAAGAGTTAAAACTTCATGCTGTTAATGAGTGTTATAGGCTTGCCTAAAGAAATGGGTTTTAAGAGCACGTTTGAAACTTTGGAGGTTAGGTATTAGTCTGATAGTCCGGGGCAGAGCATTCCATAGAATTGGTGCAGCTCTAGAGAAGTCTTGGAGACGCGAGTGGGAGGTCCACACTAGGGTAGAGGTTAATCTAAGATCACTGGCGGATCTAAGAGCACGGGTTGGGCGATAGACTGAGATAAGAGAGGAGAGGTAGGGGGGTGCAGCATTATACAGAGCTTTATGGATAAGGGTTATTATTTTAAACTGTATTCG
Source organism: Engystomops pustulosus (assembly GCF_040894005.1). Taxonomy (NCBI): domain Eukaryota; kingdom Metazoa; phylum Chordata; class Amphibia; order Anura; family Leptodactylidae; genus Engystomops; species Engystomops pustulosus. Next base: position 78,917,128 of record NC_092413.1, on the reverse strand, counting down.
AAAGGAGACTGGCAGCCAGTGCAGCGACTGGCATGAACTGTAGGCATACATGGTCCCCTTATCAAACGAGCTATGTCAGGCAGAATTTTGGGTTGTTTTCATGGCTTCCACAACAAACTTGTTAACTTTGTCGCCATCCTGCTGTGTAATCCACAAAATATACTGGCAAACTTTTATCATTATTTCAGCGCTTCTTGCGCATCTGTTTACATTCCCCTCACCCGCCATATCCTAAACTTATAAGAACGCTACTACACTTGATCTTATACAAAAGGTTCTTAGAAGTGCTGTTTGGGGAGTAGCCTAGAGACAGGGGCTTGGATTGGCGAAAGCTCGCCTGGCAGCGGAGCGCCAGCTCCATGCCAAGATCCAACTAACATAGTTTTAACTGCAGCACCTTTAATCTACTACTAGTTCACTGCCTCCATACATGGTCCCCTTATCAAACGAGCTGTGTCAGGCAGAATTTTGGGTTGTTTTCTTGGCTTCCATATTAACTTTGTCGCCACCCTGCTGTGTAATCCACAAAATATACTGGCAAACTTTTATCATGTACCGATATTATTTGAGCGCTTCTTGCTCACCTCCTTTTTGTTCCTCTCTGCCACCCATTGGTTTTAAGCCTGAGTCCATTTGGGGTATGTCGCCAAGACACTCTCTAGCCTGCCGCTGCTCCCTCTGCCTCTGCATGCCGTCCCCTATAGTGTCAGGGTCAATTATTGGATGTTTTAGATGCTATCTAGCTTCATTCTGTCACTCTGTCATGGCCATGCTGTTGCCCATAATTTTGGCATAATGGTGCGTTTAAGCAGCCTCAGAGGCATCCATGCATGCTGCCCCTGCTGTTTCCTGTCCATTTCCGTGGTGTTTCCATCCTTTTCTGAGGTTTCCAGGTGTTTGGCCAAGCTTCCCTGTGCAGAGCCTCGGTCCCCTTGAAAAAAGCATCGGGAAAAATTCGTCTCGAATAACGAGTACCCGAGCATTTTAGTGCTCGCTCATCTCTAGTAGGGATGGATAATAGTAGGATTGCTGGGTCATTTGGTACATTTTCACCTGTCAGTTCTGTGGATATTTTGCAGACGTTTTCCCAAAAAGGTTGGATTATGGGGCATTCCCACCAAATATGCTTCTTTGTGCCTGCAGCTCCTCTACATCTCCAGCATTCGTCAGAGCATGTGGGGTATATCCTGTGGAGTTTGGCTGGGACCCAATACCACCTTGATATAATTTTGTAGTTTGTTTCCTGAGCTTTTACAGAGGTAGATGTTTTATGTGCCTGTTCGAATGCTTTATGCCAGTGATGGCAAACCTTTTAGAGGCCGAGTGCCCAAAATGCAACTCAAACCCAACTTACTTACAGCAAAGTGCCAACACAAAAATTAAAAAAAAACACATAGGTGTTTAATATAGGGACTTGTGTAATAAACGTTAGAAAATCATGGCAGTGTACTACGGCTGTCCTCTGCTTACCTAAAACTGTTGTATACTGTTCAGGGGAAGGATTGGGGGCAGAGCTCAGGTACACCTGCAGCTGATAACCAGCATTATAGATAGAATTGCCCCATTTTAATATTGATGTATTTTATTTATAGCTATGTCATATGTCACATATAGGGGTCTGCTGACCTTTATACGTGACCCCAATCCCAGTGGCATAACAAGACACCAGTGGGCATAGATAGATAGATAGATATGAGAGACAGAGAGATAGATATGAGATAGATATGAGATAGATAGATAGATAGATATTAGATAGATAGATACATAGATAGATAGATACATACATACATAGATAGATAGATACATAGATAGATAGGAGATAGATAGATACATAGATATGAGAGAGACAGAGAGATAGATAGATAGATAGATAGATAGATAGATAGATAGATAGATATGAGGGTGCTGGAAAGATATGAAATAGCTGCATGTTGTAGTTTATTGATCTGTCTTGTTTACAGGCAGCTTTGTCAGGGGGATATTTACAGGATAGCAGTGGAGAATGAGCTGATGCTATACTTTGTGTATGTCATTTATTACCTTGCTACATTGCAGCAGCTACATGCAGCCCAGGCTCTGGTGATTCCTCCTCCCTCCTCTCCTCTCCTATTGGCTAGTCGGGTCAGGTGACCAGCCCTCTGTGTGAGTTCCGGCTTTAGCAGGGGGGAAGGCAGAGCAATGACTGCCTTCCTGCTGACATTACTGTCCTCAGGGGTCCCAAAAGAGCACATTGAACAGTGACAGCCCACTATATCTTAGGGACAGATCCTTACACCCCTGCCCAATTCTATTATGTGGGAGCAGCTGTATCATGCTGCTCTCTTCTCCCCGCAGTGGTTTCTATGGGAACCACAATAACATTCAGCGCTCCCGACAGCCGGAGCTTCAATGGTGACAGCGCGTGTGTCCACAGGAACGGCTCTGCGTGCCGCATGTGGCACGCGTGCCATAGGTTCGCCATTGCTGCTTTATGCCATTCTTCTTTTGTGAAATTTTTATTAAATTCTTCTTCCCATGCTTTTGTAGTTTGGAGTGGGTGCATAGACCATTTGTCTAGTAGGAGGTTATAAATGACAGATATAGTGTGGGAGATTGGAGAGGGCGCAATGCAGAGTTCTTCATATGGGGTCAGATCTCTGTGAAGATTTAGTTTATTTTTGTATTTGGAGTAGAAATTTAGTAACTGCCTGTATTCCCGCTGGCTTTTTGGGGAGCATGGGGTAATTTTATTTAATGACTCTATTGGCATTAATGAAGTTGCTTCTGTAAAGCTTCTAAATCTCAGGGGCTTGTCACTGTCTCTAAAAGGTTGTAGAAAGTTGGTGTTTTGTCCCGGAGGGAAATCTGGGTTGTCTGGGGTGAGAGGTCCATTGTTCTCAAACAGTTTTGCTGTGTCATGGAGTTTATGTATTGATTTAAGTGTTTGGGCTGCTATGAAAGGTAGCATGTTCAGCCGATGTGGAAGGAATGTTGGGGTGGATAACCAAGGGAGTCCTTTCAGAGGTTGTGGGGTTCCTCTAGTTTGATCCATGGTTTTGTGGGGTGGTGAAACCAGTCCATTATTCTAGCCAAATTTGAGGTGTAGAAGTAGCCTTTGAAGTCTGGGAGGCCAAGGCCCCCTTGTGTTTTCCTTCTTTTCAGTTTGTTTTTAGATATATTTTTGTTTTGGAGGGGGACCAGATAAACTGATTTATTAGCGAGGATAGTTTGCTGAAGAAAGTTTTTAGAAGAGAAAGGGGTATAGTTTGGAATAGATATAATATTTTTGGCAGTATTGTCATTTTAAAGGGAACGGGAACCTGTCACCAGGAGACCCATTTTTAGCACTCCCCCAGTCCCCACAGAGCATAGTACATACACTGCCAAAGAGTTTTTGTATAAAAAATAGGTTTTACAGAAAAAAAGATATGTTATATTGTACCTTTCACTAGCATGTGCTGTGTGACTAGGCAGTTGCCAAAAGGGAGGGTCTGGAAAAGAGCAGTTCCCCCCCACCTTTAAATGTTTGCAAGAGGGTTGGGGTCAGCTCCTCTACTAATATTTTGTAGAATATAGCTGTATAGCCATCTGGACCTGGGCTTTTTCAATTTGGTAGCGAGGTCATTACCTGTTGTATCTCGTCTGTTGTGAAGGGTTTCTCTAATTGTTCTGCCTCTTCATTTGATATTTTAGGAAGGGCAGTTTCTTGAATATATTGGGGGAGAGTTTTGGAAGTCAGGGGAGGTGTGAAATTTGAGGCCGGAGATGGTAAGTTATAGAGGGAAGACAAAGGTTTTTGCTATTTCTTCTGTTTTGTGGGCAGTTACTCCGGAATTTGTTTTTATAGAGGGAATAAAAGATGCCGCTTTTTTGTCTCTTAGAGCTCTGGCTAAATATTTCCCTGGTTTATTATTCCACTCGTAATATGATCTGGCACAGATTTGTTTTATTCTTTTTTGTTTGGCTTCTAGGATTGTATTCAGCTCGTGTCTCACTAGTGTGAGTTCACGTAGTGTAGTCGTTTGGAGGGACTGTGTTGTATTTTTGTGAGAAGTGCTTTTTGTTTATCTTCCGAAGCTCTTTTTAAGCGGGCCACATGTTTTATTAATACTCCTCTAAGCGAGCATTTTAGCGTTTCCCATAATGTGGTGTGTGACGAGTTATCCTGTGCGTGTTCTTTTTTAAATGTCTCTATTTGCTGTCTGAGTTCTGTTAGTAAGTCAGGGTTTTTAAGCAGTGATTTGTTTAATTTCCAGTTGTAAGATGATCATTTTTGAGGAGATATTGCTAGAGTGCAAAACACAGGGGCGTGGTCTGAAAGATATATTAATCCTATTTTGGCCGATTGTATTGTTGAGAGAAGTTTGTGGTGTGTGAAGATGTAATCTATTCTACCGTATGAGTTATGTGTAAATGAATAAAAGGAATAATCCTTGACCTCTGGGTTTTGTAGCCTCCATATATCGCATAGTTGCATTTTATGCAAGGCTTTTCTGATTCTGTTTAGTTTGATATAGGATATGGTCGATTTTCCTGTGGAAGTGTCTATTATTAGGTTTATTGGTAGATTAAAGTCTCCCGTTAGTATTAGTGAGCCCCGAGCGATTGCGCATAATTCATCTAAGGTGTTTACTATGAAGTTAGTTTGGTCTGAGTTTGGTGCATATATGTTTGCAATGGTGAATTTGGAGCCTTGGATGTCACATTTTATAAAGAGAAATCTTGCATTCTCATCCATTTTTACCTCAATTGCTTTGTTTTTGTGGATGAAGATCGAGACCCCCCTTGCTTTCCCGTCTGGATTTGTGCAATGGTAAGCTTTGGGATAGTATCTGTTTTTGGTATTGGGTGTGTGGTTTGATTTGAAGTGTGTTTCTTGTATACATAGTATATGTACTTTTTGTTTGTGCATTGTGAAGAGGGTTTTTGATCTTTTTACTGGTAAATTAAGTCCTTTCGCATTGAACGAGGCTATTTTCAAAGTGGAGGACATTTAGGTTGTCTCTTACTAGCGTAAAGAGTATTTTAGGCGACCTGGGAGGGGGGAGGAACGTGATGGGGTGGTAGGACGTGGATGGGGGTGAACTTGGGTGCCGGGCTGTATCTAGAGAGTTGTGCCGTATGGCGAAACAGAAACCATAATTCCTTATTACAGTTCAACCTATTGGGGGTTAAGTTTTATTTTCAGAGAAGATCTCTGATTTAGTCGCAGGTAGTGTGTCTAGTTTTGTTGATCTGTCCTATTGGGCCTATGGATAGACTATTGAGATTATATAAAAATAATCATTGATTTATGGGGTATTGATGATTTAATTTGAGTTGTGTGTTTGGGAGTTAACCTTAAATTTCAAATTACCCTTTGTGACCTCGCGGGACCAAGTTTATGTGTTTTCAATAGTTTAAAGATTGGTCATGTGTGGTGATAAGAGATAGGAGCCGCAAAGTCACCTTAGGTCAGCGTTTACATATAAACATGTGAGCATTATTGAACATTGGTATCGTCACAGTAGCAATACAATAATAGAAGCAAGAACAAGGTTTGATTTGCATTTATACTTTACAGAGAATGAGCCAGGAGTTCTAGTCCTCTTGTTGACGTTCAGAAGTTGGCTGTCTGTATGTTCTCTGTCTTTGTGGACGAGGAGTGTAGGTTCTGGGAGTCGGTTATTGATTCCAGGGCATTTTTCTTGTTCCCTGTCGAGGTCCTTGGTCTCGGAGTGGATCATTCCAGTCAGGGAGAGTGATAGGTGGCAAATTTCATTCCTCCAGGAATGTTGCCAGGTCTTCTGGGTTCGACAGTGTTATTTGTTTGTGTCCGTTTCTGACATGTAGGGCAATAGGGAAGCCCCATCTATAGATGATATTTCTTTCCTGCAGAATGGATAGCATTGGACGAAACATTGCTCTTTGGCGTAATGTTCTTCTTGAGAGGTCAGGATAGAGAGATATTTTTGCACCATAAAAGTCGATTTCTCTTTGCTGCGGGCTCTTAGCATTATTTGCTCTTTGAGCGCACAGTGATGGACTCGGCAGATTATGTCTCTTGGTTTTGCTGGGTCAGAACTTTTAGCTCTGAGGGCTCTGTGCGCCCGGTCGAATTTCTATAGGAGTATCTACTGATCGTCCCAGGAGAGTATTAAAGATGCCTGTTAGAGTAGGTGTTATGTTTGATGCATGTGTAGCTTCTGGAAGACCACTGATTCTTATATTATCCCTACTATTTCTATTTTCCAAATCATCCATTTGGGGCGCTGTTGGCTTTCATGTGCATTCGCGGTAGCTTGTAAATCTAAAAGTGTGGAGGAAACTTCAGCTTTGAATGCCTCGAGCTCTTCCTCCCTGTCAGGCCCAACGTCAGCACCCGGCTGACCCGGGCAAGTGCCGGGGCCCCAGAGCTTCCAAGGGGCCCACCACGACCATGTTTGGGTTCGCCAATTTAAAAGGCAGCCCCCGCTGATTGCAGACCGCATAGGAGGTGGGCGGAGAAGGACCTTGGCAGCCCCGCCCTGCCCTACCCACCTTACATTTGGCCGCTCCGCCCTGCCCGCCTGCCCTACCAAGCCCAACCGCTTCACCTGCGGCCCGGCCCGAACGCCTTCCATCTCACCCGGCTGAGCACTTCACATCCGGCCCGGCCTCCGCGCCTCATGTACGGCCCAGGCCGCACGCAACACAGGCCTGTCCGCCCTCTTCTACGCTGTCCCCTTCCACGTCCCGACCGAGTGACATCCAGCTGGGGTAAGTATAATTGCTACATCTGTAAATACATGTATATGTGTTTATGTGTATATATGTTGTATATGTGTGTGTATGTTGTATATGCTGGATGTATGTGTATATATGCTGTATATCTGTGTGCATGTGTTGTGTATATACTGGATGTATGTGTATATATGTTGTATATCTGTGTGTATGCTGCATATACTGGATGTATGTATATATATGTTGTATATCTGTGTGTATGCTGCATATACTGGATGTATGTGTATATATGCTGTATATCTGTGTGTATGTGTTGTGTATATACTGGATGTATGTGTATATATGTTGTATATCTGTGTGTATGTTGTATATTCTGGATATATGTGTATATATGCTGTATATCTGTGTGTATTTGTTGTAAATACTGGATGTGTGTGTACATATGCTGTATAGCTGTGCGTATGCTGTATATTCTGGATGTATGTGTATATATGCTGTATATCTGTGTGTATGTGTTGTGTATATTCTGGATGCGTGTGTATATATGCTGTATATCTGTGTGTATGTGTTGTATATACTGGATGCGTATGTATATATGTTGTATATCTGTGTGTATGTGTTGTATATACTGGATGCGTGTGTATATATGTTGTATAGCTGTGTGTATGTGTTGTATATACTGGATGTGTGTGTATATATGTTGTATAGCTGTGTGTATGTATTGTATATACTGGATGTGTGTGTATATATTCTGTCTATCTTTGCGTATGTGTTTTGGTATTTTACATAAGTTCACTGTTAAGGGGCTCTATCGCCCAGGGGCCCACTTAAACCTGGAGCCGGCCTTGCACCCTGTCCTGCAGGTCAGAAACGTCTGTTTGTACTTTTTGTAAGTCCTGTCCCCAGGCTCCTTTTAATTCTGTTGCCAAGCTCTCCATGTCTCCTTTAGATGGTAAAAGGGCCAAAAGAGCTTGTAGCTCTGGATGACCTCTTAGTGCTAAGACTGCTTCTTCAGGTGGTGGTAAATTAGTCAGGGCGTTAGATTGAGATTTTTGGTGCGGAGCTACTTCAGCTTCATTTTGTGTTACAGAAGGTTCTTATTGTAGAGCATATCAAGTTGGAGAGCTTCTGGGGACCCAAATAGGCTACGTTTGGAAGGTGGACTGTTGCTTGTACCTCCACTATTTCCTGTGCTCTTTTTTGAGGAGGGATTATTGCTACGGTCCTGCTGCTTGTGTGGTGGAGCCATACTGTCTCGGGACCTAGTGCTTGGGCTCTTTGGGGGAGAATCTGGGGCTGGAGTATAGGATTCAGCTGACTCACCCCTGTTCTCTTTGCCTCCAGCGAGCAGCTCCGTGCGGGGGACCATCCCTCCTCAGTGCAGCATGGACACCATGTTCCTCCCATTGTCTGTCACCATGGTTCCAATTTGCAGTTGTTCCAACTTGCAGAAAGCCACACATTGATTTCTTCTTGCATGACGCAGAGCAGTTCCTCCCCTCTGTGACTTTGTTCGCCCTGGCAAACCAGGTGTAGAACTGCATGACACTGCTGTGCCCTGCACATGTCGTATGATGGAGCAGCACTAAGATTTGTGGAGGCAGAGGTGGTGGTGGAAAAGGAGGAGGAGGAGGCAGACATTGGTACAGGAGCAGCAGTTTGACAACGTGAAGGAGAAAGCAAGAAAGTGGTTCATGTTGTTAGTGTATCCAAAACATAGACGTCTGGCATACACATGGTCTTCTTGCTCCAAACGAATGTATTTGCACAAAATCATGTACAGTATATAACAAAACACGTTTCGACTTCCAGTGAAGCCTTTTTCAACGGAAGAGTCAACTACCAACAAAACCGAAAATAAATAGGAAAACATTGTGTCTCCTACTGTTGATGTCACACCTTCAGTAACATTCATTTCTGACTTCTTTTCTATAATCAAAAAGAGAGGTAGGAAACAATTAATGACATATAGCAAAGATACATTCAGAATTATTATGAATTAGTTATGTTGCTAATTAGTTATTTGTTACATTAAAAGAAACATGAAAAGAAAGAAAGAAACTCTTTTTTTTTTTTTTTCATATATATGGTATATCCTAGATGGGCAATATTATATTCACGGTTTAACCCTTTAGGCTCCAAAGTATTAAGGGTATGAATCTATAACGCCTAGTCGCGCAAAAGAATTGTTTGATGCTCGTCTCGATTTTTTTCAACAACCATAAATTTCAGTTGTGCTATTGTGTGACCATGTTTGTGAAAGTGTTGGAGAATTGGCCAAAGTAATTCATTACATTTTATAGTAGACTTATGCTTCCCAATTCTTTCACGGACCTGTTGTATTGTTTCCCCAATGTAAAATAAGCCACATGGGCATTTGATCAAGTATATAACATTGGTAGATTCACAAGTGAAAAAAACATTTACTTTAAAGGGGTATCTCCTTGTATGATGTTACTACATTGGGAGCAATTCAGACATGGGTAAGTATCATTTTTCCTACTGGCTAAAAAAGTTTGACGTGGAATTTTAAAGGAGTTACCAAGGTCTGCCTTGACTAATTTATCACGTAAATTGGGAGCTTTCTTATTACAAATTAATGGTGGTTTTTGGATTATGTAATACCAGGATAAGCTGACTGAAGCAATTTCCAGTGTTTTCTGACTATATTGTCCACTTTATAATTAAGAGGGTGAAACTAATGAGAGAAGACCACTCTATTTTGTGAAGCATTCCTAGAAGAAGTATGAAGTATCACTGAAGATGAACGTGCTTCTTTGAGTACAGCGCAAGGGTATTCTCACCATCTAAACCTGGTTTCCATTTCATCCAATCTAGTTTCAAGAACTGACTCATCGGACACAATCCATCTAATCCTCTGAAACTGTGATTTAGGAATCGCCTTTTTTGTCACCTGAGGATGATTACTCTTGAAATGGAGAACACTATTTCTGTCCGTTGATTTTCTAAATAAATCTGTACTTAAATGCCAGTATCATTTTAATCAGCAGTGTATCCAAAAAACTGACCTGTGATATGTCTGAAGTCATGGAAAATTTTAATTCCTCTCTGACTGAGTTCAGAAAAGTAAGGAATTCATCCAAGGTTTCCTGTGGCCCCGCCCATATGCAACTCACATTGTCAATAAAACAATGGCAAAACTTGTTATATTTTATAAACAAAGGATGGGGATATACATAATAGTCTTCAAACATCACCATATAGCAATTTGCATAGGGCGGGGCCACATTCGGCCCCATGGCTATCCCACATACCTGGAGAAAGAACCTGAAACAGAAAGTAGTTCACAAATAACCCAATTTTAAGAATCTCCTTCAGAAACTGTAATTGAATCGGTTGTAGTGTAGAATCACACTGCAAAAGTCTAAGAGTAGCCTCCACACCCTTAATATGGTCAATCTATGTATACAAGCTGATCACGTCTATGGTCACTAAAATATCAGACGGTTGTAATCGTTCAATCATTTAAATCTCTTGTAAGAAGGTAGTTGTGTCAAGCAAAAAAGCTGGGGTATTCCTAACTAACGGAGTAAGGATTTTTTCCAAAACTTTATCTAAAGGAGTAAAAATAGAGTCCGTGGATGCGACTAAAGGTCTCCTGGGTGGGTTTATTAGGGTTTTATGGACCTTTGGGAGTATATATTATACTGGTGTTATAGGGTCGCAGTTCACCAGGTATCTTGCCAATTTGTCATCAATGACGCCTAATCTTACATATTTATAAGTAACGGAAAAATCTTAGATCTCACCTGGAAAAAAGGGTTATGTGATAAAGGTTGATACTTTCCAGTGTCTGCTAACTGGCGCTCTATTTCATGCACATATGCTACTCAATCCATCCTTATCCGCAGGCTGAATAAAGAACTCTTTGTCAGACGTTAGTGTACGAAGTGCAGAAAATTCATCAGGTTACAGTTCATCATTGTCAGGTTACAGTTAGTATCAAACTCACAAAGTCTCATTTTATCCACCAGGGAATCAATATCTCTTTTCACAAATGTAACGTACGTTTCAGTAGGGTGGAACTTCTTTGGTGGGGAAAATGAGCATTTCAGTCGGAGCCCCAAATCATCTAATTTCAACATAGTAGAAACATCAACAGTGGGTCTAACTGTCTGATCAGACAATTCAGAATTATGAAAAAAAGTCTAAGTCTGATATTTCTGAAAAATGGCCCTTTTGAAGTAAGACTATTTGTCCCACAGTTAAAGCTTTAGATGAATTTTTTATAACAAGGGATTGGTCATTACAGGGTCCAGTCGATCTCTTGTGATGATGGATGCCCCTTCTGTTTCACCTGGTGGCTCTTTGCTTTTGTCGACTGAATGAAAATGATGACGATCCCGTCTCTTTCCACTCATGTCGCTGCTGGAGCTGGAGGAACAACGCCCTCCTCCTGTTCCAAATCTTATGAACGGAGCATACATGTTAGAGGTATCTTGCCATTTGTATACCATGTTAATCCTATAATCCTCACAGATATTTTCTTCTTTTAGTTTCCTCCGTTTCTTGACCATATTTATCAATGTGAGAATCCACACTCTCCTTCAATGTTTTAAATTTGCGCGCCCCAATGCTATCCCTAAGTTGTTGTTCAATCGAGTCAATTTTCTTTGTATGTTCAGCAGTTTTCGTCTTAATACGACCTATTGTTAGTAAAATAAGGTCCATAGAAAATTTATTGATAATTTTTTCAAAATGATTCTGAAACTCTGGGTCAATAAAAACATAGATGTTTGGAGTCTTACTCGTAAGCCTCTCAGAATGCATCCAGCCTTATGGTATTCGGCCAGAGTAACTGCATGCAGTTCAAATGACGTGAGCTTCCTCCGCTCTCTTTCCCAGTCTTTCCAACTGAATTCACTCTGAGGTATATTCAAAAATTCAGTTGAAGCTGTCACTTGAGGTACAGCTGTGCTGGCTTCTTCATCTCTAAATGGTAACGTGGTAGCAGAGATCAAGACCCAAGGGTGTACGATTCAAATTTAACCCCTTCCCGACATTTGATGTACTATTACTGCAAATAGTTTAGTTTTTGGGTTTACTATTAAACCCAAAATTGACAATTTTCTTTTCCTCCATACATTAAAGAGTTAATAAAATCTCATCAAAAAGCTACAGACCCACTAAAATGAAGTATTTCTAAAGTGCATCTCATGTCGCAAAAAAATAAAGATTGTATAGCCATTATAAAGTGACAATGCATAATCTGCTCTGAACAGTGCAGCTCCCCCCTCAATGCCCTGGCGTTATATGCAGGAGGGACTGGGTATCAAATTTTGTGGAGCATTTTGGTATTTTATCCACTGAGAATTTGTACATTTTATGAAAAACACATTAATTTAGTAAAAAAAAAATTAATTTCAAAATTGCATCCGATTTTGTTTTAACCCCTGTAAACCAATTAAAGGGTTAACAAACTTCATAAAAGTTGTTTTACTTACATTGAGGGGTGTAGTTTCTATAATGGGGTTTTACTTTTATATAGGCCTCTCAAAGTGACTTCAAACCTGAGTAGGTCCCTCAATAGCAGGATTTTGCGTTTTTTATGAAAATGTGAAAAATTGCACCTCACGTTCAAAGCCCCATAACATCTTACAAAAATGATAGTATGTATAAAAAACCACGGAGGTATAAAGTAGACATTCAGTGAATATTAGTTATTACATTTTTTGGTGTTATGACTCATGTGTGGAAAAAGTAGAACATTTTGAATTTCGAAAATTGAGAATTTTTCCAAATTTTCACCAAATATGTGATTTTCTCATAAATAAATGCAAAACATACCACCAAAATGTTTTAACTAACATGAAGTACAATGTGTCACGAGAAAACAATTTCAAAATCACTAGGATATGTTAAAGCGTTCCAAAGTTATAACCACTTATAGTGACACAGGGCAGATTTGAAAAAATAGGCCGTGTCAGGAAGGTGAAAAGTGGCTTCGGCGTTAAGGGGTTAAGACTCCAATACGGTTCTACGTCAGCGTGGTGCAAGTGGACAAGCGACTGAACACTATGTAAATCCAAAACAGAGATGTCCCGGCACACACAAGGTCTTATTGCTCCAAACGAATTTATTTGAACAAAATCATGTACAGTATATAACATAACGTGTTTCAGCTTCCAGTGAAGCCTTTGTCAACTGAATAGTAAACTACCAACAAAACCAAAAATAAATAGAAAAACATTGTACACCTGCCCCTCTCTGCTGCCCCGGCCCACTCCCGTGGAATTACATCGCCATGCTCACTCTCTTGTCCAGACCAGGCCCTGCGCGTGGCCCTGCTCACTAGAGCGTGCGGCGGTACTTCAAGATTTAAAGGTCCAGCGCACAGATGATTGGCGTTGGCCTCTTCCGGGAATGCATTTAAGCCGGTGGCTCCCATCATTCTCCGCCGAATCTCCTGCGTTAATGCCCAGTGTGTCAGACCGTTCCTGTGTTTCTGATCCGTGTGCCAGCTCCTGTGATTCCTGACATGAGTCCTCATGTGGCTTCCTGTGCTGTTCTCCCACTGTCTCCCCGGGTACAGACTGTCTCCTGCATTACTACCTTGGCTGCCACCATGGGCTTGTCCCACCTCTGGAACTACCTGGTGGTACCCCGCCACAGCCAGACCATCTCGCTGTGCAGCGGGCTCTGGTGAAGACCAGGTGACACTTAGACTCCAGTCCCAGGTGTCGGCTTGTACCATCTCCCGCAGTGGTCCAGAGGGTCCACAGGCTCAGAGCCCTGACAGTAAGATCCAGCCATGGACCCCGCCAAGGAGTCACGTCAGATACTGGCTGAATACTTCCGGTGTTGTCGCCTGGCAGTCGCAGCAGATTGCTGCCCAAGGAGAACTTCGAGGCCAAGTTACTTCCACTGTTGACTCTCAGCCTTAGCACCAGGACCCTGTGACTACTTCTGCGGCAGTTCCAGTGTCTACCCCTGCGACTTCTCCTGTCATCCCGGCTTGTCCACCAACACTGGAGCCTAGGCTAAAACTATCTATGCCTGATTAATATGATGGCAAACCCAAACTGTGCAGAGGATTCATCACACAGTTCTCGCTTTTGAGAAGCCGCTCCAGGCTCTGGTCACACAGTCTGCAGCTGAACTTATGCAGGTTAACAGAGACCGTTTTCAAGGAAAACTCTGTTTATACTGTGCTAGTCCCAAGCACCTTATCAGGACTTGTCCAGTCCGTCCTCTACATCAGGGAAACGCTAGCACATAGGGCTTCTGGGAGAAGCGTCCTTAGGTGTGAATTCATCTTCTCCACGTCTCACTGTTCCAGTGCTCCTCGATGTTGGTACCAGCGCTCCCGTGCAAGTCTCAGCATTCCAGGACTCTAGTTCAGCGGGGAACTTTGTGGATGCTGCTCTGGTCTCCCGGCATCACATTCCGGTGGTTCCTCTGGTCACCCCTGGTCATTTCTTCAGTAAGCGGAGAGCTTCTTTCCAATCCGGTCCCATACCAAATGGAACCTATCCGTATTCAGGTTGGATTCTTACACCAAGAAAGACAGGTCTTCTATGTCCTGCCCTGCTCAACATCAGCTCTTCTTCTGGGTCTTCTTTGGCTTCAACTCCATGCTCCAGTCCTCAGATGGAAGACTCATGAGATCCTGCGTTTTGAGAACTATTACTGACAGTTTTTTTTCCGCATTTCTCCACTCGTGTCTCAGAACATGGCACTCACCAAGAAGGCTGCCAATCCACATGCCTGGTCTCCCATAGCTGAAGAGGCCTTCTCCAAGTTGAAGTCCGCTTTTGCCTCAGCTCCAGTACTCACTAGGCCTGATACGAACATACCCTTCCATCTTGAGGTGGATGCGTCCTCCGTAGGAGCTGTGCTCACCCAGAAAGGGCGATTGGAGACAGAGAGCTTGGTCTGGAAGAATGGTGGTATGTTATCTTAGCTTTCCATCCCGTTACTGTGTACACTGGTCACAAGAACTTACTGTACCTCCTGAAATCCCAGCGCCTGAAAACCAGACAAGCCTGGTGGTTATTGTTCCTTTCCCGCTTTGACCTGCTGATTCACTTTCGTCCAGCTGACAAGAATGTCAAGGCTGATGCCCTGTCCTGTGCTTCGGATGTTGTTTTAGAAGAACCGGCTCCTCGGTACTCTAACCCCCTGAATACACAGCCTCTCATCTACCCCCCTGTATACACATCCTCTCCTCTACCCCCCTGTATACACAGCCTCTCCTCTACCCCCCTGTATACACAGCCTCTCCTCTATCCCCCTGTATACACAGCCTCTCCTCTACCCCACTGTATACACAGCCTCTCCTCTACCCCACTGTATACACAGCCTCTCCTCTACCCCACTGTATACACAGTCTCTCCTCTACCCCCCTGTATACACAGTCTCTCCTCTACCCCCTGTATACACAGCCTCTCTTCTACCCCCCTGTATACACATCCTCTCCTCTACCCCCTGTATACACAGCCTCATCCCCTACCCCCCTGTATACACAGCCTCTCCTCTACCCCCTGTATACACAGCCTCTCCTCTACCCCCCTGTGTACACAGCCTCTCCTCTACCCCCCTGTATACACAGCCTCATCCCCTACCCCCTGTATACACAACCTCTCCTCTACCCCCCTGTATACACAGCCTCACCTCTACCCCCCTGTATACATAGCCTCGTCCCCTAACCCCTGTATACACAGCCTCATCCCCTACCCCCTGTATACATAGCCTCGTCCCCTACCCCCAGTATACACAGCCTATGCCCCCCCCGAATACACAGCTTCTCCTCTACCCCCTGGATACAGACTCAGCTCCCCCACCACCCGTATACAGTCTCAGCTGTATACGTGCCCCACACAATTACCCCCAGTAATGTCCCCCACACAGCTACCCCCAGTAATGTGTCCCATGCAACACCCCGTAATTTCCACCATACAACCCCAATGTAAAGTGTCCCACAGCCCCCCAGTAATTTCCCTCACAGCTACCCCAGTAATGTCCCCCATATAGCACCCCAGTAAGGAATGTGCCACACACAGCCCCCCAGTAAGTAATGTCCTCACACAGCTCCCCAGTAAGTAATGTCCTCACACAGCCCCCCAGGAAGTAATGTGCCCACACAACCCCCCTGTAAGTAATGTGCCCACACAGCCCCCAGTAAGTAATGTGCCCACACAACCCCCTGTAAGAAATGTGCCCACACAGCCCCCCAGTAAGTAATGTGCCCACACAGCCCCCCAGTAAGTAATGTGCTCACACAGTACCCAGTAAGTAATGTCCTCACACAGCCCCCCAGTAAGTAATGTGCCCACACAACCCCCTGTAAGTAATGTGCCCACACAACCCCCCAGTAAGTAATGTGCCCACACAACCCCCCAGTAAGTAATGTGCCCACACAGCCCCCCCAGTAATGTGCCCCACACAGCCCCCAGCAAGTAATGTGCCCACACAGCCCCCCCAGTAAGTAATGTGTCCACACATCCCCGCAGTAAGTAATGTGCCCACACAGCGCCCCAGTAATGTCCCCAAACAGCCCCCAGTAAGTAATTTGCCCACACAGTCCACCAGTAAGTAATGTGCCCACACAGCCCCCAGTAAGTAATGTTCCCACACAGCCACCAGTAAGTAATGTGCCCACAGAGCCCCCAGTAAGTAATGTTCCCCACACAGCCCCCAGCAAGTAATGTGCCCCCACAGCCCCCCAATAAGTAATGTCCTCACACATCCCCCCAGTAAGTAATGTGCCCACACAGTCCCCCAGTAGGTAATGTGCCCATACACCCCCAGTAATTAATGTGCCCACACAGCCCCCCAGTAAGTAATGTGCCCACACAGCCCCCCAGTAATGTCCTCACACAGTCCCCCAGTAAGTAATATGCCCACACAGTCCCCCAGTAATTAATGTGCCCACACAGCCCTCCAGTAAGTAATGTGCCCACACAGCCCCCCAGTAATGTCCTCACACAGTCCCCCAGTAAGTAATATGCCCACACAGTCCCCCAGTAATTAATGTGCCCACACAGCCCCCCAGTAAGTAATGTACACACACAGCCCCCAGTAAGTAATGTGCCCACACAGCCCCCCAGTAATGTGCCCACATAGCCCCCCAGTAAGTAATGTGCCACAAATTCCCCCGTAAATAATGTGCCCACACAGCCCCCAGTAAGTAATGTGCCCACACAGTCCCCCAGTAAGTAATGTGCCCACACAGCCCCTCAGTAAGTAATGTACCAACACAGCCCCCAGTAAGTAATGTGCCCCACACAGTCCCCCAGTAATGTGCCCACACAGCCCCCAGTAAGTAATGTCCTCACACAGCCCCCAGTAAATGTCCTCACACAGCCCCCCAATAAGTAATGTGCCCACACAACCCCCAGTAAATAATGTGCCCACACAGTCCACCAGTAAGTAATGTGCCCACACAGCCCCTCAGTAAGTAATGTACCAACACAGCCCCCAGTAAGTAATGTGCCCCACACAGTCCCCCAGTAATGTGCCCAAACAGCCCCCAGTAAGCAATGTCCACACACAGCCCCCCAATAAGTAATGTGCCCACACAACCCCCCTGTAAGTAATGTACCCACACACAGCCCCCCTGTAAGTAATGTACCCACACACAGCCCCCCTGTAAGGAATATGCCCACACAGCCCCCCCAGTAAGTAATGTGCCCACACAGCCCCCAGTGATGTGCCCACATAGCCCCCAGTAAGTAACGTGCCACAAACCCCCCAGTAAATAATGTCCCCACACAGCCTCCCAATAATGTGCCCACACAGCCCCCATTAAGTAATGTGCCCACACAGTCCACCAGTAAGTAATGTGCCCACACAGCCCCTCAGTGAGTAATGTACCCACACAGCCCCCAGTAAGTAATGTGCCCCACACAGTCCCCCAGTAATGTGCCCAAACAGCCCCAGTAAGTAATGTCCTCACACAGCCCCCCAATAAGTAATGTGCCCACACAACCCCCCTGTAAGTAATGTGCCCACACACAGCCCACCAGTAAGGAATGTGCCCACACAGCCCCCCAGTAAGTAATGTGCCCACACAGTCCCCCAGTAGGTAATGTGCCCACACACCCCCAGTAATTAATGTGCCCACACAGCCCCCCAGTAAGTAATGTGCCCGCACAGACCCCCAGTAATGTCCTCACACAGTCCCCCAGTAAGTAATATGCCCACACAGTCCCCCAGTAATTAATGTGCCCACACAGCCCCCCAGTAAGTAATGTACACACACAGCCCCCAGTAAGTAATGTGCCCACACAGCCCCCCAGTAATGTGCCCACATAGCCCCCCAGTATGTAATGTGCCACAAATTCCCCCGTAAATAATGTGCCCACACAGTCCCCCAGTAAGTAATGTGCCCACACAGCCCCCAGTAAGTAATGTGCCCACACAGTCCCCCAGTAAGTAATGTGCCCACACAGCCCCTCAGAAAGTGATGTACCAACACAGCCCCCAGTAAGTAATGTGCCCCACACAATCCCCCAGTAATGTGCCCACACAGCCCCCCAGTAAGTAATGTCCTCACACAGCCCCCAGTAAGTAATGTCCTTACACAGCCCCCCAATAAGTAATGTGCCCACACAACCCCCCTGTAAGTAATGTACCCACACACAGCCCCCCTGTAAGGAATATGCCTACACAGCCCCCCAGTAAGTAATGTGCCCACACAGCCCCCCAGTAATGTGCCCACACAGCCCCCCAGTAATGTGCCCACATAGCCCCCAGTAAGTAACGTGCCACAAACACCCCAGTAAATAATGTCCCCACACAGCCTCCCAATAATGTGCCCACACAGCCCCCAGTAAGTAATGTGCCCACACAGTCCACCAGTAAGTAATGTGCCCACACAGCCCCTCAGTAAGTAATGTACCCACACAGCCCCCAGTAAGTAATGTGCCCCACACAGTCCCCCAGTAATGTGCCCAAACAGCCCCAGTAAGTAATGTCCTCACACAGCCCCCCAATAAGTAATGTTCCCACACAACCCCCCTGTAAGTAATGTGCCCACACACAGCCCACCAGTAAGGAATGTGCCCACACAACCCCCCAGTAAGTAATGTGCCCACACAGCCCCCCAGTAAGTAATGTGCCCACACAGCCCCCCAGTAAGTAATGTGCTCACACAGCCCCCCCAGTAAATAATGTGCTCACACAGCCCCCCCAGTAGGTAATGTGCTTACACAGCCCCCAAGTAAGTAATGTGCTCACACAGCCTCCCAGTAAGTAATGTGCCCCCCCCCCAGTAAGTAATGTGCCCACACAGCCCCCCATGTTTTCCCCCTTCCCTGGCCTCCTGGCCTCTGTCATGTCTCCCCCCTCACCTCACTGATGCAGCTCTGTGTGTTCATTGATTTCCCCGGCAGGTCATGTGACCATTACATCATCAAAGGTCCTTCAGCCTTCAGGCTCCGGGAGTCTTATACTCCAGGAGGGTGAAGCTACTGCTGGGGAAAGCAGTGACTACACATCGTCTCATCACGATCTGTGTCCTGAGGACACACATCATGATGAGAGATGGGTGGATGTTCTAGAGATCCCCCTACTGTATACACTCCCTACCGTACTCACCACTCAATGCTCCCACGCAGCTCCCTCATCTTCCCCAGCCATCAGCCGCTCTGTGAAGGGACACAAATCCGTGCTACCAGCAGCAAAATGCCACTCTTAAATGAGGTCCGCTATCTGCCGCCTGAGGCGGGGACTTCACCTCGCCTCAAGGCAGAAGCGGCCCTGGGTACAGTCACATATACAGCTTTTATTTAGTTTAGAAACAGAATAAAAGTGTCTGGGGAGTGCCTCTGCTCTATTGTATATGAGCAGCAGAAGAATTAGTATCTCTTACATTATGCCATATCTTCACTATGTGGCACAAATATTTATAACTATATGGCAATAGTTCAATATTATCCATAAAATCAATTACTCTATGGTGGTAATATTAAGCATGATGCTATTTATGTTGTTGTAAAAGTGGTGGTAAACATGTGGCCATATTATTTGGCCCTTATGTACTGTAGGTAATATTGGTCTAAATTACCATGTTGGCACTTTGTGGTAGATAAGTGGGTTTTGGTTTGCAGTATGGGCACTCGATCTCTAAAAGGTTCGCCATCACTGATCTATAGTAACAGCCCAGTCATAGCTACTGTCCCGCCATGTCTCGCTGATACCCACTATATCATATTTCAAGATGAAGAGATCCAGTTCCTCCATTTTGTTTGTGAGGCTTCTGGCATTTGAGTACATGCACATTATATGGTTTTCCCTGTCCGTATTCCTTTTGTTCCTATTCTCCAATCTCATTCCAGCCTCCCTTCCTCCCACATGGACTATGACTAGAGATGAGCGAACATACTCGTCCGAGCTTGATGCTCGTTCGAGCATTAGCGTACTCGAAACTGCTCGTTGCTTGGACGAATACTTCGCCCGCTCGAGAAAATGGCATCTCCCGCCGTTTCGCTTTTTGGCGGCCAGAAACAGAGCCAATCACAAGCCAGGAGACTCTGCACTCCACCCAGCATGACGTGGTACCCTTACACTTCGATAGCAGTGGTTGGCTGGCCAGATCAGGTGACCCTGGAATAGACTAGCCCCTGCCTGCGCTGCTCGGATCATTCTGTGTCTGGATGCCGCTAGGGAGAGAGCTGCTGCTGGTCAGGGAAAGCGTTAGACTGTTCTATTAGAATAGTGTTAGGAAGGAGTGATTCTACAAGAACCCAACAGCCCTTCTTAGGGCTACAATAACGTTATACATTTTTTTTATTTATTTGTAGCTAGTACCATATTGTGAGGAATTTGCAGGGGGACTTGCTACCGTTGTGTTTAGCTCTTAGTGACACACATATCCACCTCAAACACCAAAGTGGGACAATTTATTAGGGGTTTGATTTCAATTAGGCACAGTCTGCCAGTTTCTTTTTATTTTACGTTTATTTTTTCATAACTCAGCGTCATCTCATCTGGCATAGCAGTGTGCTTTCATACTTGGCTAGAAAATAGCCATAGGAGAATCCAAACGGCTTACTTAGGCCTACAATAGCGTTATATATTTTATTTCTGCTTGATCTGCTGGTGGATGGCCTTGCTGTAGTGCATCTACTACCATATTGTGAGGAATTTGCAGTGAGACTTGCGACCGTTGTGTTTAGCGCTTAGTGACGCACATATCCATCGCAAAGACCGAAGTGGGACAATTTATTAGGGGTTTGATTTCAATTAGGCACAGTCTGCCATTTACTTTTTATTTTACGTTTATTTTTTCATAACTCAGCGTCATCTCATCTGGCATAGCAGTGTGCTTTCATACTTGGCTAGAAAATAGCCATAGGAGAATCCAAACGGCTTACTTAGGCCTACAATAGCGTTATATATTTTATTTCTGGTTGATCTGCTGGTGGCTGGCCTTGTTGTAGTGCATCTACTACCATATTGTGAGGAATTTGCAGTGAGACTTGCGACCGTTGTGTTTAGCGCTTAGTGACGCACATATCCATTGCAAAGACCGAAGTGGGACAATTTATTAGGGGTTGGATTTCAATTAGGCACAGTCTGCCATTTACTTTTTATTTTACGTTTATTTTTTCATAACTCAGCGTCATCTCATCTGGCATAGCAGTGTGCTTTCATAGTTGGCTAGAAAATAGCCATAGCAATAGGATAGCATCATTTGGTTTTAAAAACTAAAAAACACAAAAAAAAAGTTATTTATAAAACAAATTAAAGTTATAACTTTCATTTTCAAAATGTTTAACCCGAGGGCTAGGGGTAGAGGACGAGGGCGGGGACGTGGGCGTCCAACTACTGCAGGGGTCAGAGGCCGTGGTCCTGGGCGGGGTGAGACACCACCTGCTGATGAGGGAGCAGGGGAACGCCGCAGAGCTACACTCCCTAGGTTCATGTCTGAAGTTACTGGGACTCGTGGTAGAGCACTGTTGAGGCCAGAACAGTGCGAACAGGTGATGTCGTGGATTGCCGACAATGCTTCGAGCAATTTATCCACCAGTCAGTCTTCCACGCAGTCCACCCATGTCACCGAAATCGGCACTCCTCCAGCTCCTGCACCTCAGCCTCCTCCCCCCCAGTCTGCCCCCTCCCAGGAAAATTTGGCATTTGAACCGGCATACTCTGAGGAACTGTTTTCTGGACCCTTCCCACAGTCACAAACCACTTGTCCGGTTGCTGCTGAGCAATTTTCCGATGCCCAGGTTTTCCACCAGTCGCAGTCTGTGAGTGATGATGACCTTCTTGACGTAGTGGAAAAAGTGTGTAAAGAGGTGTCCGACGATGAGGAGACACGGTTGTCAGACAGTGGTGAAGTTGTTGTCAGGGCAGGAAGTCCGAGGGGGGTGCAGACTGAGGGATCGGAGGATGATGAGGTGACAGACCCAAGCTGGGTTGAGAGGCCGGGTGAACACAGTGCTTCTGAGACGGAGGAGAGTCCTCGACCAGAACAGGTTGGAAGAGGCAGTGGTGGGGCCAGACGGAGAGGCAGGGCCAGAGCTGGTGCATCAGCGCCAAATGTGTCACGTAGTGAAGCTCCCGTGGCGAGGGCTCCCGCGGCGAGGGCTAGATTTTCAGAAGTCTGGAGGTTCTTTAAGGAAACACCGGATGACCGACGGAATGTGGTGTGCAACCTTTGCCAAACCAGGATCAGCAGGGGTTCCACCACTACTAGCTTAACTACCACCAGTATGCGCAGGCATATGAATGCTAAACACCCCACTCAGTGGCACCAAGCCCGTTCACCTCCGGCCGTGCACACCACTGCTCCTTCCCCTGTGTCAGCTGATAGTCAGCCCCCTGCCCAGGACCCTGGCACAAAAACCCCATCGTCGCCTCCACGATCCTCCACAGCATCCACCAGCGTTCAGCTCTCCATACCCCAGACGCTGGAGCGGAAAAGGAAATATAGTGCAACCCACCCGCACGCCCAAGCCCTTAATGTCCACATCTCCAGATTGCTTAGCCTGGAGATGCTGCCCTATAGGCTAGTAGAGACCGAGGCCTTTCGCAACCTCATGGCGGCGGCCGCCCCTCGGTATTCGGTCCCCAGCCGCCACTACTTTTCCCGATGTGCCGTCCCAGCCCTGCACCAGCACGTGTCAGACAACATCATCCGTGCCCTGACCAACGCCGTTTCTGACATGGTCCACCTGACCACGGACACGTGGACGAGTGCTGCCGGGCAGGGCCACTATATATCGCTGACGGCACATTGGGTTAACTTGGTGGAGGCTGGGACCGAGTCTGACCCTGCGGCTGGTCATATACTGCCGACGCCGAGGATTGCGGGGCCTACCTCGGTCCAGGTCTTTCAGGCCTACTATGCCTCCTACTCCTCCCACACCTCCTCCACCTCCTCCTCCTCCGAATTACCATCCGTGGGCAAGGCGCCATCAGTTGGTTGCTCTAGGCACAGCAGCAGTGCCGTCGCTAAGCGACAGCAGGCGGTGCTCAAACTGCTGAGCCTAGGCGATAAAAGGCACACCGCCCAAGAGCTATTACAGGGCATTCCACATCAAACTTGTTAACTTTGTCGCCACCCTGCTGTGTAATCCACAAAATATACTGGCAAACTTTTATCATTTACCGATATTATTTCAGCGCTTCTTGCGCATCTGTTTACATTCCCCTCACCCGCCATATCCCAAACTTATAAGAACGCTACTACACTTGATCTTTTACAAAAGGTTCTTAGAAGTGCTGTTTGGGGAGTAGCCTAGAGACAGGGGCTTGGATTGGCGAAAGCTCGCCTGGCAGCGGAGCGCCAGCTCCATCCCAAGATCCAACTAACATAGTTTTAACTGCAGCACCTTTAATCTACTACTAGTTCACTGCCTCCTTAATAATAATAATAATAATAATAATAATAATAATAATCTTTATTTATATAGCGCCATCATATTCCGTAGCGCTTTACAAATCATAGGAAACAAATACAAATGTAATATAACAGAGCACAACATTTGTATGGAACAACAAGAGTGAGGTCCCTGCTCGCCAGAGCTTACGGTTTATGAAGATGATGGGATAACACGAGGTAAAGGAATATTTAATGGTCAAGCCATTCTTCTTAGGGAATAGAACAAAATATAATAAATGGAATTGCTGTCGCTTGAACCACTCAGCCGTCATCTTATATACCAGGTCCAGGGTGAATGGGACTGCAGAGAAGTCTGGTGCCTGTTGGTTGCTGGATAACAGATGGGAGGACGACACAGGACGGGTTAGTAGAAGAGTTAAAACTTCATGCAGTTAATGAGTGTTATAGGCTTGCCTAAAGAAATGGGTTTTAAGAGCACGTTTGAAACTTTGGAGGTTAGGTATTAGTCTGATAGTTCGGGGCAGAGCATTCCATAGAATTGGTGCAGCTCTAGAGAAGTCTTGGAGACGCGAGTGGGAGGTCCGCACTAGGGTAGAGGTTAATCTAAGATCACTGGCGGATCTAAGAGCACGGGTTGGGCGATAGACTGAGATAAGAGAGGAGAGGTAGGGGGGTGCAGCATTATACAGAGCTTTATGGATGAGGGTTATTATTTTAAACTGTATTCGAAAGGAGACTGGCAGCCAGTGCAGCGACTGGCATGAACTGTAGGCATACATGGTCCCCTTATCAAACGAGCTGTGTCAGGCAGAATTTTGGGTTGTTTTCATGGCTTCCACATCAAAGTTGTTAACTTTGTCGCCACCCTGCTGTGTAATCCACAAAATATACTGGCAAACTTTTATCATTTACCAATATTATTTCAGCGCTTCTTGCGCATCTGTTTACATTCCCCTCACCCGCCATATCCTAAACTTATAAGAACGCTACTACACTTGATCTTATACAAAAGGTTCTTAGAAGTGCTGTTTGGGGAGTAGCCTAGAGACAGGGGCTTGGATTGGCGAAAGCTCGCCTGGCAGCGGAGCGCCAGCTCCATGCCAAGATCCAACTAACATAGTTTTAACTGCAGCACCTTTAATCTACTACTAGTTCACTGCCTCCATACATGGTCCCCTTATCAAACGAGCTGTGTCAGGCAGAATTTTGGATTGTTTTCATGGCTTCCATGTTAACTTTGTCGCCACCCTACTGTGTAATCCACAAAATATACTGGCAAACTTTTATCATGTACCGATATTATTTGAGCGCTTCTTGCTCACCTCCTTTGGTTCCTCTCTGCCACCCATTGGTTTGAAGCCTGAGTCCATTTAGGGTATGTCGCCATGCCACTCTCTAGCCTGCCGCTGCTGCCGCTGCCTCTGCATGCCGTCCCCTATAGTGTCAGGGTCAATTATTGGATGTTTTAGATGCTATCTAGCTTCATTCTGTCACTCTGTCATGGCCATGCTGTTGCCCATAATTTTGGCATAATGGTGCGTTTAAGCAGCCTCAGAGGCATCCATGCATGCTGCCCCTGCTGTTTCCTGTCCATTTCCGTGGTGTTTCCATCCTTTTCTGAGGTTTCCAGGTGTTTGGCCAAGCTTCCCTGTGCAGAGCCTTGGTCCCCTTGAAAAATGCTTGAGTCTCCCATTGACTTCAATGGGGCTCGTTATTCGAGACGAGCACTCGAGCATCGGGAAAAGTTTGTCTCGAATAACGAGTACCCGAGCATTTTAGTGCTCGCTCATCTCTAACTATGACTCTTCCCAGCTCTCTATCTACAATGTCTATTTGCCCTGCAAATGTGTAGTTGCCCTCCCCCCAGGTCTTTAGTTTAAACACTCCTCCAACCTTCTAGCCATTTTCCCCCCAAAACAGCTGCACGCTCCCCATTGAGGTGCAGCCCATACCTACTGTAGAGCCTGTAGCCAACAGAAAAGTCAGCCCAGTTATCCATGATCCCAAATCCCTCCTTCCTACACCAATTTTTGATCCACTTATTTACCTCCCTGATCTCCCGCTGCCTTTCTGGTGTGGCATGTGGTACAGGTATTATTTCGGAGAAAACTACCTTTGAGGTCCTTGCCCTGAGCGTATGGCCTAAATCCCTGAAATCATGTTTAAGGACCTTCCACCTACCTCTTACTTTTTCATTAGTGCCAATGTGGACCATGATCGCTGGTTCCTCACCAGCCCCTCCCAGTAATCTATCAACCCGATCCGCAACATGACGAACCCGAGCACCGGGCAAACAACACACTGTTTGGTAAGCACAGTCTTTGTGACAGATTGCCCTGTCTGTTCCCCTAATAATCGAATCTCCCACTCTCAACACCTGTCTGACCTTGCCTGTGCTCCCATTACCTTTCTTTCTGGAGCAGACAGTCCCCTGGTTGCTAGAGGCCACGTCTTGCTGCAGCATTGCTACCCCAGAGCTGATATCCCCCTCATCCGCCAGCCTGCCAAACTTATTGGGGTGCACCAGATCAGGACTAGACTCCCTACAACTCTTCCCTCTACCCCGCCTTCTACATGTTACCCAACTAGCTGCCCCCTCACTCTGCACCTCCATACTTCCCTCCCCACACCCATCTTCCCCAGAGAGTTTGTGCTCCAGGAGCAGCAAACTTCGCTCCATATTGTCAATTGCCCGCAGCCTTGAAACTTGCTCATTTAGATCCAGAATCTGGACTTCCAGATGAGCCATTTTCACACATCCCACACGGCAGTATTCCTCCCTCGAACGGCTGTTCAAGGAAAGCATACATGGCACAGGATGTACACTGGGTAGCAATAACACTTATGGAGTCCATTGTTCTAATGGGGATTACAAGAGAAATACGGAAGAAAAGCAGAATGTACAGTCAAAGTAACACAAAATACAGCAATTACCTGCTAAAGTCCCTTAATCTTAAATCCTTTAATCTTAAATCCCACTTTGGACAATGCACACACTTAGGATCAATGTACACTCGCCACCAAGCTCGCACGCTCGCTTTTCTGATGCTTTTTAAAAGGTTTTTTTGCCCCAAAAATCTGCTGAGCTCACTGCAACAAGATCTGGCTGCAAACCACCAAACAAACTGACCACAGAAGTATATAAAGGCTGCTAATTAGATAGCCACGCCCCACTATTAATTAGGCAGCACCTGTGACTATACTGTCTAAATAAGAAAGGTGAATACCTCCCTATACCCCCCACACAATATACAGATTATGCAAGTAAAATACCTTCAGATCTACTTGGTTGCAATAAAACTCACACAAATTAATATCAGGAATTGTAAATACACTTCTCTATTTTTTGCTGGATCCAAAAAGTACTCCTTCCCTTAATCCTAAGTCCCACTTTGGACACTGCACACAGTTAGGATCAATGCACACTCGCCACCAAGCTCGCACACTTGCTTTTCTGATGCTTTTTAAAAGGTTTTTTTACCACAAAAAATCTTCTGAGCTCACTGCAACAAGATCTGTCTGCAAACCCATACAGTGAGGAACAGTACCACCATGTTCCTTTCTTCTTCCCAGAGTTCTCTGCCCCATGTAATACGTTGTGGTCGCCGCCATTTTGCTAATAAAGGGGAAAAATGTATATATATTTAAAGAAAAAAAATCGCAATTTGTTCCCACAAATCACTGTAAACTTCGGATTTGTGACAAATCAAAGTTTTCCTGAAATTCGAAATTAATTTAGAATTGTTAGAATCGATTCGCCCATCTCTAGTCACATGCCTGTGACATCTCTGAAGGTCCTTAGCCTTCACGCAAAGTACTTTCAAATGATGCAGGACAGCTTGTTTGTAATTTTTTTTTAAAGATTTTATTTTCCATTTTTCTAAATTATAACAATGCACAAAAGGCAACAACATCTGCCTCAGGGAAGTATAAGGCACAATCATGAAGTTAGGATAAGATATCAATATTGGATAAATACATCATTCAGTAATGCAATAAAAAACCCATATATTGCCTCACAGGAAACACCCCCCTCCCCAAGGCAGAGAACACTCATTCACCCTCACACACACAGAGCTATCTCTGTCTCTGTAGTTTAGCATCTTCAGGATGAAGGGCCGCTGTGGGGATCCCATGGTAATGGACTGGTATGCGATGAGCGAGCTCCACCATAATGTAAAGCAGAATGTGGGATGAGAAACACAGCCACAATACTGGGCAGAGCCAATGCACAATAAATACTATTCCTTGAAGAAGAAAGAATGCACTGAAAAAGCTCTTTTTTTAAAATCAGATATTTCTTTATTTATTTTCAATTTTAAGAACATACAAACAATAAAAGAGAAAAACAATCCCCCCTCCCCCCACCCCCATCCCAGCCAGGGCTATAAATTATTTATGGCATATTCAGCATGCATCCCTTACACTCTTAGGTCGCCACGTAGGGCTATAAAAGGATTAGCTCATAAATACAATAAGCATCACCTTATCTTGCCTATTGGCCTATATTAATTTGTAACACCTTTCCCTTAGTAATTCTGCTGATACTACTCCCGGTGTATCCAGCCATGGGCCCCATAGCTTCGCATATTTGCCTTCCGTCTTCCTTTTTTTGTATATAGCCCTCTCATTAGCATTCTGAAAAAGCTCCTTAGTTAAAGTGCAAAGTCAACAAAAAATCTTTATTTATATATTGCATAATGTGATAGACTACCATAAGACACACATTAAAAACAATTAAAATACATAATATACAAGAATAACAAAAAGTGACCTGGGGTATTGGTGGAGTAGTGACAACAACCCTCCTCAATACGAGTAAATGGTAATTGCATATGTAAACATCCAACACTAATGCCGTGTGCGTGCACACTAGACTAAAAGGTTCACAGAAATGTCCTGACCACAAGAAAAGTATCCCATCCGAGTCACACATATAAGTCTGCTAAATGCAGACCAATTAAAATGAATTCTGGAGTGTAACTTGTGTGACCTCAATAGTGAAGCGGCATAGAGTGAGAGAGGAGGGTGATGTACAGGGGTGGCTGGCTCCCCACGTGTTTCGTCGTATTCCACAACTTCCTCAGGGGTAAGTAGCCACAAGGTGAAGCAACTTACCTTAAGTAGGGTCCCCAACTACTAAGATCTGATAAGGCGGCGTGTGCTGGACGTTACGGCGCAGGAACGGAAATCCTGTAAAAGTCTCTGGAACAAATCAATATACAAAAGCGCATGCGCAGCCCTGGCCGAGGTCTAGATGTTAGGTTCGTAACCTAGATACCGAGTGACATCACGGCAATGCAGTATGGAACATAGTTATATGAGTGGAACGAAGTGTTTGAGATAGAACGGTGATCATATAATAAGGGCGCAAGTACAAAGATAGAACGATGGATATATACTTGATAGAAGCAGTCACCAGCAATTCAATATATCAGTGTGAAAGAAAAAATTTGACAGCGAAAGGGATACCTTAATTTTAATGAATACATGAGAATAACCAAGTACAGGTGATTATTTTGTAATACCCTATTAAAGAAGCCGAAAAGTTTTGGAGCAAACACTCAAATAGCGCAAATAGGTGCTGGGACATTTTATAAATGTGTTACCAAGATAAAAAAAAGGAATAAAAAGAATGGATATTAATGGTATCAAAACAAGTAATACTGCATACGCCGCCCAAAAAGACCTCATAAGTCCATCTATCCTGGGTATTTATTGCATGATATAACGGCAATAAAATTGCAACAAATGCGGTTAGTCCGAGTGAATAGTGTGGCTGGGCACCAGAACCCCAAGGTAGAGTCGCTCCCCTTGACAGATTTATAGACATAAATAGGCAATATACACAGAATAGCGCCTAAAAAGTACTCTGTCATCAAAGATATATATCAAGGCCTGTTCCATAATAATAATTTCCAGACAGTGAATAATTTTCAATTTTCAAACAGTAACTGTAACCACCTAAGGTTGATGGACAACATATATTAACCCCTTAACGACTTGGCCTTTTTAAGTTTTTTCACTTCCATTTTTCACTCCCCACCTTCAAAAATCTATAACTTTTTTATTTTTCCACATAAAGAGCTCTGTTATGGCTTATTTTCTGCGTAACAAATTGCACTTCGTAGTGACGGTATTTAATATTCCATGACGCGTACTGGGAAGTGGGAAAAAAATTCCAAGTGCAGTGAAAATGGTGAAAAAACACATTTGCAACGTTTTCTTGTGGGCTTGGATTTTACAGCTTTCAATGTGTGCCCCAAATGACATGTCTACTTTATTCTTTGGGTTGCTACGATCACAGGGATACCACACTTGTACAGGTTTTATAATGTTTTCATACATTTAAAAAAATTAAAACCTCCTGTACAAAATTTTTTTTTTTGATTTTGCCATCTTCTGGCGCTAATAACTTTTTCATACTTTGGTGTACGGAGCTGAGGGTGGTGTCATTTTTTGCGACTTTTGATGGCGTTTTCATTGTTATCATTGTTAGGACTGTGCTACCTTTTGATCACTTTTTATTAATTTTTTTATATTTTCCAAAATGGCAAAAAAATGTCATTTTGGACTTTGGACGCTATTTTCCGTTACGGAGTTAAACGCAGTGAAAAACCGTTATTATATTTTGATAGATCGGGCATTTTTGGATGCGGTGATACCTAATGTGTTTATGATTTCTACTGTTTATTAATATTAATATCAGTTCTAGGGAAAGGGGGGTTATTTGAATTTTTAGGTTTTTTTATTATAATTTTTTTTTTTAACTTTTTTTACTTTTACTTTAACTATTTTTCAGACTCCCTAGGGTACTTTAACCCTAGGTTGTCTGATCGATCCTACCATATACTGCCATACTGCAATATGGCAGTATATGGGGATTTTACTCCTCATTCATTACAATGTGCTGATAGCGCCATCGGCGCCATCTTTTTGAAGCCTCCGGCAGCATTGCGGTGTTACCGCAATATGCAGCAAAGACTTACCGGCTATGGAGAGGGCTCGGCCCGCGAGCCCTCTCCATGCACCGGGACCCGACGCGCGCCGTACTAGTACGGCGCGCGTCAGGAAGGGGTTAATTAATGAGGTCTTCGACATGGATCCAAGAGGGAAGAGCGTTGGTAAGTGCCTTTAAAGATGACCCTGTAAAGTTCAGGGTCGACCCAAAAGTTTTTTATGTTATTTTTTATCTTTGTATATAAGGGTCAAAAAAGTTCAGGCCCAGAAAAAATATGTAGAGGGCAAAACAAATCAATTATTTGATAAGAAGGCTACTCCATGAAGCAATGTCCATGGAAAACAGGAATCCATAAGGTTGGGCAGATTGTGTCTAGATCACCAGATCTTGTAAGCTTGTGCCGATGGTAACACTTGCATAGTCAAAATATTTCTGGAACTTTTTCAGGATCAAAAGGAAAAAATTATTGTAAGCCAATGGGGAATTGGAGAAGTTTGGTTATGGAGTCCAATCCCTTCCAGAAGAAAGTGCTTCATCTGTGTATCTAATTGGTTGCTTGATCCAGAACCACGATGTGCGTCCCCACTAATCAAGTCACAAGAAACAGTTTGGACTATTAGTAATAATATAAATATTATAAAGCATCTTTTGTATACCATACGTGTGAGGCACAAAAAAATGGTCAATAATCCACGTAAGTGAAATAATAAAAGGAACAATATGGAAGTGGGTGATTAATAATTAACCCCTTAATGACCGCCCTATCGGGTTTTTACGGCGGTCATTAACCCCTTAACGCTCTGCGCCGTAGCTCTACGGCGCAGAGGTATAAGGGATGTATGAAGAGGGCTCACGGGCTGAGTCCTCTTCATACAAAGGTGGGGGTTTTTGCAAAATGCATAAAACCCCCACCGCTAATAACCGCGGTCGGTGCTAGCACCGATCGCGGCTATTAACCCCCCCGTTGCCGCCGGCAAAGTCGCCGGCAGCATTTAAAAGACGGCAGCGCGCGGGCGCCGCCATCTTTTTTTCGATCGCCACGCCCCCGAACGTCATCGGGGGGCGGCGATCGGTTGCCATGGTAGCCTCGTGTCTTCTTTTGACACGAGGCTATCTGGCAGCTGCAGATTCGTTACAATGAGCCAGTGGCTCATTGTAATGAATGTGCTGCAAAAATGCCATATATTGCAATACAGAAGTATTGCAGTATATGGTAGCAGCAATCTGACCATCTAGGGTTAATGTACCCTAGATGGTCTAAAAGATAGTGAAAAAAAAAAGAAAAAAAAAAGTTTAAAAAATAAAAAAAATTAATAAAATATTAAAAGTTCAAATCACCCCCCTTTCCCTAGAACGGATATAAAACATAATAAACAGTAAAAATCACAAACATATTAGGTATCACCGCGTCCCAAAATGCCCGATCTATCAAAATATAAAAACGGTTACGGGCGGCGGTGACCTCCGAGACGGGAAATGGCGCCCAAACGTCCGAAATGCGACTTTTACACCTTTTTACATAACATAAAAAATGAAATAAAAAGTGATCAAAATGTCGCACAGACCTCAAAATGGTAGCAATGAAAACGTCGCCTCATTTCGCAAAAAATGACCCCTCACACATCTCCGTGCGCCAAAGTATAAAAAAGTTATTAGCATCAGAAGATGGCAAAAAAATTTTTTTCCTTTTTGTACACATTCGTTTAATTTTTGAAAAAGTATTAAAACACAATAAAACCTATATAAATTTGGTATCACCGCGATCGCACCGAACCAAAGAATAAATTAGGCATGTTATTTGGAGCGAAGAGTGAAAGTCGTAAAAACTGAGCCCACAAGAACGTGACGCACGTGCGTTTTTTTTTCAATTTTTCCACATTTGGAATTTTTTTTCAGCTTCGCGGTACACGGCATGTTAAAATAAATAACATTACGGGAAAGTAAAATTTGTTACGCACAAAATAAGCCCTCACACAGGTCTGTACACGGAAAAATGAAAAAGTTATGGATTTTTGAAGTTGGAGAGCGAGAATTGAGCCGAAAAACCCTGCGTCCTTAAGGGGTTAAGGGTACTTCTTCTGACGCGACGCCTTTCTACGGCGCCGCGTCAGAAGAAGTTTTCGGGACATCGGGTTATTATAGTGCCGGTGTCGGGCTGTGATATCACAGCCCAGACCCGGCACTAACACCCGGGATTGGAAAAACTCAGATCCCGGGGGTTTAACCCCTTACACGCCGCGGTCAAGCATGACCGCGGCGTGCAAGTTTGTCCCCTGTGGATCGGACCCCCCCGGTGTGCTTACCGGGGGATCCGATCCCTCCTGCCTCAGCCCTGGGTTCCGACGAGTGACCCGGGGCTATCGGCTCCTCTCTGTGCCGGGTTCCGCCTCCTGGCAGGACCCGGCTGTGTGTAACTGAGCATGCTCAGCATGCTCAGTTACTTACAGTATACACTGCAATACAAGTGTATTGCAGTGTAAAGGCTTGAATAAGCGATCGGATGATCGCTTATTCAAGCCAAGAAGTAGAAAGTGTAAAAAAAAGTTTAAAAAAAAAAATTAAATCTTTTTACAATATAATTAAATAAATAAAATAAAAGTCCCATAATCTCCCCAGTATCACATAAAATGCAAATAAAGTAAATAAAACACAAAAACACGTACATATTTGGTATCACCGCGTCCGTATTAATCTGTACAATAAATCTAAATCAATATTGAACCCGCTCGGTGAACTACGTAAAAAAAAACTCGAAAAACTTCCCATAATATACAATTTTCCATCAAACACCATCACAAAAAATGTTCTAAAAAGTGATCAAAAAAAGTTACGTTCCCTAATATGATACGACTGAAAAGAACAACTGTTTTCGCAAAAAATAAGCCCTCAACCAGATCTGACAACAGAAAAATACAGAAGTTATGGCCCTGAAAAGTTGTCAATAGTAAAAACAATGCGATTTTCTCCAATATTGGTTTTGCTCAGGAAAATTGAGCAAAAATAAGAAAAACTATATAAATGAGGTATCACCGCAATCGTAGTGAACCAGAAAATAAAGAAAATATTATTTTTACGTTACGGTGAGCGGGGGGGAAAAAACAATCCAAAATAAAAATTGATGATTTTGTTTGTGTCCCCCTTGAAATAGTTAATAAAATCTCATGAATTAGCTTTAGACTCCCAAAATAAATTATCTATACATTGTATCTCATCCCGTACATAATGAGCCCTCATATGTTCGCATTACCAAAAAGAAAAAAATGTATAGGTCGTACAATGTGACAATACAAATCTGCTGTACATGGCGCCTCCATTCATTCTATGCCCGGCCGTGCGCCCGTACAGCAGTTTACCACCACATATGTGGGATAAGTACACTCTGGAGGAATTGGGCATCAAACGTTTCAGTGCGTTTCATCATTTAATTTATTCTGAAACTGTCAGTTTGGCCTAAATGAATGTATTTTCCAAAAAAAATTCTATAGTTTCTAAATCGCAGGTCCATATTTTTTAACCCATGTGAAACACTTAAAGGGTTAATGGACTTAATAGAAGTTGTTTTACATATGTTGACGGGTGAAGTTTCTATAGTGGGGTAATTTATGGGGTTTTACTATTATTAAGGCCTCTCAAAGTCACCTGAAAGCTGAGTTTTCCCTCAAAATGTGAGTTTTGGCAATTTTCATGAAAATAAGAAAAATCGCACCTAAAGTTCTGCACCTCATAACATCCTAGAAAAATGACTGGAAGCATAAAATATCATCCCAACATAAAGCAGATATTCTGTAAATGTTAATTATCAAACTTTTTGGGTAGTTTTACATCTTGTCTGGAAACCAGAACATTTCAAACTTGGAAAATGAAGAATTTTTACAAACTTTTGCCAAATTTTCACTTTTTTTCAGAACGAAACGCAAAACGTATCACTTAAATTTTATAACTAACATGAAGTACAATGTGTCACGAGAAAACATTCTCAAAATCACCCGGATATGTTAAAGCGTTCCAAAGTTATAACCAATTATCGTGAGACTTGTCAGATTTGAAAAATCGAGTCTGGTCATTGAGCTGAAAACTAGTGTCGGTGATAAGGGGTTTAAAAATACCATATACTTAGTGAAATGGCGAATAGTGCTTTGGAAAAGGGAAACTTGAACAATATTGAGATACCTGGGTGTGAGACACAATAGAGTGGTGAATGAACAGGTAAGTAAACAAATGGTAAGGAATATGTGGAAGTGTGTCACTGGTTATTAGAAGTCACAATAACAGTGAAAAAACACATGATTTGGAGCATGAAGCTTGAGCACAGAAGTGAACAAAGTGTAGAAAGATGATAAGATGCGCTGACAGCATAGTGAAGTGAAAAAGGAACCCTGGTGCAGGATATAAGAAAGTGAAGCTGGGAAGGTGAGGGGCCCTAAGCAGATAATGCAATGTGGAAAACGTGCAGACCAGACTTGAAGGGGCCATAAGGGCCCAAGACTATACAAAGTGAAAAAATGCTGTGATAAGAAACAAGGGGGAAGAATTACCAAAAGAGAAGGTATGTAATTAGATGAAAAAATGAGATGATGATGACTTGAAGATACAAGGGGAGCAACATCAACCATGGTCGTGGTACACAATTATAGTTCTTATCATCTTTGTTTGTAGAAGCCTCTGAATAAAATTTCTTCATTGATACCCTGTGGGGAAAAGCATTTAAACATGAAAATCCACTGGGCTACTTGTCGTAATAGTTCTAAAGACACGTCACCACTAGAGATGAGCGAGCACAAAAATGCTTGAGTGCTCATTACTCGAGTCGAACTTTGTCCGATGATCGAGTGCTCGTTTCGAATAACGAACCCCATTGAAGTCAATGGGAGACTCGAGCATCAAGGGGACCAAGGCTCTGCACAGGGAAGCTTGGCCAAACACCTGGAAACCTCAGAAAATGATGGAAACACCACGGAAATGGGCAGGAAACAGCAGGGGCAGCATGCATGGATGCCTCTGAGGCTGCCTAATCGCACCATTATGCCAAAATTATGGGCAACAGAATGGCGATGACAGAGTTACCGAATGAAGCCAGATAGCATCTAAAACACCCAATAGTTGACCCCGACACTATAGGGGACGGCATGCGGCGGCAGGCTAGAGAGTGGCATGGCGATATACCCCAAATGGACTCAGGCTTCAAACCAATTTTAAAAATGTATTTTGCCGAGGATAACGTGTAGCACTGTACGTATCAGTATTTTGCCTGGTTATGGCAGCAGAAAGGAACCAAAGGAGGTGAGCAAGAAGCGCTGAAATGATTTCCTATGTGAACAAAAGTTGACGGTATATTTAGTTGATAACACAGCATGGTGGCAACATAGTGACCAAGTTCCATAACTTATCTGGTGAAACACCCAAAAAATGAGCCTGACACAGCTTGTTTGCTTTGGAGACGACTTTTGGAGGAAGCTATGGAGACGGCGTCTGGAGGCTGCTATGGAGACGATGTGTGGAGGCAGCTGTGGAGACAATGTGTGGAGGCAGCTGTGGAGACAGCGTGTGAAGGCAGTTATGGAGATGGCGTGTGGAGGCAGCTATGGAGACGGCGTCTGAAGGCTGCTATGGAGACGTGTGGAGGAAGCTATCGAGACGACGTTTGGAGGCTGCTATGGAGACGACATGTGGAGGCACTGAACACTATGGTTCTGTGACACTGGTCCCTTTGTGCCCTGTGCTGACAGCCTACTTGCCAGCCCTCCACTGACATGCAGCCCGGACGGGTCCCCAATCACTCCTGCCCACTTCCAAGATGGCCGCCAATATACCAGACGCGCTGTTATCGCGAGTGGTGAGACTCAAACGGTGAATGGTGTCGCGCTGCTGCATGCGAGCGATCGCGGAGCTGCAGCCGACATTTCCGGAGCTATCCCTCGTCTGGTTGGTAAATATGGCCCTCTCTTGGCAGCATAACTGAGTGTAACTTATATGGCACCCCCGGCCCACCCACACGTTCTATTTAGGTGTTGCTATGCAACCTGTAGACATGCACACACCGTATGTTTACAAACCGGAGATACCGGCATCATTCAATGAGTGTTTCCTCACTTATGTTTATACTGTGTCACCGTTTCATCCTGTTTTAGACTATTTGTATATTGCGATGAGTATTCACTTTGACGCATTTATTGCACATATTTATGTATTTTCACTTTGTTAACGCCACTGATGACGTCACATCCTGCGGGGGATTTAAACCCGCCATGTAACACCTGTCTTCACTGCTTGAAAATGGCTACATTGAGCTAGCCAAAACATAGCTTTGTAACCACATGTGAATAAACACATCCTGAACTAGGAAGACGGAGTGCTGCTACTTTCTCTACTACCCCTATGTAACCGGGTCTTGGGTCAGACCCACGCAGTCAGCACCCACATGGATTGAATCCCATTTTGTTTCTCACTGTGCTGCCTACCCGTTATATGCTGGGTTCCATTGAGTGGGATGTTTAGCATTCATATGCCTGCGCATACTGGTGGTGGTTAAGCTAGTAGTGGTGGAACCACTGCTTATCCTGGTGTGGCACAGGTTGCACAGCACAGTCCGTCGGTCATCCGGTGTTTCTTTATAGAACCTCCAGACTTCAGAAAATCTAGCCCTCGGCACGGGAGCCTCACCACGTGAAACATTTGGCGCTGATGCACCAGCTCTGGCTCTGCCTCTCCGTCTGGCCCCACCACTGCCTTTTCCAACCTGTTCTTGTATAGGACTCGCCTCCGTCTCACAAGCACTAGGTTCACCCGGCCTATCAACCCAGCTTGGGTCTGTCACCTCATCATCCTCCGATCCCTCAGTCTGCTCCCCCCTCGGACTTCCTGCCCTGAACTTCACCACTGTCTGACAACCGTGTCTCCTCATCGTTCAACACCTCTTTACACACTTCTTCCACTATGTCAAGAAGGTCATCATGACTGCGACTAGTGAAAAACCTGGGCATCGGGAAAGAGCTCAGCAGCAACCTGACAAGTGGTTTGTGAGTCTGGGAAAGGTCCAGAAAACAGTTCCTCAGAGTATGCCGGCTCAAATGCCCAATTTTCTTGGGAGGGGGCAGGAGGTTGAGGAGCTGGAGGAGTGCTCACTTGGGTAACATGGGTGGACTGCGTGGAAGACTGACTGGTGGATAAATGACTAGAAGCATCGTCCACAATCCACGACATCCCCTGTTCGCACTGTTCTGGCCTCAACAGTGCTTTACCACGAGTTAATAGATCAAAACGTGTAGAAGAAATCAGACAGCAACCACAGAAAATGATTGCTATGGCTAGTTTCTAACCTACACTGACAGCACACAAAAGGATTTTGTGCTGTGACTGAGTGTGTCACTTTAAATTTTGAAAAACGCTAATGTAGCCTAACAAGGGCTGTTGGGTTCTTGGAGAATCACTCTTGCCTAACAGTAAGGTTCTTGGAGAATCACTCTTGCCTAACAGTAAGGTTCTTGGAGAATCACTCCTGCCTAACAGTAATCTACAAGCACCCTAACGCTATCCCTGACCAGCAGCAGCTCTCTCCCTAACGGTATCCAGACAGAGAATGATCCGAGCTGCGCGGGCAGGGGCTAGTCTTTTCCTTTGTCACCTAATCAGGCCAGCCAACCACTGCTATCGACATGTAAGTGTACCATGTGTTGCTGGGTGTACTGCAGAGTCTCATGGCTTGTGATTGGCTCTGTTTCTGGCCGCCAAAAATCTAAACGCCGCAAGATGACATTTTCTCAAGCGGGCGAAATACTCGTCCGATCACCGATCAGTTGCGAGTATGCTAATGCTGGAACGAGTATGTTCGCTCATCTCTAGTCACCACCACTAGTATTAGGGCGGATCCTATCCAGATCTACCATTTGCAGGCCACTGGTCTTGCCCCCATGAACTGTACGAAAATGTGCAGCTACAGATGACAGGAACTTACCTTTTGAGAAGTCAGAATGAGCATTATTTATATTTGATAAATGTTGCTGTACTCTTTTTCTCAACTCCTGTGTCGTCTGTCCCATATACACCTTGTTGCATGGGTAAATAAGGGCATAGATAATATTCCTGTATCTGCAATTAATATAGTTGTGGAGAGAGAACCGATCTTGGTTGAGTGGGTTTACAAATTCTCTTGTGGGGTGCAACAGCAGGCATACTGAGCATTCACCGCAAGGAAATGAGCCCTTCAACCTTGAGCCTCTCCCCAGGGGGACCACCGGACGAGTAAAGTGACTTCTTGTTAATTTATCCTTCAAACTGGTGGCACGCCTGGGTACAAGTTTAGGTTTGTTGTCTATGTTTTAGCCGGGGTTCAGAATTTAAGATCTCCCAATTTTTGGCTAGAATCTTTCTTATGTTCATCCATTGATTGTTGAACCTTGAACTGTGAAGACTGTCTTAGTGGTTTCGGGGTCAGGAAGTCTGATCTCGAGGTATCCCGTGCCCTCCGCAAGGCTTGTGAGATAACATTCCTATGGTAATTCCTTTCCTTAAAACTTTCTGTAATGTCCAAGGCATTTCTACTGAAGTCATTCTCCAAGGCACAATTCCACCTCAGGCGGATAAACTGTCCAACAGGTATTCCAGTTTTGAGATGTTGCGGATGAAAACTTTGATAATGAAGGAGGCTGTAAGTAGCTGTGCTCTTTCTGTGCAGGTCTGTACATAAATTGTTATTCCCGATTGAGATCTTCAGATCCAGAAATTCAACTGCTGTTTGTGAGAAAGTGGAAGTTAGGAGAATGGTGACAAATATCCAAAGGATAAATCCATAAATCGATGCCAGCCTATTAAATGCCGTGAGAACAATTCTGATGAGTACATGTGTGTGTCCTCCCACCAACCCAAAAAAAGGTTGCCGTAGGAGGGCGCACAATGTGCACCGATCGCCGTGCCGGAAACCTGTCTGTAGAATCAAATACAAAGTAATTGTGTTTGAGTATGAACTCAAGTATATCCAATACAAAGGAATCCAACCTTCGATACCCAGGAGAACATTTGTCAAGAAAAGCTGCCAGGGCCCGTAAACCATCATCATGCGAAATATTCAAATATAGAGACTCAACGTCCAGTGTGACCAGCCAAACATCCTGAGAGAGGTGTGTATAGTTCATTTTCAGCATTAAATCTGTTGAATCTCTGATAAATGAGGGTAGTGCAAGTACCAATGGTTGTACGAAAAAATCAATGAACATACAAGCTCTTTCACAAAGGCCCCCAATCCCTGACACGATAGGCCTGCCTGGTGGGCAGGTCAGGGATTTGTGGACCTTTGGGAGCATGTAAAATGTTGGGATGTTAGGGTCAGTCACTGTAAGGAATTTATGTTCTTTTTTGGAGATAACCCCATATTTCAATGCTGCATCCAATAGAGTGGTTATTTTTTGGGAGAAAACCTCAGTTGGGTTGGAGGGGAGAGGCGAATAGTAAGTTCTATTTTCCAATTGTGTTTTGGCCTCTTTCATGTATAATTCCACCGGCCACAGTACTATGTTTCCCCATTTATCCGCCTCCTTGGTAAGGAAGCTGGAGTTGGATTTAAGCTTTCTTATTGCTAGTCTTTCACCCTTAGAGAGGTTTTCACCAATAAATGGATCATCCTGAAGGTTTTCAATATCCGAAATCATACTTTTGAAAAAAATCTATAATCTATAAATCTGTAATGCAGGTATCAAGCCCAAATTTGGTGTTATTTGTGAGGGAGTTCTTAAGGGGCAGATCTTCCTACCTGTGTAACTTGAATCAGAGTTCTCCTGTAGGAGTTCCAAAAGGTCACTGACGATCTTCTGCGGGGAGACTTTTATAATCAGATGTATGAGCATTGTAGTAGTCCTTTTTCCTAAATGGCTTTGAACCCTTCAAGTGGTTCCCAAGAGGGAAAAACCCAAGTGGAATCTAGCGTGCATAAACACCCAGAAAAATGCCACATGTACAGAGTGGCAATAAATAATCAATTTGAAAAGCAGAATGTGGGGTGAGAAGCATAGCCACAATACTGGGCAGAGCCAATGCACAATAAATACTATTCCATGAAGAAGAAGGAATGGACTGAAAAAGCTCCTTAGTTAAAGTGCAAAGTCAAAAAAAAAATCTTTATTTATATATTGCATAATGTGACACATTAAAAACAATTAAAATACATAATATACAAGAATAACAAACTGGGACCTGGGGTATTGGTACACTGTAAAACACCCACTGAACTCACTGAGTAGTGACAACAACCCTCCTCAATACAAGTGAATGGTAATTGCTTGTGTAAACATCCAACACTGATTCCGTTTGCGTGCACACTAGACCAAAAGGTTCACAGAAATGTCCAATTATGACACCAACTGACCACAAGAAAAGTATCCCATCCAAGTCACACATATAAGTCTGCTAAATGCAGGGTCAAAGCAGTGTAAATTGACAAATTAAAATGAATTCTGGAGTGTAACCTGTGTGACCTCAATAGTGAAGCGGCATAGAGTCAGAGATGATTGTGATGTACAGGGGTGGCTGGCTCCCACGCATTTCGTCGTATTCCACGACTTCCTCAGGGGTAAGTAGCCACAAGGGGAAGCGACTCACCTTAAGTAGGGTCCCCAACCACTAATATCGGACAGGAGATGTAGCAGAGTTCACTGCGTCACTATAGCATTAGCTGGAGAGGAGAGCATTAACAAGAAGAGAAGGCTCAGGATGTAGCAGAGTTCACTTGAGACACTATAACATTGGTTGTGCAGAGTTCCCACGGAACATACTGGCCAGAGCAGTAGAAAGAGTTGCAAATAACTAAATGGATGGGAGGTAGGCCCCAACGTGCACTCCACAGCTTCAGGGAGTCAGCAGAAGGACAAGGGCAGCAGGATTGTGCAGGTTTCTTTCAGGAGTAAACGGAGCTCACTCACCGCACATCTTACTCCATTGGCAACAGGCCTAATTGCTCCAGCTTGTTTGTAGTTGGCCAACCTGTAGCATGTGATGAGTCAAATGCTTGTTAGAAAATGCACAAGAACATGTGTGTGATAGCAAAAAGGAGTAATCTGTATTAACAAATGAAACAATATATACAAAAACAACACATATAATTAAAAACATCTAAAAGGGGAGGAGGATACAGCCCAGCTGTACCCCTCACACAATTATGGACTGAGGGGGGACAGTGGCACCTGATAATACCAACAAACTGTCACCCCAAGGCGACCCAGTTTGTTTTTTCAGTACATGGCATGGAATATTAAATACCATCACATTTTAATCCACAAAAAAGCCCTCAAAGAGCTCCATACATGAAAAAGTATGTGATTGATTTTTAAAGGAGTGGAACAAAAAAATTAAAATGCAAAAATTTAAGGACATAGTTGGGGTTAACATAGTAATTAAAGATCTTAGACAAGGTTTATATGCTCAGCATGACAGAGCAATGGGAAATAAGGTGATTATATTTGCTGAATGAATTGGCAGTACATTATTCTAATCCCTCCCTAAACAATATTATGAAATCTGTAAAGCTATATCTTCTCCTAACACACAATAGTCCCGTTGTATGAGAGAGCATTTGGTGTAGCTGGATAGTGGTTTCTGGGTAAGAATTACATTGATTTGTAACATTTTATAGCATAAAAAATAAAATCATGTAATGTACTGCTAATTAAAATTGTACTACTACAGAGAATTTGAAGCTAAACAATATTAAACATGTGTTACTTAAACTTAACATATTTAAAACTGTTAAAATTGATGTTCAATTACTGTACCTCATTATTTCTCTGCTTATTAGTGGCTCATTTAAAATTCCACATATCATTTTCTGACTTATTTTTTTTTTATTGGACTATTTTTTATGGCTTTTATGACTATTTTTAAGGCTTATACTTACCATCCCAAATGTACTTATTGTTGTTATTGCACTTTAATTGTGTTTTGTTTGCGTCTTTTATTTGCTGTTTTTGAATTTAAGTGTTTAAAACCATAGATCTCCAATTATTATTCATGTTCGAATTGTATACTCATTTTTTTAAATAGAAAAATGCACTACTAAATAAAA
The DNA here is from genome assembly GCF_040894005.1 of Engystomops pustulosus. Classification (NCBI taxonomy): domain Eukaryota; kingdom Metazoa; phylum Chordata; class Amphibia; order Anura; family Leptodactylidae; genus Engystomops; species Engystomops pustulosus. The sequence goes on along the minus strand of NC_092413.1, from coordinate 78,874,624 downwards.
CGTGACCTCTGAGCTAGAACTAGGAACTGATATTTCTGATTCCTACAACGTTTTACTGAATACTGTGTACCTTGTGATCTGAAAGGTAAAGACGGCGATAAACCATCTTAGCCATCGCTATGGGATATTCTCGGCAACTTTTTTAACCCCTTCACGACTGCCATCCCTATATACATCCTATTTACACATGCACCAAGAAACACAATTTAAACAGAAGAATCTACCCTTTAATTTGTTGCATGGAGTGTGTATGGATGCTTATATACAGCTTTCTATTCTTGATTGTAACTTTAAAAGTAGTTAACTCGGGTTCTGTTCATACACACTCCATATATCATATTAAAGGGGAAACTCTCATATTTAATATGACACCAGAATACTTATAGGAGCAAGGATTCAGGAGATATAGGCATTGAAAATGGGATAAGTAATGGAATAATGTGGCACATATTTATAAACTATTTTGGTAAAAGCAACTAAAACTTTAATTGGAACAATGACATAAAGGCTTATTTTTTCATATTTGTAGTCAATTATTGGCACATTTTATAAAAGAAAAAAATATGTACCTGTAATTAATAAAACAATCATATAGTGTTAATGTCTCACAAATCATGAAAAATAAACAAAGTAAATATTATTATGATATACAAAGCTTTTCCATCGTCCTTTAAAGAAGTGCATAGCAGAACTTCAAAAATTGATCTGGACATTCAGGCAGCAATGACCATCGATCACAAAGGGGTTAAAGACATTTTCCTAGTGATCTTAATAAAATAGTTGATCACTTGATCTCAGCCAATACTAGAAAGGGCTACAGTTGCATATACATGACCGCACATTTGGGCAAACAAAAGCAGTGTAAAAAGCATGTCAGCTAAGTTTGCATGATGTTAGGTCTTGGTTGGCATGGTGCATTAAAACATTAATGTTGTTTTAATACTTTTAGAATGAACACAGTTCCCCTGAAAATAAGACTTAGCGGCAGTCATTGCTATAGTTTCCCTCATGACATACATAAGTATAAGAAGATTATTTAGATACTATAAGAGGCTGTGATATAGGTGTAGAATTAATGAAATAAAATCAGTTGTGTTGCAAATGCTACAAGCAACTGCCCAAACAAGAAAAGGTCATTGAAGGAGAGTGCTAAACATGAGAGATCGGACAAATAATTCTAATAGAAATGGAGTATCAAGAAAATCAGCATGAAATTCAGTTTAGAGAGTTATAAGGATGTTGTAAGGAAATTGTTTTTATAAAATGTAGCTTTTTGTTCATAAAAACCAGGATCGTTAAATGTACCATAGATTGTTGTATATGAAAATATGTATGATTTATGTGATGGCATGACTAGAGTAAATGTTGATATCTTTCATTGCATACAAGACTTTTGACCCTGAGTAAGGGGATAGAAGTGTGTTAATGTTACAATCCTCAGAAGCTATTCTGCAAACATGGTACTGCATGTGTCTTTATATCAATTCTCTCATGTGCTCCCGTTCCATCTTGGGGTTCCTGTAGTATCCCATTTCTCTCAATTCTCTTATTTTTAGCAAGACAATTCTTTATTATTTATTTAACATGTGCATTTATCTGTTTGGATAATTTGCGGCCAGATCACAGCCCCCATAGACATCTAAATCTCCTGGCCATGATCCGGAGAGCACAAGGTTTGACACCGCATCGTGACCAAGTCAGGAAGCTCCTCTTCCTATAGATGGGTGTTGGAAGACCGTGCTTAAATTGCCATTGACCTGGTCCCTGCTCTTGGTATCTTTGTAGTGCTGATTGTCTTGCTTTTCCTTTGATTAACTGTTTGGCTTTTTCATGAATCAATCAGGTATTAACCCCTTAAGGCTGCAGGTTCTTTTTCACTTATTCTTCACTCTCCACCTATAACTTTCATTTTTTCATGTACAGAGCTATATGAGGGCTTATTTTCTACATAACAGATTTGACTTCTCAGTGACATTATTTATTATTTCATGCCATGTAATGGAAAGCTGGTAAAAAATTCCAAATGTGTTTAAATTGGCAAAAAAAAACACATTTATGTCACATTCTTGTGGGTTCAGTTTTTACAAATTTCACTGTGCGCTTCAAATAACACCTCTGCTTTATTCTTTGGTACTGTGCGATAACTATGATACCAAATATATATAGGTTTTACAGGCAGTCCCCTAGTTAAGAACCCTTTTTATTACATTTTTTACATGATGTAGCATGGTGTTAAAGTAGTTTTTTGGACATTTGGATGCTATTTTCCGTTATTGAGTTCACCACCGACAATAACCGTTTTTATATTTTGTTAGATTGGGCATTTTGAGATACGGTGATACCTGACATGTTTGTGATTTTTACTGTTTATTATGTTTTATATAAATTCTGGATAAAGGGAGGGTGTTTTAAATTTTTATTTTTTTTTATTTTTTTTTAAACTTTTTTTAATTCACAGTTTTTAGACCCTTTAAGGTACATTAACCCTAGATGGTCTGATCGTTCCCATTGTATTGCAGTAGATGACATTTTTACACTATCAATCGAAGGTGAAGTAGCACTCCGTGCGGTTAAGTGGATATGTTTATTCCACCATAATTATGCAATGTTTCGCCTGTGACCTTAGCATGCTTGATAATGCCTTTATGGAGAAGGCGAAACGTTACATAATTATGGTGGAATAAAAATATATTCACTTAACCACACAATCTATATTGCATCTTGGGGTTTGTGTCGGACACTTTGAGAAGATCTGCACCCGACCTTTGTTTTATATACACGATGCTACTCCATATATATTTCTTTTGATTCAGCATTTTTACACAGTATTCATTACAATGAGCCATTAGCTCATTGTAATGGAACTGCATATGCCATGCAACCTCAGGTCTGACAAAGACCTGAGGCTGTCATGGCAAGTGACTGCCGTTCCCCAAGGGACCGACGATTGGAACAAAGCTAGCGTCGCCGTAGTTTTTTAAATCAAATACTTTACAAGAAAAAACAAGTAAGCAAAACAGCCGACACCCCCAATCGACCATCAATCCCTTCCCATATGATCACACAAGTCCATAACCTCAACAGATGAAATGTTAATTTTAGTGTATTAGGTGCCCCATTGAAAAAGGTAAATATTGTTATAGTATGACATGTGAAGATGTTTATGTCAAAGTTTGTGTCAAAAGTCCTACAACGCTGTGAATGGGTTAATTTCAGACAGTTTGTATACTAGGGCTGTAGAAAGAGGGGGTATTAATTCCAGAATCTTGGCGCTCATCAATGCAAGATATATTTGAGGGAAGTAAGATACTGGAAGTGGGTTATTTTCTTTTTATAAGGTAATATTTGTGGCAGGCGCATACATTGCACCTGAGTAATGGACTTGCCCTTTCCTAGTCTCAGGACATGGCCGACTCCAGGAATCTAGATTACATCCAAGTCATGTTTAGAACAGAGCTTGCAGACGTGGTCTCGAACATTTCAGCCAAGATACACAACCTTGGGCAAAGAACAAGTGACCCTACAGTCAGAGAAAACTAAATTGGACTCTCTCCAATCTCAGGTAGATCCGTTGGAAGTGAAATATGAAGATCTGGAGATCATTGCCTATGACTCTTTAATCCGGAGTGGCAATCTCGATTCAGAGGTCTCCTGGAGTATATCATCATTATATGCGAGTCTGCACTTAACCTCTTCGTTGCCATGTTGCTGCAAGTAGTTATTGGTGACCTCCAAATAAATTGCATTCATAGGGCTCATACCAAATCAGTAAGATGAACTATTCGAAAATTAGAAATCTATTACTGCATGCTGCCCAAAACCTGGCACATTGTTCATGAGAGCATGGCATCTGGCACATTCTTGCTGAGAGCATGGCTCTTAGAAGCAGAGGGAATATCGGTGGAGGAAGCTCCTCCCTTGCCCCAATGCCCTTAACTCTCCTGGTCACAAGTCATCTGACAATGCTCCCCACCTGCTAATGATCCACCATTTGAAGCTGTGGACTGATTTCTTGTAGCTTATTCCAAATAAGTATCTGATCAATTTTCTGCCATTGATAAACAGCCTCATGATTACTATTGTGACACATAATAAGGTTTAGTTCTCCAGTCAAAAGGCATAAAGCTCTCTCTTACTATCTTATGCAAAAACCGGCTGTGATAATGTTGCCAGAGTCCCATTTCTCTCAAAATTCCATACCCTCTTATTTCTACCTACAGTATGCTACATAAGCAAAGATTTATACTCCTGCTGCTATATAACTCCCGACCCTCTCAAGTAAAATCTATAATAATTGATCCTCATGGCTTTCTTATACTTATAGTTGAATCACATGACTTTAATATAGCTCTCATCAACTCTTATATCTCCTTGGAAGACTTTGTCCGAATGTTCCAACTTATTTTCAGATGTTTAGCAGGCCTGACCATTGACAAGGTATTCTGGATGGGTAACTTTTACATTTCTTTACAAAATTAATTTACATATTTAAAATAGTGGAAATAACATTACTATATACATCTCTTATTTCCCATACACATATCATTTAGATTGCATTATCCCCCCCCCCCCCACACTGTCTGCCAAGTTGGAAAAAGGAAAAAAAAACCCTATGTAACTGTCTTCCAGATTGTCTTCCTGATTTTACCTATCAGGCCTCTCCATTCCCCAATAGTTGGGGGTAGAGGTTTCATTCAGGATCTTGCAATTACTACTTTCGCAGATAGTCTGCAGATTGTTATTTTTTGTTGTTTGGTGATCTTTGTTATTCCCTCATTCATTAAATCATTAATCACTAGGAATTCGAAGGAGCAGGGTAACAGCATGTTCAAACTGTTGGAAATATAAGAGTGGATCTCAGCCCAGAAATTCTATAGTGCTGGACACCCCCAACTCATATGCAGAAAATCGGCCTGTCTTTCGTTGCACTTAGGACAGGCAGATCTATACCCCATCTTAGCCATGCTTCCAGGGGTAAAATAGAGCCTCTGTACAAAGTTAAACTGTATCAATCTATGGTTCATATTTAACCCCTTATCACCAACACTAGTTTTCAGCTCAATGACCAGACTCGATTTTTCAAATCTGACATGTCTCACGATAATTGGTTATAACTTCGGAACGCTTTAACATATCCCGGTGATTTTGAGAATGTTTTCTCTTGATACATTGTACTTCATGTTAGTTATAAAATTTAAGCGATAAGTTTTGCGATTCGTTCTGAAAAAAAGTGAAAATTTGGCAAAAATTTTTCATTTTCCAAGTTTGAAATGTTCTGCTTTCCAGACAGGAAGTAAAACTACCCAAAAAGCTTAATAATTAACATTTACGGAATGTCTGCTTTATGTTGGGATGATATTTTATGCTTCCGGTCATTTTTCTAGGATGTTATGAGGCGCAGAACTTTAGATCCGATTTTTCTCATTTTCATGAAAATTGCCAAAACTCACATTTTGAGGGAAAACTCAGCTTCCAAGTGACTTTGTAAGGCCTAAATAATAGTAACACCCCATAAAAGACCCCACTATAGAAACTTCACCCCTCAAAGTATGTAAAACAACTTCTATTAAGTCTCTTTTTAGTCTTTTTTAACCCTTTAAGTGTTTCACATGGGTTAAAAAAATATGGACCTGCGATTTAGAAACTATGGAATTTTTTTTTGAAAATACATTCATTTAGGCCAAACTGACAGTTTCAGAATAAATTAAATGATGAAACGTACTGCAACGTTTGATGCCCAATTCCTCCCGAGTGTACTGATGCCGAGTATAGAATGAATGGAGGCGCCATTCAAAGCAGATTTGTATTGTCACATTGTACACATTTTATTTTTACGGGATGAGATACAATGTATAGATAATTCATTTTGGGGGTCTATAACTTATTCATGAGATTTTATTAACTATTTCAAGGGGGACACAAACAAAATCATCAATTTTTATTTTGGAATTTTAGCATTTTTCCCCCCGCTCACCGTAACATAAAAATAATATTTTATCTTTATTCTCTGGTTCACTACGATTGCGGTGATACCTCATTTATATAGTTTTTCTTATCTTTGCTCAATTTTCCTGAGCAAAACCAATATTGGAGAATATCGCATTGTTTTTACTATTGACAAATTTTTAGGGCCATAACTTCTGTATTTTTCTGTTGTCAGACCTGGTTGAGGGCTTATTTTTTGCAAAAAGAGTTGTTCTTTTCAGTCGTATCATATTAGGGAACATAGCTTTTTTTTATCACTTTTTAGAACATTTTTTGTGATGGTGTTTGATGAAAAATTGTATATTACGGGAAGTTTTTCGTAGTTTTTTTTTTCGTCGTTCACCGAGCGGGTTCAATATTGATTTAGATTTATTGTACAGATTAATACGGGCGCGGTGATACTAAATATTAACGTTTTTCGTGTTTTTGTGTTTTATATACTGTATTTGCATTATATGTGTAACTGGGGAGATTATGGGACTTTATTTTATGTCCCGATAGGGCGGTCATTAAGGGGTTAAAGAGTAATAAACAATATTGCGGTATACATCTGACCAGTGAATAACCATGTCATGGTTAGTATCCTTTTCCCATTGTTTTTCTGAGTTAAATTTAATATCACTCAAATTTGCCCTATTCAATATTTTATATACCCTATAAATACAGACTCTCTTTACAATAAAAAAAAAGTTTATCAAAAATAGTGTTACAAGAGACCATAAATCATTTTTTATTGTTAGATTTTTTTTATAGGCATCCAATACCTGTAAATAGTGAAAAGCAAACCTATTTCCCATAAAGTATCTACCGTATATACTCGAGTATAAGCTGAGACCCCCAATTTTACCACCAAAAACTGGAAAAACCTATTGACTCGAGTATAAGCTGAGGGTGGGAAATGCATTGGTCACAGCCCCCCCAGTTTATAGCCTGCCAGTCCCCTGGAGTATATAGCCTGCAAGTTCCCTGTAGTTTATAGCTTGGAAGCCCCCTCAAGTATATAGCCAGCCAGCCCCCTGGAGTATATAGCCTGCCTGCCCCCTGATCTTCCTAATATATTTCCAACTCTCGTTAAGTAGACGATACACTGGTATCCTCCTCAATCCTCTCATTCCCAATAACCCAGCTTCCAATGCCTCAAACAGGGACATTTTGTACCCTTCCCTAATATTTTTACATACTACCTCTGAGTCCTTCCATCTATTTATGGAAAGAATTTTGGCCGCAAGAAAATATAATTTCAAGTTAGGTATAGAGAGGCCCCCTTCTTTACTTCCCTTATATAAATATTTAATCTTGATTCGGACATGTTTCCTACCCCATACCAGTTCATTCAATAACCTTTCTATCAGTTGGAAAAGCCTGTCCTCTATCCACACCGGCGACGCGCAGAGTACTTACAATAGTTGGGGCAATATCACCATTTTTATTAGACCAATTAGGTCCATTTTTGATAGGGGCAATTTTGTCCAGATAGATATCTTAGACCTAATCTTAGCGATTAGTTGCATAACGTTAAGTTCAGTATATCTTTCAGTATGTTCCGATATTTTTATCCCTAGATAATACAGACTCTGCTGTGGGTCCAATACCAATATATCATTCCCCCCGTCAAATTTAGTTCCATCCAAAGGGAGTAATAACTTCTTACCCCAGTTAATTTCAAGTCCTGACATACTCCCAAATTCCTGTATCACTTTCATAGCCCTAGTGATAGATTTATTAGGGTCTCCCAGACATAGCAGAATATCATCCGCATATAATAAGATTTTATCCATCTCCATATCAACGCCACAGCCTACTATATCGGGATCTGCTCTGATCAAGCAAACCAGGGGTTCAATAAATAGATCAAATAAAAGAGAGGACAGTGAGCAACCTTGGCACGTGCCTCTAGTAAGTTGAAACCCCTCTGAGATACTACCGTTGACCATTACCCTAGCCATAGGGGCACTATAGAGCAATCTGACCCAAGAGATAAAATTATCACCAAAACCCATTGACTGCATAACTGCCCACAGGAAAGGCTACTCCACCCTATCGAAGGCTTTCGCTGCATCCAACAACGGGATGGAGCGGCCATCGACCCCTTGATTGAGTTGTATATTCATAAAAAGTCGTTCTAAATTGGAGGACAACAGCCTACCTGGTACAAACCCACTTTGGACCGGGTGGACAAGTCCACTAGCAACCCCCTGGAGCCTCAATGCCAGTGCTTTCAGCCAGAATCTTGATATCGGTGTTCAACAGCGATATAGGTCTATATGATTCCCTCTCATGGGGATTCTTCCCTTTTTATGGTATAAGTACTATTTTTGGTATAAGTACTATTAGGGCCTCTCTCATAGACTTACCCAGAGTTCCTGTTAATAATCCGGTGTTGAACACCGAGAGCAACATTGGTAGCAGAACATCTCCAAACCTACAATATATTTCAAATGGGAGTCCGTCCATACCTGGACTGGTATATCCAGAAAATGATTTAACTGCCTTTATCACCTCCTCCAGTGTTAACGGTGGATCCAATGCTTCCTTTTGCAGTGAAGGAAGTACAGAAAATGGGATACGGGAAACGTACCCATTAAGGTACTCCACGCTAGTTTTATAGGCTAGCAAAGGTCTTTAAAATAGCCTCTGTGATACCTATCAAGGCACTGTCCTCTTTCTGTATACACTCTATTCGATTACATCCCTATTGTTGTACAACCTTTGCTAGGAGCTTCCCGGGTCTACCACATTCACAAAATTTTGCATATTCCCTTTTTGCTAACTGTAATTTCTCCAAATTATTTTCCGTAACCAATTTAGTGTATTCTTCTTGCGCATAACACAGCTGATCTTTGTGTTCTACTTCCCTTCTCATAAATTCCTTCTTACAAAACTTTATTTCCCTCAACCACCATGCTCTAATATGAATTTTTAGTGCCTACCATATGGATTCAATATGCGTGGAGTTGATATTTTCCTGCCAGAATATAGACATCTCCACTCCAGCCTGTTCATCCTTTTCTAATATAACAAGCCATCGAGGATTAAGTTTCGAAGGCCTCTTCAAGCCTCTATTTTCCATATCTAATATCAAGACAGTTAACGAATGATCTGAAGCAAGTCCATGTATGGAGCCATAAACCCAGGTGCAATATTGAGGCCTTGTGTCAGTGACTGGAAGGTCATCATCAGCTTGAACTCCCAGGTTTTCCTTTCTCTGTTGTCCCTAAAGTCACCTTTCATTATTAGGACCTTTAAATCCTTCTTGCTGTGGCCTGGTCCAGAAAAGTGTTTTCCCACAGTTGTGTCCATCGCCTCACTTATGGTGTGTCTGTGAGATTTCATTCTGCTCTGAAGTTTTTGTTGAGTCTCCCCTGCCCATCACCCTTCTCTGTGTAACATAACCTCCAGGTTTATTGCCCCAGCTTATCTTCATTGAGTCTCACCATATGTACTTATTATCTTGTTGTAACATCCCTCTAATGTTGTGTTTTTCTCTCAGTGCTTCAATTATATCCATGCCTGAAGAAGGGGCCTGTGTGCTCTGAAAGCTTGCACCAAATATAATTTTTTATGGTTAGCCAATAAAGGTATCATTCCTTAAGCACTTTTGTAGTTTTTACACAAAAGTATTTACATCAGATTTTTGATTTTTCCTGGCTAACACGGTATGTCAACAATTTTCTCAACATACTTTGACTAATGTATTCTGAGCACACATGCCTCTCAATACGCATTCTGATGCTAATGGTGCACCACAAATAGTTACCTCTATTTATACATATATAAGTAATAAACAAATGAAGAAGAACAACAAGATCTTTATTTAATTTTATTTGAATTCACTTTGAAACAAGTATGGAATCGCCTAAGGATTTAGCGTATGTCATATTGACACATAAACATGTCGTTGTCCTTGACTTCTATCCTTTGGGGATTTGTATCCTTTCAGGATATTCTGTGCATAGTGGGGCCATCTACATTTAAATCATGCAATCTATGAACTTATGTAATTATTTCCCCCGGTGAAGTTGGCACTTTGGCAATTGATAGATCTTGAACATACAAACTAAGCTCCTTATGCACATGCAAGCTCCGTGACACCGTGTCTAGGCGACTTTTCCCAGAATGCTTCATTCGGGTGCCACATCTAGTAAACATCTGGCCCCAGGTAAGGGACTGTGGGGCTTATTAGCCTATCCGAGATACTAATTCATGCCCACAACTTCCTTTATTTTCTAAAAGCCATCCTCATAGGTGCCTTTTTCCTATGACAAGTGGCGCTTCTTGATGAATCCTCCTTGATAGTTTATATAAACTCTCAACATATGCTCACCATTTTGCAGTCAGCCCTAAACCCCTGATGACGGCAGTTTCGGCCAAACTTGTCGGGAGGGTCTGGTTGAGCAATACATTTTGTCTAGCAAAGGATAGTGCAGAGGCTAAATACTTAGGTCGGAGGTTATATATAGGCTAATCCACAAGCCTTTGAGATAAAGAATTAGAGAAGTGTTGAACTTAGCAGGGAGTGTAGGGATGACTCTGAGAATAATTCTCACCCGTTTATAGATGCCCATTGTAGCGTCGGCTGCTATAAGAGAGGGAACTGATCAATCCCTCTAGCATCAGTTACTTATGAATATTAATTGAGTATCCCAATCCCGCTGCATCCGACCTCCCAGTCACTGCCCTTTGTATATTTTAACATTTTTTCAGTCCAGTTGTTCTTAAATAATATTCTAATAAAAGTTAAATTTTATTATTTGCCTGTGTGGCCTGAGGGCTATTTTTGGTTGCATGCCGATCGACTATGAGTCTTTTCAAGTAAATTTACCTGCACACTCTTACCTCCTAGCAATCCCCGGTTCCCACCCCTTTCCCCATCCTGAGTTCACAAAAATAAAAAAAAAACCCTGATTTTACGTCATAGTCCCTTTTGACTCTGCCCATCGAAATTCCTCCTCAGGGGAGGTAAGAAAAAAGTTTTCTCCTGGTAAATTACCTGGATTTTTGCCTGGGTATAACAAAGAGTATGATATATCGTGTTGTGCCAGTCTCTTTTTCAAACTTAAAAAAACTTTTTCTCTTCTGCACTGTACCACTAGAAAAGTCAGGATTTGCTGTGATTTTCAAGTTATTGTATTTAATCTCCTCCCTCTAAGGGAGTTCACAGAGGATTAGATCCCTATCCCGTGAGGATAGCATCTTCACCAAAATAGCACGGGGCTTGGAAACTGGGACTGGTTTACGACCGAGGAGTCGATGGGCTCTCTCAATCACCAGTTCTTGTGGAAAAATATCTTTACTAGAGATGAGCGAGCACTAAAAAGCTCGAGTGCTCGTTATTCGAGACGAACTTTTCCCGATGCTCAAGTGCTCGTCTCGAATAACGAGCCCTATTGAAGTCAATGGGAGACTCGAGCATTTTTCAAAGGGACTAAGGGTCTGCACAGGGAAGCTTGGCCAAACACCTGGAAACCTCAGAAAATGATGTAAACACCACGGAAATTGACAGGAAACAGCAGGGGCAACATGCATGGATGCCTCTGAGGCTGCTTAATCGCACCATTATGCCAAAATTATGGGCAACAGCATGGTGATGACAGAGTGACTGAATAAGGCTAGATAGCATCTAAAACATCCAATAATTGACCCTGACACTGTAGGGGACGGCATGCAGAGGCAGCGGCAGCAGCAGCAGGCTAGAGAGTGTCATGGCGACATACCCTAAATGGACTCAGGCTTCAAACCAATGGGTGGCAGAGAGGAACCAAAGGAGTTGAGCAAGAAGCGCTGAAATGATTTCCTATGTCAACAAAAGGTTGACGGTATATTTAGTCGATAACACAGCATGGTGGCGACATAGTGACCAAGTTCCATAACGTATCTGGTGAAACACCCGAAAAATGAGCCTGACACAGCTCGTTTGATAAGGGGACGACATGTGGAGGCAGCCATGGAGACAACTTCCATGATTAAGAGTGACAGTATGGGGCATCCATATTGCTTCTATGATTGAAACTTCAGGTCTCCAGCATGGCGGCGACAGATGGGCCGAGTTACATTATGTATCTGGTGAAACACCCGAAAATTCTGCCTGACACAGCTCGTTTGATAAGGGGACGATGTATGGAGGCAGTAAAGTAGTAGTAGATTAAAGGTGCTGCAGTTAAAACTATGTTAGTTGGATCTTAGGATGGAGCTGGCGGTCCGCTGCCAGGCGAGCTTTCGCCTGTCCAAGCCCCTGTCTCTCGGCTCCTCCCCAAACAGCACTTCTAAGAACCTTTTGTATAAGATCAAGTGTAGTAGTGTTCTTATAAGTTTGGGTTATGGCGGATGAGGGGAATGTAAACAGATGCGCAAGAAGCGCTGAAATAATATCGGTAAATGATAAAAGTTTGCCAGTATATTTTGTGGATAACACAGCAGGGTGGCGACAAAGTTAACAAGTTTGATGTGGAAGCCATGAAAACAACCCAAAATTCTGCATGACACAGCTCGTTTGATATGGGGACGATGTATGGAGGCAGCTAAATGGACGACTTTTGGAGGCAGGTATGGAGATGACGTGTGGAGGTAGCAATGGAGACAAGGTGTGGAGGCAGCTAAAAAGACGACATGTGGAGGCTGTCTCGCCAACATTCTCCTCCTCTTCCTCCTCATCCTCCTCCACCTCCTCCGATATGCGCTGAGAAACAGACCTGAGGGTGCTTTGGCTATCAACAAGGGAATCTTCTTCCCCCGTCTCTTGTGACGAACGCAAAGTTTCCGACTTCATGCTGACCAGAGAGTTTCTCAACAGGCCAAGCAGCGGGATGGTGATGCTGATGATGTCGGCATCGCCACTGACCATCTGTGTTGACTCCTCAAAGTTACTCAGCACCTGACAGGTATCAGACATCTACGTCCACTCCTTATTGTAGACTTGAGGAAGCTGACTGACCTGACTACCAGTTCTGGTGGAAGTTGACATCTGGCAGTCTACAATCACTTTGTGCTGCTGGTAAACTCTGGATAATATGGTTAATGTTGAATTCCACCTCGTGGGCACGTCACACAACAGTCGGTGAGCGGGTAGTTGGAGGCGGCGCTGCGCTGCCCTGAGAGTGGCAGCATCTGTGCTGGACTTCCTGAAATGCGCACAGATGCGGCGCACCTTCGTGAGCAAATCAGACAGATTGGGGTATGTCTCGGGCCAGGCATGGCACATGTGTCAGTCTGCCGAGTTGCAGAGCCTCTACCAGCCTATAGGGCAGCATCTCCAGGCTAAGTAGTTTGGAGATGTGGACGTTGAGGGCTTGGGCGTGTCGCTGGGTTGGTGTTTGGGCCGGGGTCCTGGGCACGGGGCTGACTAGCAGAGGCAGCAGATGACACAGAGGAAGGAGCAGTGGTGTGCCTGGCTGGAGGTGAACGGCCTTGGTTCCATTGAGTGGGGTGTTTAGCATTCATATGCCTGCGCATACTGGTGCTGGTTAAGCTGGTAGTGGTGGAACCCCTGCTGATCCTGGTGTGGCACAGGTTGCACACCACAGTCCGTCTGTCATCCGGTGTTTCTTTAAGAACTTCCAGACTTCTGAAAATCTAGCCCTCGCCACGGGAGCTTCACTATTTGAAACATTTGGCGTTGATGCACCAGCTCTGGCCCTGCCTCTCCGTCTGGCCCCACCACTGCCTCTTCCAACCTGTTCTCGTCGAGGACTCTCCTCCGTCTCAGAAGCACTGTGTTCACCCGGCCTATCAACCCAGCTTGGGTCTGTCACCTCATCATCTTCCGATCCCTCAGTCTGCTCCCCCCTCGGACTTCCTGCCCTGACAACAACTTCACCACTGTCTGACAACCGTGTCTCCTCATCGTCCGACACCTCTTTACACACTTCTTCCACTAGGTCAACAATGTCATCATCACCCACAGACTGCGACTGGTGGAAAACCTGGGCATCAAAAAAAGAGCTCAGCAGCAACCGGACAAGTGGTTTGTGACTCTGGGAAGAGTCCAGAAAACAGTTCCTCAGAGTATGCCGGTTCAAATGCCAAATTTTCCTGGGAGGGGGCAGACTCGGGGGAAGGAGGCTGAGGTGGAGGAGTGCTGATTTCAGTGACATGGGTGGACTGCGTGGAAGACTGACTGGTGGACAAATGGCTAGAAGCATTGTCCGCAATCCACGACATCACCTGTTCGCATTGTTCTGGCCTCAACAGTGCTCTACCACGAGTCCCAGTGACTTGAGACATGAACCTAGGGAGTGTAGCTCTGCGGTGTTCCCCTGCTCCCTCATCAGCAGGTGGTGTTTCACCCCACCCAGGACCACAGCCTCTGACCCCTGCAGTAGTTGGACGCCCACGTCCACGCCCTCGTCCTCTACCCCTAGCCCTCGGGTTCAACATTTTCAAAATTAAAGTGTAAACTGTAAATTTTTTTTGGATTTTATTTTTTTTTTTTTATTTGTGCTGTGGATTTTGTGCTGTGCCTGATGACTTTGAGTTATAAAAAAAAATAAAAGTAAAAAAAAAAATCAGCAGACTGTGCCTAATTCAATCAAACTCCTAATAAATTGTCCCACTTAGGTGTTTGAGATGTGTGTGTCACTAAGAGCTAAATAGAACGTTCCCAAGTCTCTCTGCAAATTCCTCACAATATGGTACTAGCTGCACTACTAGTGCCAGCAAGGCCAGCCACAAGCAAATCAACAAAATATATATGTATATATATATATATATAAATATATATATCACGCTATTGTAGGCCTAAGAAAGTCGGTTGGGTTCTTGTATGCCTAGTTTCTAACCTACACTGACAGCACACAACTGGATTTTAAGTCACTTTAAGTTCTGAAAAAAAAAATTTGTCAGACTGTGCCTAATTCAATCAAACCCCTAATAAATTGTCCCACTTAGGTGTTTGAGATGGATATGTGTGTCACTAAGAGCTAAATAGAATGTTCCCAAGTCTCCCTGCAAATTCCTCACAATATGGTACTAGCTGCACTACTAGTGCCAGCAAGCCCAGCCACAAGCAAACAAAAAAAAATAAAATATAACGCTATTCTAGCCCTAACAAGGGCTGTTGGGTTCTTGTAGACTCACTCCTGCCTAACAGTAAGCTAATATAACACCCTAGCGCTATCCCTGCAGCAGCAGCAGCTCTCTCCCTAACGGCATCCAGACAGAGAATGATGCGAGCAGCGCGGGCAGGGGCTAGTCTATTCCAGGGTCACCTGATCAGGCCAGCCAACCACTGCTATCGACATGTAAGGGTACCACGTCATGCTGGGTGGAGTGCAGAGTCTCCTGGCTTGAGATTGGCTCTGTTTCTGGCCGCCAAAAATCAAAACGGCGGGAGATGCCATTTTCTCGAGCTGGTGAAGTATTTGTCTGAGCAACGAGTAGTTACGAGTACGCTAATGCTCGAACAAGCATCAAGCTCGGACGAGTGTGTTCGCTCATCTCTACTGATAATCAGAAGTGTGGATACTGTCTATCTGTGTTTTTATACATGAATCACTGTTCTTAAATAGCAAATCCAATAAAAGTTGCTTTTTAATACTTACTAATACCCTGGTGGATAAAATACGGTTTATTGGTTGCAAGCCGGGCAACTTTTTGAAAATTTGAGTGTTGCACATTTACCCTATCCATCCAGGGCATACATTTAAAAGGGTCAAGGTTCTGCCCCCCCCCCTTTGGGGATTTGGAGATGTAGTCAAGGCACGCATTAACCCATCACCAGAAAGACTTTATGGATTTTTCAATCACTCCAATAGAAGAAATCCCGGACAGCAACGAATGCCTTAAAAAACTCAGGCAGAGGGAAATGTTCTAGATATTCAAAATGAACTGTCTGGTCACAAATGGTCTAAACGAGTCCCTTGAGAGCAATTTTTAAAACCAAGATGCACCTATCTTTACCATGCAGCTTTGGTTTGTTATTTATTTACACTATTTATTAAGTCTTCCACACATTTATTTAACAATTTTTTAAATTTATTTATTCATTTATTTATCTAATATTTTACTTATTACTTACTTATACATATATCTATTTACTTATAATCCTACTACCCTTCATGTAAACTATTCAACTTTTCATCCATTTATTTATTTAACCTCACCTTAACATTTGTCACATTCCTCATGTTGCAAACTGCCCATCCCATCACACTTTCCCAACCTGATGTTGGGTACTTTCTATAATCAATAATCTTCATCAGCAATACACCACTCACTGCTACTAGCTCACTCCTCCCCCTCCAGCTTATCCTCCTAGATCTTACGATCCAGCAGCAGCAGAAGGTCAGAAATTGGTACAATGACAGAGTGTGGAGGTGGCGGCAACATGGTGGGCAACAGAATGACACAGTGACAGAGCGTAGAGGTGGTGGCAGCAGCAGAAGCAGGTCAGAAAGTGGCACAATGACATAATGCGGAGGTGTTGGCAAAATGTTAGGCTAGAGAGTGGTGCAATGACAAAGTGTGAAGGCGGTAGCTAAATGGTAGGTCACACAGTGGCACAATGACAGAGTGAGGAGGAGGTGGCGGCATTAGCAGCAGGTCAAAAAGTGGCACAATAGCAGACTGTGGAGGTGGTGGCGGCAGCAGGTCAGAAAGAAGCACAATGACAGATTTTGGAGGTGGGGGCAACATGGTAGGCCACAGAATGGCACAGGGACAGAGCGTATCGCTTGTGGTGGCAGCAGCAGCAGGTCACACAGTGGCATAATGACAGTGTGAGGAGGAGGTGGCGGCATCAGCAGCAGGTCAAAAAGTGGCCCAATTGCAGAGTGTGGAGGTAAAATGTGGAACCTCGAAAGTGGTAGTACGGGGAATTCTCCACATTTTGGTGGTGGTGGCAACATGGTAGGTCACATAGTGGCACAATGACAGTATGAGGAGGAGGTAGCAGCATCAGCAGCAGGTCAGAAATTGAGACAATGGCAGAGTGTGGAGGTGGTGGCAAAATGGTAGGCCAGAGAGTGGCCCAATGACAGATTGTGGAAGTGGTGGCAGCAGCATCAGGTCAGAAAGTGTCACGATGAAAGAGTGTGGAGATGGTGGCAACATGATAGGTCACACAGTGGCACAATGACAGAGTGAGGAGGTGGCTGAAGCAGCAGGTCAGAAAGTGGCACAGTAACAGAGTTTGGAGATGGCACAATGACAGAGTGTAGAGGTGGTGGCAGCATCAGCAGGTCAGAAAATGGCACAATGACAGAGTGTGGAGGTGGTGGCAACATGGTAGGCCACAGAAAGGCACAGTGACAGAGTGCAGAGGTGGTGCCCGCAGCAGCAGGTCAGAAATTGGCCCAATGACAGAGTGTGGAGGTGGTAGCAAAAGGGTAGGCCAGAGAGTGGCACAATGACAGAGTGCAGAGGTGGTGGCGGCAGCAGCAGCAGAGCAGAATGAGGCACAATGACAGAGTGTGGAAGTGGCGGCAACATGGTAGGCCACAGAAATGCACAGGTACGGAGCGTAGAGGTGGTGGCTGCAGCAGCAGCATGTCAGAAAGTGGCACAATGACAAAGTGTGGAGGTGGCAGCAACATGGTAGGCCACAGAGCATTGGTGTGTTAAAATCCTGGCTGATCCACACCTGATTCATCTTGACAAAGGTCAGTCTCTCCACATTATGGGTTGACAAATGGGTTCTCCTTGGGGTAGTGATGGCCCACGCTGCACTGAACACCCGCTCTGATGCCACACTCCTGGCTTGGCAGGACAGCTTCTCTACTGCAAACTCCGCAAGTGGAGGCCAAACTTCAAGTTTGGCTGCCCAGTAGTCCAAGGGATCCTCTACTTGGGGTGGTACAGTCCAGTCCAAGTAGGCCACCAACTGCTGGTGCAGGGTCTGCTCCATGCCCTGCTGGTGCCCTGAACTGCCAAATTTTGCAGCATCTGTTCCAGGACATGAAACAGTGGAATGATGTAGTCCTGGCGACTGACAAATAACTTGGCCTCTTCAAAGGGTCTGAGAAAATGGCTGGTGAGCTGCCAGTGGCTAACACCAAAGTTGGACTCCTGTCCACTTGCATCATCAAAAAAATCATGAATGGCTTTTCTCTGTTCATACAAGGGGAACATTGGTGCAGGAGCAGCAGTTTGACAACGTGGAGTAGAAAGCGCCTTCTCCTGTTCATGGAGGCTGGGTGGGAAGCACATTCACCCAGTGTGCCCCGAAGGACATGTACTGGCCCTGACTGTAGTTACAGCTCCACATGTCTGCGCTGCCGTGCACCTTGGACGAAACCGATAAGCTTAAGGACTGGCCCACCTTCTGTTTTACATGGTGAAGGGCTGGCACTGCCTTTTTGAAAAAAAAAATACGGCTTGGAACTTTCCACCTCAGTTCGGCACAAGCCATTATTTTTCTGAAGGATGCTGAGTCCCGACTTGGAAAGGGAGGGACTGCAGTACCAACATCTTGGACAGGAGCACGTCAGCTTTTGCACCTTAGGATGACTGAACGCATACAGTCTCTTTGTAATCGCCTCATGCAATGACTGCTGGCACCGTGCATAGTGAGGAGCAGGAGCATCTGGACCGGGAGCTGCCTTCGGCAGAGGTCCTGGAGCCTTGACTGGCTAAAACGTCATGTGTGCCACTAGGTGCTGCTGCTGTTGCTGCAGCGTCAGAATGGACCACCACATCTGAGACCCGTTTCTCCCAGGCCATTGGATGGTGACGCTGCATGTGTTGATGCAGGGCCTTGGTGCCAACATTGGCTTCCTGGCCAAGCTTCACTTTCGGCCCACAGATTCTACATATACACACGCTCCTCTGGTGGTTTAACAATAAACTGCCACACTGCCAAGTTGGTAATTTTGCCAACACTCTGAGTGACTACTAACACCGCTGCATCGCTGAGCTCCTGTGCCACTGCTTACTTGGGCCTGCGAAGCGGGATTTGTAGCTCACATCCGTTTAGCTCCTGTCCTCACACTGCTGCCACCCTCCTGACTCATGGCCACAGCAGCGACTTGCTGCCTGCAACACTGCCTGATGTGCAAGCTGACACCCTCTACTCCCGATGATGAAGCCCTGGATTCACCCTGCTCCCAAGTGCAATCGGTTACATCATTATCGATTTGTGTTTTGCTGTCACTGCTATTCTCCTTAACGGTCTCTGTATGCACAGCCTCACTACTTGCAAGTGCAACATAACCTTCCGTGCCACTCTCCATATCTCTACTTTGCACCTACTGCGCGAAGCAGCGGATGTCTGCCCCACCTCTTCACTGCCAAGCAGCAAAGAATTCATCTGTGCTGTATAGTGGTGCTCAGCCCAGACCGACTATTAGATCTCTGGCTGAGGGAAATAAACAGGACAGAGGTACAGGTAAGGGCCGCTGCACTGCTCCTGGGCCATGGCAACTAAGGGTTGTATCTGAAGTACTCAAGGATTCTTGGCTGGGGTTGTCAGATGTAATTTGGGAGGAAGTGGATGAGCTAGTCCAGAACCTTTGGGTTATTAATTAACACACTGCCACTAGATGACACCGGCCGTTGTGGCCTCAGAGTCACCCCTGCAGCGACGTCCCCTTACTGTGCTGCAACCTGTGCCTGCTCCACCTGCCACCTCTCTGTCTGACATATTGGTTAATCAACTATGTTGATTTGACACAGATTTCTTGATATCTACTTTATCAACAAACAAGCACTTGAAATGGGGGGTATACAGAACCACAAAAACTGACACCCTGGACTTAGAGAAAAAAATCACTGCAGCAACTATGTGGATCTGACACTGATTTCTTGATATCTACTTTATCAACCAAAAAGCACTTGAAATGTGGGGTTTACAGAACCACAAGAACTGCCACCCTGGACTTTGAGAAAAAATCACTGCAGCACCGATGTGGATTTGACACGGATTTTGTTGAAAAAGTAGATATCAAGAAAAAGCACTTAAAATATCTCTCACTGTCTGTGCAGCAGTAAGCTCTCCTTAACTCTCTCTGCGCTGTAATGCTGCCAAGGCATATGACTCGTTTCATCACACAAAAACAAGTGGACCCTATAGCTTGCTAGGGCATATAAATAATAACTAGCAAAAACTGTTACAAATATTTCAAAAAATGACCATATTTCAGCTATACTAAAACCTTACTTTAATTTGTAGTATTATAAGATCAATGAGATATCAAAGGTGAGATTTAAAATACAGATGATGTTGAGTGTGATACAGTGGGGCACATTTACTAATGGTCCGTACATCGCATTTCCATCGGGTTTCCTGACTATTTCCGATTTGCGCCACATTTAACAGGGGTTCCATGAAACACAAATCCGGGGGCGTGGCCGTCGGACAACCCGACTGATTCGGACTAAGTGTGGGATTTAAAATTCAAATTGTGTCGCAAGACATGCACTCTCATACACCGGGAAGAAGAAGATGAACTCTGGCAGACCTCAGCGGGGAACCGACACATGGATATCGGGCGCACGATCTTGGTGAATTGCACCGGACTTCATCCTCGTCGGACAGCACACCTTGGGGATCGTGACAGGACCAGGTAAGTAAATGTGCCCCAGCGTAGTTAGTATCAAGAACCATAATCTGGTGTGACTTTGTCGGTATATATAATAAGTCCAGTGTTCACTCTACAAAATGTTATATTTCATTTTCATATCACTATTTCTAGATATTTAGGACACAAATATAAAGTTACTCTAATAGGACAGTAATAATAGTATCAAGTGAGTAAAGTAGCATCAGATGTGTGCTATAGTTATGCAGCTACTTAGCCTGGCCTGTATGGGAACAATAGAGTATTGTGTCATACCTAGTCACGACACAAATATCTTTTTTGTCTGCATCAACAATTACTAAGACCACAGTGGGCTTACAACTGACTGCGGTGTGCATGCTGAATGTGAGTGTAGCATTGGTTAAGCAAATACTCTGTAGTCTATTTGGTAGTAGTGTCAAATGGGTATAGTAGCATCAGATGTGTGCTAAAAACAAAAGGCAGTTTTTTTTTTTATAAAGCATCACACCTTTATTTACATCAAAAAGATATTTACATAGAATTTCACATCACAAAATATACATTCTCTTCACAGACAAAACATATGTGCACAAGTATAACCATCTCAAGGTCCCTGGCCACCCTTGGGTAGCGTCCTTTTGTACCCTCCTCCATCGGTCTTGGACCTCCCCTCAAAATCAATACTTTTGTTCTTTTTCTCATTTATACCTCTTGAAAAACTTTGAAGGTTGTGCACATATCTTTTTCATAAAAAAGAAGTGATCCTTCACTATTTTTAATAAATGATATAGAGTTGTGTGATTCTATCTTCATTGCTATTCTATGTGCATTATTTTTCATTAGATGTTTTATTTGTAAATATCTGAGCCAATCTTCGTTTTTTAATCCATATATCCTTTGCATCGATGAAAAAGGTATAACATGTCCATCTAGCATAATTTGTGATAAATACTTGATACCTAGTCCCCACCAAAAGGGCCTATCAGATAACTCCATTATACCTGTCAAGTTTGCGTTAAACCATAGTGGGGTAACATTAAAGTAGCCATTCACTCCCAAGATCTTTTTTAGGGCTTTCCAGGACCTTATTAGTGCACCTCCTAAGTACCATTTATGAAAAACATCTCCCTCTGTAAAAGAGCTCTCTAAAAACTCGAAGATGGTTTCTACCCTACCTTGCGCCTCTTTAACCAGTTTTTACCATAAACGGGTATTCCCTCCATCCTGCTAGTTGCCCTATTTGTGCAGCCTTGTAATACCCTTGAAAAAAGGGTATACCTAGCCCCCCTTTACTTATAGGTGTATAGAGAAAAAACATCTTCATTCTGACTCTCTTTCTTCCCCCAGATCAGACAGTGTAATATAGCTACAATCAGTTTAAAATAGGATTCCTCAACCCATACTGGTGATGCTGATAGAAAATATAATATTTGTGGGAGGAGGACCATTTTTAGGAGTCCAATTTTGTCCACTCTAGACAACCACCACTTATTACAACCTCCAATTCTCTTCCTCAATGTTCCAATTAACGGAACAAGATTTAGCCTATGATATTCTTCCAATTTACAAGATACCTCTATACCCAAATATCAAAAATTCTTCACACAGGATAATGTAACATTATCAACCGCCCACTCTTCTACTAAGGAATCTAAGGCTATCATTGTTGATTTCCTCCAGTTGATTTTCAGGCCTGAGAATCTGCCAAATTCCTCAATTAATTCCATTGCAATTGGTATCGACACAGGGGAGTCCCGTAAAAATAAAGCTAAATCATCAGCTTATAGACAAATCTTATCGTCAGGACCTCCACATCATCCACCCTAAATCTTAAGTTCATTTCTTATTTTGATGTATATTGCGAATAACAGAGGTGACAGTGGACACGCCTGTCTCGTCCCTTGTGTAAGATGAAATTAGGGCGGCACGGTGGCTGTGTGAGTAGCACTTCTGCCTTGCAGCACTGGGGTCCTGGGTTCGAATCCAACCCAGGTCAACATCTGCAAAGAGTTTGTATGTTCTCTCCGTGTTTGCATGGGTTTCCTCCGGGTACTCAGGTTTCCTCCCACATTCCAAAACATACTGTTAGGTTGTTTAGATTGTGAGCCCCATGGGGACAGGGACCAATTTGTCATGATTGTGCAGTGCTGCGTAATCTGTGTGCGCTATAAAGAATTATTATTATAATAAAGAATTATTATTATTATTTCGCTGGGTCCTATTCGAATTCTTGGTGTTATAGCCCTGTACATGCCTTTGACCAGGTGGATAAAATGGTCTCCTAGACCTAGTCCAACAGCCGAGTAAAACCGTTGGATACATTCTCCTGTGCTCCTCCCTGCAATAAACCCATTCCCTTTTGTAGTCTCATTGCAATGACTTTTGCAAATATCTTAATGTCCGTGTTTATAAATGAGATCGGGCGGTATGAATCCACATCCATTAAGTCTTTATGTTTTTTTGGAATAAGGACAATACCAGCCTCAGCCATCGACCTAGTAACCCTTCCCTTCAATCACTTCTTCTATTACCTCCAAAAGTCTAGGAAGCAACACCTCATTATGTTAAGAAAAACTGAATGGAAGGCCATCAGGGCCTGGGGAGGTATCCTTACCAAAGGAGTCCAATGTGGTTTTCAACTTTTCTAATGTAATGTAACTTTGATTTTCTGAGATTTTAGGGACCTGTAACCCCTTCAGATTCCAGATCCCCTTCTCAATTTCACTAGTGCTGAGTGTCTTTTTGGACATATATAATTGCTCATAAAAAGTTGCTATGACCTGAAGTACCCCATCTTGATCTTTAATAATTTTGCCATCATTCCTAATAGCCTGGATCAGGCTAGCTAAATATTTCCCTGGTCCCCCCCCCCCCTCGACAAAATGGGTTTGTGAATGAAAGAAAACTTGGTTTTTGAACTCTTTAAGGGCCTGTGCACATGACAGGACCTTGGATCTTGTTTCAATTCTAGGCTACGCAACTTTTGTTGAAGACTGCATTCCTGTTGACTGTATTGAATCCTGGCCTGTTTAATTTTCTCTGGTATATTCCCCCCAAATATAGTTTCAGAGCGTCCCATATAGATCTGTAACCTGCCATAATGATTTTCTGCTCCCAAAACCACTGTACTTCCTTCCCAATATCGAATTGATCTTTGAGGATAAAGATCCAATAGGTTTAGTTTGAATCCTTTTTGAGTATATGCTACCGATTTTAAAATAACCATAATGATCAGATATATACGTATATTTTCATATAACATTTTGCGAATCAAACTAAAGAAAGCAAAATTAGACAGGCACAGGTCAGAGATAGCGTCTGGTATGAGCGGCTCATACATGAGAAGGCTTTTTGATTCCTGTATAGTTTATGCCATACATCGATCCAGCCTAATTCCTCACAAAGCAAGTGCAATTTCCCATCTGGGTTAACCTAAACTTATTCTTAACATCTCCCATTATCATAAGAGGGCATTGGTCCCAAGTTTTCTTCTGTAAATTTTCAGTAGGCAAAAATCACCTCTAATGAAGCTGGAGGAGGAATGTATACAAATGCTAGAATAACTTCTAAACCTTTCAAAATGCCATGCAAAAAGACAAATTTACCCTCTTTTTCTACCAGAGAAACCTTTAGTTCAAAGTCTATATCCTTGTGGATTATTACCGACACTCCCCTAGAGAAGATGATGCCGAACGCATAAAATTCGCTTCCAGCCCACTTCTTTTTAATATGGTAGGTGTTCTCTGGGGTCTGGTTAGCTATAACATCAAAAATGTTGCATCTTTTGCATCTTTTAGATCTTTCACTAACTCCTCTAACATTCCGATGTTATTATTCTGGTTTCCATATTTAAAAAAAAAAAAAAAAAAAGGAAAAAGCCCTCTGCCAGCGGATCTTCCCCCCACCCCCAAACCGCTCATTAACCCATCTGCTCCTCGACAGGTCTCTCACTCCCCCAGATGACACCCTCCACCACCTCATTCCCCCCTCTTTATCTGTATCATTTTCCTTCGGGAATCTTTGCTTAAATAGAGCCTGCTTCTTTTATAATCCTTGTTAGTTCAACCAGTTTGCCACCTCCAAATGGGAACTGAAGAACCAACTTTTCTCTTCGTATATAAGTTTTGTGGAAAATAAAAGTGCATATTTCACTTTTCCCTCACAAAGTCTCCTCTTAACCCCTTTAAAGGTTGCTCTTAGCATCTGAGTTTCTTTGGAGTAGTCCGGATATATTGCCACATTGGCTCCATCAATGGCCAGGTCTGTCATGTCTCGGCTTTATTTTAAGATGTAGTCACGGTCTTGGGAACTTATCATTTTTCCCAAAATAGCCCTAGGTGTAGAGCCAGGGGGGAGTTTTCTTAGAGGAACTCTATGAGCTCTCTCAATACCAAAAATTTTTGAAAAACCCTCAGGACCAAAAGTGTTGTGTAGCCAGTTTGTGATTTTACTGATCATCTCCTTGTCAAAATCACCTTCTGGTATCCCTACAATTCTGATGTTTGATCATCTGGATCCATCTTCTAAGTCTGTAAGTTTATCCTATAAATTTTTGTTTGCCTTTTTGGTTGAGTCTATTATTAACTTCATGTAACAATAACCCCCAGCCACCTGAGAGGTGGTCAACACAATTGATGGTTTCTCGTATAAGTAATGGCTAGCTTGCTTTATATAAAAGAACAGACCTTTACAGCAGTAAATTTCACAACCAGTTGTTCCTTATCTCCCGACCCTTGGGGCAAAACAAATTATATAATTTAAACACCAGCAATTTAACAACCAGCAAGGTTGTGTACCTTAAAGGGAACCTGTCATCAGGAGACCCATTTTTAGCACTCCCCCAGTCCCCACAGAGCATAGTACATACACTGCCAAAGAGTTTTTGTATAAAAAAATTGGTTTTACAGAAAAAAAGATCTGCTTTCATTAGCATCTGTTGTGTGACTAGGCAGTTGCCTTTTGGGAGGAGCCGGAAAGGAGCAGTTTACCCCACCCTTGGGAAACATGTGACCTTTTCAAATATATGAATAACTACCAACACTCAGGATTGGCTGTAGAGGAGCAGGGGGCGTCGCTAAGCCTAGTGATGGGTGTTTTCATATATTTGAAAAGGTCACATGGAGAAGCAGTTCCCCAAAGGTGGGGGGGACTGCTCCTTTCCAGCTCCTCCCATTTGGCAACTGCTTAGTCACACAGCAGATGCTAATGAAAGGTACAATATAACATATCTTTTTTTCTGTAAAACCAATTTTTAATACAAAAACACTTTGGCAGTGTATGTACTATGCTCTGTGGGGACTGGGGGAGTGCTAAAAATGTGTCTCCTGGTGACAGGTTCCCTTTAATTTTTGCCCCAGGAATACCCGCCACAAATAATAATTTCTCCACTCAGGTCTCCTGGTCCTTGTGGTCTATGACCTTAACCCCTTAAGGACGCAGGGTTTTTCGGCTCATTTCTCGCTCTCCAACTTCAAAAATCCATAACTTTTTCATTTTTCCGTGTACAGACCTGTGTGAGGGCTTATTTTGTGCGTAACAAATTTTACTTTCCCGTAATGTTATTTATTTTAACATGCCGTGTACTGTGAAGCTGAAAAAAAATTCCAAATGTGGAAAAATTGAAAAAAAAACGCACGTTCTTGTGGGCTCAGTTTTTACGACTTTCACTCTTCGCTCCAAATAACACGCCTACGTTATTCTTTGGTTCGGTGCGATCGCGGTGATACCAAATTTATGTAGGTTTTATTGTGTTTTAATACATTTTCAAAAATTAAACGAATGTGTACAAAAAAGAAAAAAATTTTTTTGCCATCTTCTGATGCTAATAACTTTTTCATACTTTGGCGCACGGAGATGTGTGAGGGGTCATTTTTTGCGAAATGAGGCGACGTTTTCATTGCTTCCATTTTGAGGTCTGTGCGACATTTTGATCATTTTTTATTTCATTTTTTATGTTATGTAAAAAGGTGTAAAAGTCGCATTTCGGACATTTGGGCGCCATTTCCCGCCTCGGAGGTCACCGCCGCCCATAACCGTTTTTATATTTTGATAGATCGGGCATTTTGGGACGCGGCGATACCTAATATGTTTGTGATTTTTACTGTTTATTATGTTTTATATCCGTTCTAGGGAAAGGGGGGTGATTTGAACTTTTAATATTTTATTAATTTTTTTTATTTTTTAAACTTTTTTTTTTCTTTTTTTTTTCACTATCTTTTAGACCATCTAGGGTACATTAACCCTAGACAGTCAGATCGCTCCTACCATATACTGCAATACTTCTGTATTGCAATATATGGCATTTTTGCAGCACATTCATTACAATGAGCCACTGGCTCATTGTAACGAATCTGCAGCTGCCAGATAGCCTCGTGTCAAAAGAAGACACGAGGCTACCATGGCAACCGATCGCCGCCCCCCGATGACGTTCTGGGGCGTGGCGATCGAAAAAAAGATGGCGGGCGTCTTTTAAATGCCGCCGGCGACTTTGCCGGCGGCAACGGGGGGGGGGGTTTAATAGCCGCGATCGGTGCTAGCACCGACCGCGGTTATTAGCGGTGGGGGTTTTATGCATTATGCAAAAACCCCCACCTTTGTATGAAGAGGACTCAGCCCGTGAGCCCTCTTCATACATCCCTTATACCTCTGCGCCGTAGAGCTACGGTGCAGAGCGTTAAGGGGTTAAATGGCTTGCATTAGGTCAGTTGCTGCAGAAGACTTTTTAGTGCAGTTTAAGAGTGATACATATAATCTGCTTTAAGTCAATATTCAAACAACTTATTCTAGACAACTACACCCAACTGGTGCAATATAATAGCTCGAGATATTGTGCATTGTATAAAAGCAGCAAAACAATAAATGCAAACTACTCCAATCGGTGGTATAAAACGTCTTAGTTTATGCGGCTGCTCCCATCTAAAGCAGACTTTTGGTTCACATTCATGATCAATTCTTTGCACCTGTGGGTTTAATTTTGAATAGAACAGTATCTGGGGTCCAACAACAATACTCTTCCACCTTGGGGCAGCTATGAATATACAGTACTTCAGTGGTTCTGTAACCGCATATGTTGCCAGATTCTCAGTAATGCAGATTTCAGACACCGTTTATATCACAAGACTTCTAAGTTGTAGTGAGGCAGTGATTGTGGAGCAATTATCATAGGTCTTTACGGACCAATCTGTCAAGTAGTTACTGACTCAGCTTTGAGCCACCTGGTTATGGGTCTTTCAAAAGGTTTGAAAAAAAAATCAGTGCTGTAACTGGCCGTGCTCCAAGACCACTATTCATAAAATCGTTAAATCGTTAAAAAAAAAAAAATTGTCAACAACTGCCTTCCAATTTTACTACAGGATAACAAAGTAGCAGAAATTCTGAAAAGTGGATGTAATATAGTATCGCGTAGAGCAGAGGTAGGGAACCTATGGCTCGGGAGCCATATATGGCTCTTCTGCTGGCTGCATCTGGCTCTCAGACAGATCTTTAATAAATAGTGATGGCTGCTGTGTGTCTCTTAGACTGATCACTGGACACAAGCAGCGATTTCACCGCTGCCTGCTTCCTTTGTACGACCTAGGCGCCATCTTCTAAGCATGGGTCAAAGAGAAGAGTGTGGGAGCGATGAGGAGCACCTTTCTACTGGGAGTATGTGCTGTGGCTACCTATCTAACGGGAGTATGTGCTGCGGATACCTATATACTGGGGGGCATGTGCTGTGGCTACATATATACTGGAGGGCATGTGCTGTGGCTACCTATCTACTGGGGGAATGTGCTGTGGCTACCTATCTACTGGGGGAATGTGCTGTGGCTACCTATCAACCTGGAGTATGTGCTGTGGCTACCTATCTAATGGGAGTATGTGATGCGGATACCTATATACTGGGGGCATGTGCTGTGGCTACTTGTCTACTTGGGGCATGTGCTGTTGCTATCTATATACTGTGGACATGTGCTATGGCTACCTATCTGCACACGCGCTGGTCAGCCGGGATGGGAGACGGAAAGTGGTGGGTTGAGTGAGCTCGGAAAGGGGTGCCGCCACAGAGAGGGGCACATGTGTGCCTGGGATCCAAGACCTAGATTGCAGGGGCACCTGTGACACTGGGACTACCTATCTACTGGGGGGGCATGTGCGCATGGTACGGCTCTTCTGGAATAACATCTTAAAATATGTGGCGTTCATGGCCCTCTCGGCCAGAAAGGTTCCTGACCCCTGGCGTAGAGCAACGTCCATAGGTAATCTCATAGCCCCTAGTTTCTCCCAAATGGGTAACAAGAAGAATTGGTTACACCATAAGGGTCACTACAAATGTGGTGCCCATCCATGCAAAACATGCAACTATTCCCTACCTACGAAAGTGTTCTACAATCATGACAATACACAACAGCACAATATAAAATCATACATGAATTGTAATAGTGAGGGTCTAATTTATGTTATCGAATGCATACAATGTAATAAAAAATATGTAGGAGCCACAATGAGAAAACTAAAAGTAAGATTCCTGGAACACCTCAGAGATATAGGAAATACTGTACAACAAAAACAAATGATATCAGGGGCATCAAAACATTTCAATCAATTTCACAATGGACAAACACAATACTGCAGAGTATATGGAATAGAAAAAATATCAGTAGGGAAAAGATGAGGTGACATACAGAAACGCCTTTTTGATAGGGAGGCGTTTTGGATTTTTCACCTACAAACCAGATACCCTCAGGGTCTAAATTACAAAAATGAATTGATGTTTCATTACTAAGAATACGAGGGCTAATTTAATCATATAGATAAACAATACATGCCCCTATGTGTATTTTCTCTGCTTTACATTGCTATCTCGGGGTTCTCACTTGTTCTTTGAACAAATTCCCCTACGATCTGCCTTCAGTCTGTCAATTTAGTGACTAACATCGTTATAACATATCTAATAAGTCTTAACAGAAGAGATAATAATAATTCAGAAAAAAATGCATATAGTTAAGGTCCTTTTTGTCCTAACAGTTCCACCCAGATTTAGTGCGGTTCAAACACACAGTAACCTGTATTTGTTTTTAACTGAATTGGTTGTTTTTAACATTACCGATACCTGGAAAAACACAACAAATCTATGTATATGTATTCAATTATAGGTACATTTACATTTAAAATGATATCAACCAGAAATCACTATACGCCACGCACGCCGAGGAATCCACACTGGACTTTCCCATTCTCTGCTGCTTCAGAGCTGGGTTTCCGGTTCACTTGCATTTAGTTTCCTCTTGGCGTCCGTGACTTTAGCCATAAATAAGAGTGTCTGTAGACACTAGAAGCGCGTAGGCTAAGCCAGGTTACTAACAACTGTAAATAGCGAGCTGATGATATGTGATACAGGCGGTATCGTGTATTTTAAAGTTGTATTGGATCATGCACGTTTTTGAATACAGATGAAGTTTTAACTACAACCCTGGATACAAGCGCTGGATTCACTTCCTGTTTTTCAATTGTGATAAAATCATTAACCCTGATAAGATAATACGTCTTGCACCTTGCGTTTTATGTGCTTTAGTTTAAGATTATAAACAGTTCAGAACTCCACCCCCGCAGCACCCAACAGTAGGTCACAAAGTAGGATTTCATTCGGATTCTGGACTCAAAAATTTGCTCCACATTAGCTGCTCTAGCTGGAATTATAGAGTGGGTGATGTATGTGTTTCTTAATTCACATGATACAGGTCACTGCGTTCTGTTTGGTCTATGGACAATTCAGGGCTATACCAAGCAGCACCAACAAAAGTTACAGTCTAGATCCAAGTTCAAAGAGACAGGTCGTGTTAGCTGCTCTACTTGCGGTTACAGAGCACACATCACTTGGTATACATAATACAAAATAGCACTACGTCCTCACACACTTGGTCCAATGTTGCTCTGGTACATACACCAACCAAGTGCATTAGGCCTATATACAAAGCATCAGCGTCTGCGTGGTAAGTGTCAGCCAGGTACGTTCAACCAGCACCTCCAGTCTGCGTCCAGAACCTCAGTGACCACGTGGCAGGCAAAGTGCAGCAGCATGCTACGAGGGCATTAGTCCAGCACATTGGTAGGTTCTAGATTCTCAACAATGCAGCTAGCTTCTCCATGTGTAGCCCGATCCTGTTTAGCTTAGCGTCTGTGTCAAAAATAGAATGAAGTATGATGACAAGTCATGACACTTATATCTTTTGTATCTGTGGCACTGGATATAGTAGTATATATACCGATAGAATGACATAAGATTTAAGTTCTTAATACTAACTACATTTTATCACACTCAACATCATCTGTATTTTTAATCTCACCTTTGAGAATACAGCAGGGTCACATGTCCCAAATGGCCAAACACAGCCATACCCTGAAAGCTTTATTAGCTGCTCAGCAGTCAATGAAGCATCTTGGTGCATTTCCCAAAGCTGGGACCCAAAGCCCGAATGATTTCTGACTTTCGACTTAGAGTCTGAGGGTGCTAAACCTACCAAATTCAGTGCAGAATTTGGTGCTTCGGATTCGCTTATCACTACTCCCTGCCACTAACTGGCCTGTTTTCTGGCTGTTTCATTGAGTAGTATCTTTTAGGGCTGTCATTTCTTGCATAATTGCACAATTTTGCTTGGGTACTCAGCATTGGTAGTGGCCTATCAATTATTTATATAGTAACATCTTGAGCTCTGTAGATTAATGCTCAGTGGCAGATTTATCCGTTGCTTAGCTGATACTGATACAGCATGTAATCGGAACTGGGCCAGCATCATTAAACACAGGGTGTCATTAAACACCCCAGTGCAACACTCACGGTCAGAGTGAGCACTGATTGTGGGTATTTAACCTGTTAAATGCTTCAGTCAGTGTCCGCAGTGACTGCAGCATTTAAATGTCCTTCTAGGGACGTTCCTCCCTCCCACTCCTGCTTCGGGTATGACAATCATTTCAAAGGCAACCCTGAGGTCAGATTGGACCCCAGGGCTGTCCACAGGCAGTGCCTGTAAGATCCAGTCAGTATTGCTAAATCCCATGCTCAGTCCGAATCAGTCGGATCGTCCGGCAGCATCCCCCCAATTTGTGTTGCATGAAAGCTAGCACAGCTGTGACAAAAATTGAGCGTGTGCACCAAACTTGCTAAATACCTGTCCAAGCCGCGCAATCCCCAAAAACGTCTCACAATCAGACTAAAGTGTGATCCACGATCCTCAGTAAATGAACCCCAAAATATGAAAACGATGAAAACATAAGGTTGAGATATGGGAAATGTTATCAGGTAACTCATTTAGGTGGTAAAACTTTCAGTCTCAAAAGCAGATGATTTTGAATTTTGAAAATGTCAAATTGTATTTAATTTTTTTAATAAATAATCACAAAACATATCAATCTAAATTTACCACTAACATGAAGTGCAATGTGTCAAGAAAAACAATCTCAAAATCATTTTGGTACATTAAAGTGTTCAAAAGTTATAACTATACAAAGCAACACCTGCCAGATAACAAAAAAGAGGCCAAACCTTAACATAAAAACTGGCTACGTCCTGAAGGGGTTAAAATATATTTATTAGGACATTATGTATATATTATGTCTACATGGTGTTACAATAATAAATTATAATATACTTTACAAACAAGGCCACTCATAATACATATAAAATTGTAATTCATTCATGTAATTCATCTGGGGTCATATTTATATAATAATTTATTATGGGGGTACCATATACATAGTATATACATTGTGCCAGAGCACAAGGACAGATTTCAGGGATACCAGCACTGGGCTCCCTTTCCTTAGTAATGTGACTGGGCCTCTGAAGGAAATACACTGCCCTGGTGGCGGCCCTGTCTACAGTAACAGATCTACATGCTGGATCCTCTTGCTTTTCCGCGTTAAATTCCATTTCTATCCCACTAATTGCTTTCTAAGTGAGCTGCACACGTTGGTTGGTTCCTTCTTTGATGGAAAGAAGGAAATACTGGCCCCACTGGCTCATTTATTTCAAAAACACAGGATCAATAGTATCTTCAATTTGTTGCTGAAATTTTCACTTTACTAGTGAATATTACCTTAGCTGCTCCCTAGACACATTAACTGGTTAAGTAGGTTCACTAATATATGCGGTCTTTGATATATCGTCTTATTTTACATCTAACTGTACCAGCTAAAAGTATCAAAATACTAAATAAAGTATGTTATGCAATTCTCACATTGTTTGTATATCAAAGTCTTCTGCATTTTTTTTGGCTTGGGGTTAACATTCTTTTGTCATACTTCAACTAGACAGTTTTTCAGATTTTGCTAAATTTGTAATTTTTTCCCTGCATTTACTGTCATTTTGTGCCTTTTTGTGCCTTTTTTATTGACTTAATCATGTGATTTGGATATCTTTATTCAGGAAATATGGACTGTTTGGGAACACAGGATTGTAAAAGACCAAGTACTAAACTGCAAAAATCTAACATGGAACAAAGCCCTCTAAAGAATGTTTTTGTTGTATCTGTGGGATTTTTACTTATTTTTGTAGCCTTTGGTGGCCTTCAAACATTGCAGGTAAATTACTGAACTGTATAAATATATTATTGTGTAAATAGTAGAATATTTTATAATATAAAATACATATAGATTACAGAAAAATATATGGCACTAACAGTATAATACCATTTTAACTAGTAAATTTTGAGTTGGTACAGTGTATTAAAATAAATAATTATATTAGCTGTACTTAGTTCAATCATTTTTTTCTCAACTATTTCGATTTCTATTATATTATAATTATTGTTTCTTAAATGGATTTTCCCACAAAAGAAAATTCTCAACTCTCAATACCCTATGTTTACAATATAAAGATAATTTTAACCCCTTCACAATTTTACTCAGTTTATTGCTGTTTTAGCTCCTATCACTCCCTAGGCTGGTCAGTGTAAAATTTCTGGGTATGGGTGGGGACTCTCTAAGCAGACACATTGGGGCAGATTTACTTACCCGGTCCATTCGCGATCCAGCGGCGCGTTCTCTGTGGAGGATTCGTGTCTCCTGGCGATTCACTAAGGTAGTTCCCCCGATGTCCACCAGGTGTCGCTGCTGCGCTGAATTCCGTCTGAGTTCACTGAAGTTCACCAAGCCAGGCCGAATGCAGGTCGCTTGACATGCGCTTACACATTTTTTTTTTTTAATACGGCGGTTTCTCTGAATCCAACGGGGTTTCCGATGGCCACAGGCCCGATTTCCGTCACGTGCATGCTGGCGCCGATGCACCACAATCCGATCGCATACGCCAAAATCCAGGGGCAATTCAGGGAAAATTGGCGCAAATTGGTAAAATTCGGGTAACGCAATGGAAAAAACGTGATTCCGGCCCTTAGTAAATGACCCCCATTATGATTAGAGATGAGCGAGCATACTCGCCCACTCGAGAAAATGTCATCTCGCGGTGTTTAGATTTTTGGGGGCCAGAAACAGAGCCAATCACAAGACAGGAGACTCTGCAGTATACCCAGTATCACGTGGTACACTTACATGTTGATAGCAGTGGTTGACTGGCCTCATCAGGTGACCCTGGACTAGACTAGCCCCTGCCCGCGCTGCTCGGATCATTCTCTGTCTGGATGCCGTTAGGAAGAGAGCTGCTGCTGGTCAGGGATAGCGTTAGGGTGTTCTAGTAGATTACTGTTAGGCAGGAGTGATTCTCCAAGAACCTTACTGTTAGGCAGGAGTGATTCTCCAAGAACCCAACAGCCCTTGTTAGGGCTACATTAGCGTTTTTCAAAAGTTAAAGTGACACACTCAGTCACAGCACAAAATCCTTTTGTGTGCTGTCAGTGTAGGTTAGAAACTAGCCATAGCAATCATCTTCTGTGGTTACTGATTTCTTCTGCACGTTTTGTGCTATTATAAAAAAAAAAGAAAGAAAACACAAAAAAAACCACACACACATTTTTTTTTAAAGTTTATATTATTATTTATATTTCTGTTTTGTCTATATAATAGACTTTAATTTTGAAAATGTTGAACCCAAGGGCTAGGGGTAGAGGACGAGGGCGTGGGCGTCCAATTACTGCAGGGGTCAGAGGCCGTGGTCCTGGGCGGGGTGAGATACCACCTGCCAATGAGGGAGCAGGGGAACGCCGCAGAGCTATATTTCCTAGCTTCATGTCTCAAGTTACTGGGACTCGTGGTAAGGCACTGTTGAGGCTAGAACAGTGCGAACAGGTGATGTCGTGGATTGGGGACAATGCTTCTAGCCATTTGTCCACCAGTCAGTCTTCCACGCAGTCCACCCATGTTACCCAAGTGAGCGCTCCTCCACCTCAACCTCCTTCCCCCGAGTCTGCCCTATCCCAGGAAATACTCTGAGGAACTGTGTTCTGGACCCTTTCCCAGAGTCACAAACCACTTGTCAGGTTGCTGCTGAGCTCTTTCCCAATGCCCAGGTTTTAAATCGGTTGCAGTCTGTGGGTCATGATGACCTACTTGATCTAGTGGAAGAAGTGTGTAAAGAGGTGTCGGACAATGAGAAGACACGGTTGTCAGACAGTGGTGAAGTTGTTGTCAGGGCGGGAAGTCCGAGGGGGGAGCAGACTGAGGGATCGGAGGATGATGAGGTGACAGACAAGCTGGGTTGATAGGCCGGGTGAACACAGTGCTTGTGAGACGGAGGCGAGTCCTATACGAGAACAGGTTGGAAGAGGCAGTGGTGGGGCGAGGCGGAGAGGTAGGGCCAGAGCTGGTGCATTAGCGCCAAATGTTTTCACGCAGTGAAGTTCCCGTGGCGAGGGCTAGATTTTCTGAAGTCTGGAGGTTCTTTAAAGAAACAGCAGATGACCGACGGACTGTGGTGTGCAACCTGTGCCACACCAGGATCAGCAGGGGTTCCAACCACTACAAGCTTAACCAGCACCAGTATGCGCAGGCATATGAATGCTAAACACCCCACTCAATGGAACCAAGGCCGTTCACCCACCACTGCTCCTTCCCCTGTATCATTTGCTGCCTCTGCTAGTCAGCCCCCTGCCCAGGACCCCGGCACAAATACCTCCCGCGTGAAAACCACACCTTCGCCTCCATGATCCTCCACAGTGTCCACAAATGTCTCCATGCCCAGCATTCAGCTGTCTATACCCCAGCTGCTGGAGCGCAAGAGGAAATAGAGTTCCACACGCCCAAGCCCTCAACGTCCACATCTCCAAATTACTCAGCCCGGAGATGCTGCCCTATAGGCTGGTAGAGACCGAGGCCTTTAGCTACCTCATGTTGGCGGCCGC
Source organism: Engystomops pustulosus (assembly GCF_040894005.1). NCBI lineage: Eukaryota > Metazoa > Chordata > Amphibia > Anura > Leptodactylidae > Engystomops > Engystomops pustulosus. The sequence goes on along the minus strand of NC_092413.1, from coordinate 78,838,899 downwards.
CCCTCGGTCCCCAGCCGCTACTACTTTTCCCGATGTGCCAGCACGTGTCAGACAACATCATCCGTGCCCTGACCAACGCCGTTTCTGACAAGGTCCACCTAACCATGGACACGTGGAGGCTGCGATCGAGTCTGACCCTGGGGCCACTCATATACTGCAGACACCGAGGATTACGGGGCCTCCCTTGGTTACGGTCTCTCAGGCCTACTATGCCTCCTCCTCCTCCCAGCTCTCCTCCACGTCCTCCTCCAAATTACCATCCATGGGCATGGTGCCATCAGTCGGTAGCTTTAGGCACAGCAGCAGTGCCATCGCTAAGCGACAGCAGGCGGTGCTCAAACTTCTGAGCATAGGCGATAAAAGGCACACCGGCCAAGAGCTATTACAGGGCATCACGGTGCAGACTGATCTGTGGCTGGCACCGCTGAACCTGAAGCCAGGCATGGTTGTGTGTGACAACTGCCGTAACCTGGTGGCGGCTCTGCAGCTCGGCAGACTGACTTATGTGCCATGTCTGGTCCATGTGTTAAATCTCATAGTTCAGCGGTTCCTCAAGACATACCCCAATCTGTCTGATTTGCTCACGAAGGTGCGCTGCATCTGTGCACATTTCAGAAAGTCCAGCACAGATGCTGCCACTCTCAGGGCAACACAGCGCCACCTCCAACTGCCCGTTCACCGACTGTTGTGTGACATGCCCTTGAGGTGGATTTCAACATTAACCATGTTATCCAGAGTTTACCAGCAGCGCAGAGCAATTGTAGACTGCCAGATGTCAACTTCCACCAGAACTGGTAGTCAGGTCAGTCAGCTTCCTCAAGTCTACAATGAGGAGTGGACGTGGATGTCTGATATCTGTCAGGTGCTGAGTAACTTTAAGTAGTCAACACAGATGGTCAGTGGCGATGCCGCCATCATCAGCCTCACCATCCCGCTGCTTGGCCTGTTAAAAAACTCTCCGGTCAGCATGAAGTCGGAAGCTTTGCGCTCGTCACACGAGACGGGGGAAGAAGATTCCCTTGTTGAAAGCACCCTCCGGTCTGTTTCTCAGCGCATAAAATTATAATTTTTTCAAAGTAAACGCTTCTGGCCCCCAGGCCCATTTTGGGTGGGGAGGAGCCGAGAAGAAGAGGCTTAGACAGGTGAAAGCTCGTCTGGCAGCGGACCGCCAGCTCCATCCCAAGATCCAACTAACACCCCTAGATCGTTTTAACTGCAGCACCTTTAATCTACTACTACCTTACTGCCTCCATACATCGCCCCCTTAGCAAACAAGCTGTGTCAGGCAGAATTTTCGGGTGTTTCACCAGATACATAATGGAACTCGGCCCATCTGTCGCCGCGATGCTGGAGACCTGAAGTTTCAATCATTGCAGCGCAATATGGATGCCCCATACTGTTGCTCTTAATCATAGAACCATTTCCGAAAAAAAATAAAAATAGGATGGCTATGCTATTCCATTATTCCTAGATGAAATATTCGAACGACCCCGCCTGCTTTTAAAATTATAATTTTTTCAAAGTAAATGCTACTGGCCCCCAGGCCCATTTTGGGTTTGGAGGAGCTGAGATGAAGGGGCTTGGACAGGCGAAAGCTCGCCTGGCAGCGGACCACCAGCTTCATCCCAAGATCCAACTAATATTGTTTGAACTGCAGCAACCTTCAACCCACAACCTATAACTTTTTACCTCTAAAATCTATCTTTTCACTCCTCTTTTCTCACCTCCTTACGTTCACCTCGGGTGCCATAACCGTCCCTATTGCCTGCACACGGCGTCTCCATAGCTGCCTCCACACGCCGTCTCCATAGCTGCCTCCACACGCCGTCTCCATAGCTGCCTCCACACGTTGTCTCCATAGCTGCCTCCAAAAGTCATCTTCATAGCTGCCTCCACATGTCATCACCTTAGCAAACGAGCTGTGTCAGGCTCGTTTTTCGGGTGTTTCACCAGATACGCTATGGAACTTCGTCACTATGTCGCAGCCATGCTGTGTTATCGACTAAATATACCGTCAACCTTTTGTTCACATAGGAAATAATTTCAGCGCTTCTTGCTCACCTCCTTTGGATCCTCTCTGCCGCCATAACCAGGCCAAATACTGACTGATATGTACAGTGCTACACGTTATCCTCGCCAAAAGGAATTTTTTAAATTGGCTTGAAGCCTGAGTCCATCTGGGGTATGTCACCATGCCATTCTCTAGCCTGCCGCTGCCTCCACATGCCGTCCCCTATAGTGTCAGGGTCAATTATTGGGTGTTTTAGATGCTATCTCGCCTCACTCGGTCACTCTGCCATCGCCATGCTGTTGCCCATAATTTTGGCATAATGGTGCAATTAGGCAGCCTCAGAGGCATCCATGCATGCTGCCCCTGCTGTTTTCTCTCCATTTCCGTGGTGTTTCCATCATTTTCTGAGGTTTCCAGGTATTTGGCCAAGCTTCCCTGTGCAGAGCCTTGGTCCCCTTGAAAAATGCTCGAGTCTCCCATTGACTTCAATGGGGTTTGTTATTCGAAACGAGCACTCGAGCATCAGAAAAAGTTTGACTTGAGTAACGAGCACTCGAGCATTTTAGTGCTCGCTCATCTCTAATTATGATCCATCTAGTTCTGTGGTGTGACAATGTGGTTAGATTATCAGGGTACAGGTGTATATACACTTTCATCTGGCTTCTGATATTGTACTAACACATAGAAAGATATGAGACAAATCAGAGAGGACGAGATTGCATGAGATGCCTATTACACAGAGGCATGACAGAGGCTGACAGACTTCTACACTGTCAGCTCTGCTACATATCAGTTCTTACAGATATGTGCCTGCCTCCCCCTTCCCCCGGATCAATTATCTGCTTGTAGTTTGTAGTTTGCAGCTTCTCTTTCCCACAATTGGGCTTACTTACTTAGGATCCCGCGGCCGGGATTGTGTCACAAGCAATCGAATTGTGTTACAAATGCACTCGCTTTCATGTAATACAAAACGTGGGGTAGGCCGTTGGATGAACCGCGGGATTTAACATATAAATTGTGACGCAAGCCAGCAGACCTGACTGGGGAAGCGAAAGATGCAGGATACCGGGCGCACGGTCGTAGTGAATCGCATAGTTAATCTGCCCCAATGTGTTTGCTGGCAGAAAGGGAATCATTGAGTGTCTGTATGCCCAGTGCTGTACTGCAGGGGGGCATGGCTACAGGCTCACAGCAGAGAGAGACAGAAATCTCAGCTCACACAGGAATTCAAGATGACGGCCACCCGACCCTAAGTCAGAAGTTACAGGGTCGTGTCTAGGGGCAACTGAAATTGTGTACACCAGGGCTGATAGGGACAGGTTGTTCTTATATCTGTGAAATGCTGTTTTTTGTTGATAACAGGAATTAGAGAATGTGTAATTTTGCTTTCCTGAGTACACACAAGAAACTTGTCTTTGTGGGAATACTCCTTTAATAATCTGTTATCAATTTACATTGTCCAAGAAATGCCATAGTAATTAAAGGGTACCTGCCTTTTAAATTATGCCACCCAAAATAGTGCAAATGATAATAGTAAGCTTTATAATATACTTTAATAAATAAAAAATGTTCCTGCTTTTTGTTTTTAACTAAATCTTATCATACACTCAAATAATGAGTGAAAATTATTGAGTGAAAAAAATGTACTAAAATATAACTTTTATTGAAATCACATAAAACCGCACTAAAGTGTCATGTGCAAAATGTCTCATATAAGGATAAACAGTATAACAATAACCTTATTGCGGAAGCGTATCCTCAAAGGTATTCATACAAGCTCAGATGTAAGAGCTGAAGTACGAGAAACGTTCACTCTTACCGTGATTCTGATGTCAGTGTGCTTACAGGCTAGAGGTCAAGGGTGGCAGATGAGACGCCTGTTGGCACTGTCATCGTGCCGCATGGAGGGTATTTCCGCCCATTTAAACCCTAAACCCCGCCTTGGCTAATCTCATTGGACGCACATATTAACCCTTGGCTTGTTTTTGGTCAGGTCGCAGACCCCAGCAACAAGAGTAGGGTGGACCACGGTGTAGACTACTAGGGCTGTGAAGCCGAAAAAAGCTGGGAGCCCAGTAGTGCAGTCGCATGAAGTCTTACCATATCATCCCACCCATTAATAGCAAATGCTATATATGATGGGGGTCGATCTCATGACGTGACTCTTATTGTCCTACAATCCCTTAACCCAGAATGTCCCTTAGTCCGTATTGCATGGTATTATAGCAAAAATCTGGCCCCGTTTTGTTGCATGGATTAGTAATGCAGCCCGTGACCAGAGAGCCAATAAAATCTATATATTATGTACAGTAAAAAAACTGATAATTGTTAAGGAAAAGAATTCAGCCAAACAGGAGAAATTGTAATTCAGAGAAGGAATGGACGGCACTCACCAATCTTCGATAAAAAATCTTCTTGCTCTTTATTTCACATTACAGGAGCAAAGACATACTGTGCATGCAAGGGAGGGGGGGGTGAAGGCAGAATGCCTGTAGTCGGTGGCAACAGCCGTTTCACGCAGACCCGCGCTTCTTCCGGCCTCCGATGTCTAGGAAAAATGGTCAACTAACGCAGTTCACTGAATTTATGCAAACGCAAGTTGGTCATTGAGGCCCTTGGGGCAGATGGTGTCTAAAGTGAAAATCTATCTTGCCTCACTTTGGAGGATGATCCTGTCCCAGTTACCGCCCTGTGCTGGAAACTGGACCATATCAATATCCATGAAGCGCAAAAATGTTGCATGCCCATTATGGTATGCCAATACATGATTTGCCAGTGGTCTGTCTCTTCGATGTGAGATGTTTCCCAAATGTTCCCCCACTCTTCTGCATAATTCCATGTAGGTTTTGCCCACATAATCCAGATCACACCTGCAAGTAACCTTACAGATAACCCCAGTGCTTTTGAAGTTTATATAATCTCTCATGCTAAAAACTTTTCCCCACCGTTGATATGCATGCCACTGGTTGTTTAGCCTAAGCTGAGCCAGGTACATGGTGGACTGGCATAAAGCACTATTACACTTTGAAATCCCTCTGAGGAGTCAGTTTGACAAAACGCATAAGGGAGTATGGCGTATACAGGGTCAGTTGTGGACTGCCCTTGTAAGGGCGGGAGTCATTCGGGGCTATATAGGGACAGACGTCTAATCTGCCACCCTTGACCTGCAGCCTGTAAGCACATTGATGTCAGAATTACGGTCTACCCGAGGTCTTGCCTACCTGAGGTCCTGCCTACCCGAGGTCCTGCCTTCCCTGTGTCCCTACCTTGGGTGCCACCGCGGGCCTAGTCACACCCGTGGCGCGACCTAGTGGCTCCCCATCGCAGCAAGACAATCCCAGCGGGCTCTGGAGAAGACCAGGGGTCCACTTAGACTCCGCTCCCGGGTTGTGGCTAGTACCATCATCCCCCGTGGTGGTCCAGGGAGTCCACTGACTTTTGCACCAAGAGACTCTCCCACACCCCTGTGTGTGACAAACATTAATTGTGAATCAGTCAAACAAATAAAATACACTAGTATCGAATGCCGCCAAAAAAGATTGTTTTTATCTGTACCTTTAGGGCCCAGTATTGTGTGAAAACAAGATGAATCTATGGGCACACCAGCTCTGATTGGAGCCATCTTTGTACTGACATAAATACATTTAGATCCATAAATATTTGGACACTGACACAAATTTAGTTTTTTACCTATTTACTGAAACATATTAAAGTTATAGTTATATAATGGACATAGACAAAAATTATTTCTTAACCCCTTAACGCTCTGCGCTGTAGCTCTATGGCGCAGAGGTATAAGGGATGTATGAAGAGGGCTCACGGGCTGAGTCCTCTTCATACAGAGGTGGGGGTTTTTGCATTTTGCACAAAACCCCCACCGCTAATAACCGCGGTCGGTGCTTGCACCGATCGCGGCTATTAACCCTCTAAACGCCGCCGGCAAAGTCGCCGGCGGCGTTTAAAAGACAGCGGCGCGCGGGCGCCGCCATCTTTTTTCCGATCGCCACGCCCCCCAACGTCATCGGTTACCATGGTAGCCTCGGGTCTTCTTTTGACACGAGGCTACATGGCTTATGCAGGTTCGTTACATGTATGACCTGTATTGTAATGTATGACCTGCAAAAATGCCATATATTGCAATACTGTAGTATTGCAGTATATGGTAGGAGCGATCTGACCATCTAGGGTTAATGTACCCTAGATGGTCTAAAAAATAGTGAAAAAAAAAGAAAAAAAAAAGTTTAAAAAAGAAAAAAAATTTATAAAATATTAAAAGTTCAAATCACCCCCACATAACAAACAGTAAAAATCACAGACATATTAGGTATCGCCGCGTCCCAAAATGCCCGATCTATTAAAATATAAAAACGGTTACGGCCGGCGGTGACATCCGAGGCGGGAAATGGCGCCAAAATGTCCGAAATGCGACTTTTACACCTTTTTACATAACATAAAAAATGAAATAAAAAATGGTCAAAATGTCGCACAGACCTCAAAATGGTAGCAATGAAAACGTCGCCTCATTTCGCAAAAAATGACCCCTCACACATCTCCGTGCGCCAAAGTATGAAAAAGTTATTAGCGTCAGAATTTTTTTTTTTCTTTTTTGTACACATTCGTTTAATTTTTGAAAATGTATTAAAACACAATAAAACCTATATAAATTTGGTATCACCGTGATCGCACCGAACCAAAGAATAAAGTAGGCGTGTTATTTGGAGCGAAGAGTTAAAGTCGTAAAAACTGAGCCCACATGAGAACGTGACGCACATGCGTTTTTTTTTCAATTTTTCCACATTTGGAATTTTTTTTCAGCTGCGCAGTACAAGACATGTTAAAATAAATAACATCTCGGGAAAGTAAAATTTGTTACGCACAAAATAAGCCCTCACACAGGTCTGTACACGTAAAAATGAAAAAGTTATGGAGAAATCAGCCGAAAAACCCTCCGTCCTTAAGGGGTTAAAGTCAGCTTTCATTTGAGGGTATCCACATTAAAATTGAATCAAGGGCTTAGGAGTGTCAGCTCCTTAACATGCTCCACTGGACCAAAAGTAATTAGACAATTGATTGAAAGGCTGTTTCATGGGTAGGTGTTGGCAAGTCCTTCATTACCTCATTCTCAATTAAGCCGATAAAATGCCTGGAGCCCTTCATGCAGGGTAATCATGCCATCATTAAGCAAAGCTCATCTAAGGAAGTTCTGCAGTATTAGGAGTGGCAAAACCACTGGTGAACTCATTAATGCAAAAAGACTTGGATGTTTGGGGAACACAACAGTGGTGGATGATTGCAGAATAATTTCCATGTTGAAAAGAAACCCCTTTAAAAAAAGGCAACAAAATTTATAATACTCTCCAGGATGAAGTTGTCTTAATATCCAAATCTACCATAAAGAGAATACTGAATGAAAGTAAATATAGAGGGTTTGCTGCACGGTGCAAGCCACATTACTCAAGATCCAAAGTATACCACATCATCTGTTAATCAGAGTGGAGGTAGTGTGATGGCTTGGGCGTGGATGTCTGCCAGTGGCACTGGTTCACTAGTGTTTGTTGATGATGTAACATGGGACAGAATCAGCCAGATGAATTCTGAGGTATTCAGAGACATATTGGCTCAGATTTATCACAAGATTATTGAATACTGGCGCACAGTCTTCACTTATCTGGCTCATTCTGCACTGGTTGGAAAGTGGGCACTATCTTTTTTTAGGTGCACCTTTAACACACAGCATGCAACACAAGTCGCTGTATTAAATGTGTCGCAAATTCCGACTAACCATGAACACGCCCCTGTAGGTGCACATTTCTTGACACAGTGCAGCCATGACACAAATCTGGCAAAGACACTTATTAAATACTTGTGGAAGCTCCAAAGATGTTCTTTCTAGTGCAAGGTCAGTAACTTGCCGCAGCTGATCTGCCCATTGTATGCTTAAATTCAGCCAAATGCAGCCAAACTGATTAGTTGGCACTTTGTAATACAGATGGACAAGGACACAAAACATAAAGCAACATTACTTGCCTGGAACAGCATTAAAAGGAAGGAAATCCAACATGTGGTCATGTCAATGAGTTCAAGACTTTAGGCAGTCATTGCCAATAAAGGGTTTTCAACCAAGTATTAGATGAACATTTTATTTACAATTTTTTCCTTTGTCAGATTACTTTTAAGCCCAGGAAATGAAGGGATTGTATTAAAAAAATTATTTAGTTCCTCACATTTTTATGCAATCATTTTTTTCAATCTATTGAGTTAAAGCCATAAGCTTGAACTTCAACTGCATCTGCCTTGTTTTGCTCTTATTTCAGTGTGGTAATATACAAAACCAATGAACAGCAAATTAGGCCCTATCCACAGCATAGGGCCTAACTTGCTATGACTGGAGAACCCATTTACCCTTTTTTTCTTAATTTTTCTTTTACACATTTTCTTAACCAACTTTTCATACATTTAACATGTTGTGTTTCTATTTGCAGAGTAGTCTGAACCCTTCTGGAGGACTGGGTGCTGTGTCTTTAAGTGTAACATATGGAGGGCAAATCTTCTCTGCAGCAGTTTTTACTCCATCGGTTATTAATAAATTTGGATGTAAATGGACAATGATATTTGTTACCTGCTTTTACATCATCTACACCCTGGCAAACTTTTATCCAAGATGGTAATGTTAAATGTTACACTAACCTTTATTTTTACATGGTCAGAGTAATTATTGGTACTTAGATGTTAACTCTTATTAAAATATTTTGGTGGCCTGGGTTTACTGAAATAAAGTCAAACATCCAAGTTATTTCAGTTATAATAAAAAAGGTGATACAAAGGCTTAAAGTGTAACTAAACTTTTAAGCCAAATTTCAGAGCACAGAAGGAAATAATAAACTTTGTAATATACTTTATGAAAGAAAAATGTTCTTTATCCCTTTTCTCTTTCCTTTCATTTAGCAGCCTGTACAGATCCGTTTCTACTCCTCTACTCACTCAAAAAGCAAATAATTTAACCCTTAAGGATGCAGCCAGTTTATAGCTTAAGGCTCAGCCCCATTTTTTTGTATTTTGACGTGCATCTCTTTATATGGTTATAACTTTTGAACACCGTTACTTATCAAAACGAAATTGTTTTTCCCCACATGTTTTACTCCATTTTAGTAGTAAATTTTGGCTGCTAAGTTTTGCGTTTATTTACAAAAAAAGAAAAAAATGCCATTTTGCCATTTTTGATAATCGAAATCATTGCGTTTTCAGGCAAATAGAACATATATGTCAACTTTACATTTTCATAATTTGTAAAATGTGTGGATAATTTATTTTGATGTCACGCGGCTTACAAATTGAATATTGGTTTTCCGTATTTTCAGAATGGCCTATTTTGGATAAATACTGTTTTGAATGAAATTGTACATATTTAACATCGAAAACCCCCTATATAATCAACCCATTTTCAAATTTGCACCCCTCAAACTATCAGAAACAGCTTTTAGGAAGATTGTTACCCCTTGAGATCTTCATAGTAATTGAATCAAAATGGAGGTGAAATTTAGAATGGTCAAATTGTGTCGGTTATATGTTCATTTAGCCCTAAAATTGACACATTTCCAAAAGATAAAAAGACAAAACACACCTTGCAATTTGTTATGCAATTTCTGCCGACCAAAGGATTTTAGTTTTCTTATTGGCCCCTTATGTAGGCTATAAAATTTTAGATTTTTCGTCATTGGGGCCATGTGATTACATTTTTTTGCAGGATAAGATGCTTTTTCCAGTGTTACCATTTTGGGGTTGGTATTCGCTATTGTTGAACATTTAGGACTTTTTTTTAGGACAAAAGTAGAAAAGCATCAATCCTGCACTGGATTTTTTACTTTTTTTTTGGTGTTCACCTTATATCCTAATAATTATGATATCTTTATTCTATGTGTCGATTATGGGGATACCAGATTTGAATATTTTTTCTTAAGTTTTACTTAATTTGCCAAATAAAACACTAATGTGGGGAAAAATCTATCATTTGTGCATTGCCGTATTGAAAGTGGCATAGCATTTTTACTTTTTTGGCTATGGAGCAGTTGGTTAATGGCTTGTTTTTTGCGGGACATGTTGTACTTTGCAACAGTATTGTTCTGGAGTACATATTTTTTTAATGTTCACTTTTTATAGCTTTTTTGTGGGATTTAATAGATAAAAATCATAATTTTTGGCAGGTTTTTAAAGGTTTTTTTTAGCGGTGTTCATCATGCGGGTTCAATAACTATTTAATTTTAATCTACGGATTGTTACAGATGCAGTGATACTATATGGTGGGGTTTGTGTTATGATTTAGACGTTTTTTGCGTTATATGTCTATTTATATGTCATGGGGATTATGGGCATTTTTATAGATTTTTTGCTTTATTTTTCATTGAAAAACATTTTTTTAACTTTCTTACTTTTTCCACTATGGGACATAAACACGCAATCATCTGATTACTTGTTTATGATAATACACTGCAATGCTGATGTATTGCAGGGAATATGCAGTGTCAGCCTATGCACATGCCTTTAAGATGATGTCAGAGATGCCATATTTCAGGCAGTGCCTGCAGGCAGCTCTGGGGTCCTCATTGGACCCCATGGCTGTCATATAAACAATCCTGAAGACAGCGGGGGAGGGGGGCAATTGTTGGGGAAAGACCCCAGAAGGCATGTTAAATGCTGTTGACATGCTGATGCCAAGAAAAAGTACAGCTTGTCCTGCAAAAAATAAGCTCTAAAACAGCTCCGTAAACAAAAAAAATGTATAAATGTTCCGCCCATTGTTACTTGGCGATGCAAAAACAAGCACATTTCTCACAAAATGAGTTCTATATTCTGCAAAAAAAAAGTTAAAAAGTTAACTATAAAAAGCTATATAAATGGGGTATCATGATGACCCATCGAATAAAGATAACACATTACTTATGTTTTTTATTATTTATTAAGGTGAACGTTTAGGAAAAAAATACTAAAAACCATAGGCAAGAAATAATGATTTTTTTAACCACCACCAAAAAAAGTGTTAATAAAATATGATTATTAGCTATTGAAGGTAAATGATGTACCTGAAAAGTGGATCTCACCCACAAAAATATAATCACTCATATGTCCAAATTACAAAAAAAAAAAATTATAGCTTGTAAAATGTAACAATGCAGATCTGCTTTGAATGTCGCTCCTTCCGTTCTTTGCCGGCCGTGTGCAGTTTACCACCACATATGGGGCATCCTCATACTGTTTTGTCATTTAATATTTTGTAAGGGTTTAATTTTTGGCCAAAATTAATATATTGTCTAAAAAACATTACAGCTTGTAAATTACACATCCATTTTGTTTTAACCCCTTGAAGTTGATTTTTAACACATTGAGGGATGTGGTTTCTAAAATAGCATGATTTATAGGGTTTTACTGCTACTTAGGCCACTCAAAGTCACTTAAAGCTGAGCAGGTGGCCTTTAATTAATAGTTATGGCGATTTGCACCCACAATTCTGAACCTCCTAACAACCTAAAAAAGAGTGAGGATGCATAAAACCCTATGCCAATATAAAGTAGACATTTGGTAAATGTTAGTTATAAAGTTACCTGGGTGCTATTACTTGGGTGCTATCTGCCTGAAAAGAAGAAAACTTTGAAAATGAATAATTTTTAGAAATTTTTCGCCAAGTTTCTTTCATAACTAAACACAAAAGATATCATCAAAAATGTTCTATTACTTTGAAGTATAATGTGTGATGAGAAAACAATCTCAAAATTCCCTGGATATATAAAAAACTTATGAAGTTATGACCTCCTATAATGACACAGGGCAATTTTAAATTTTATTTTTCTACAATGGATTACACACAAAGGGGTTAAAGAACATCTACTATCAGATTTACTGATAGTACACTGACCTCACTTCCTTTCTTTTTCTGTTTACTAGGGGATAATCTGTTTATCTTATAGATCTACATGGTACCTCTTAAAAAGACTTATAAAATATGCAAAGGAGTAAATCTGATGGTAATGTACTTTGAAGCAAATATACCATCAAAATCTAGCATGATAAACCAGGGACACATACTCATAGATCCAGGCATAGTGACTGGTAATGTTCTTATATTTGTTATCTGGAAAAATATACAATGTTTTCCAGGATGGGATAAGGAAAACTAAGCCTCTTTTGGCTACCTTGTAAGGCAGCTCCTTTGACATCAAGCATGACCTACAAGAAGCCTTATGACATGATGCAGGATTAAACCCAAACCAGTAAATCTATTCCAGAAGGAACAGACTCCCAACTGAAGACAGCGCTGTTTCCAACTGGTTGGGTCTTTTCAGTATAGCGTAGGAAACTGGTGAGAGGCTTGTGACTAGGGTCGGGAAGTGAAAGTCTGACTGGCAATTAAGGGTTTGCTGTACTGTGGAGATCCACCTCAGTCAAAATAGTACTGTTTTTCACAGGATAATCATCAGAGTACCATCAATGCATATGGCATTTGAGTTGAAAATATTTAGGCCCTTAAACAGTTAGATTCTGACAAAACACTACAACACAAGTGAGAAATGAACTTGAGGATGCCCCTGTTGGATGTGGTAAAGATCCTCTTGTCGCTAACAACATACTTGCCGTAGGACAGCACCTCCATGGCATAGAGGGAAGGTTCTGGCCATGTGTCCAATTTTTCCACTAAGAAATTGAATGGGGTTGACACATCCATCAGTACCAGGAGATGTGTTAATAGATAATCTTCGGGCATGCGAGTCACAGTCTGCCTCCTGGTACTACGTACCGTATCCATTGGTGAAGGCTGAAGAGAATTGACATTTTGCCAATATTAACTGATCCTCTTGTGTTGGTGACTTTCTTCTTTTGTGCTGCCTTGAGCTCTCAATGTCAGATGGGAACTCTGCCAGCAGTACCTCCATTAAAGTATGCTTGTACTCATTTTCTATTATGCTCTACTGGTAGAAAGAAGGATGCTAGGCTATCCATGTGGCATGGATCTAGCAGGGTTGCCACCCAGTATTTCTAAATGCTGACTCTCTGGGTAACTCTGGTGTTGTCATGTAGGTATGTATTGGCTCATGTGGGCAAGACTGCCAGAGGCAAAAACAAGCTGTCCTTGCTGGAGGGTGTTTCCTCCTCCTCCACTTCCCCCAGTTTTGCTAAAAAAAAATACCCATGAGCTGCTCTGGTTGTCACCCTGCTGGAAGAAAAACTCCTCCTCTTCCAATTCTAAAATGCTCCCCTGGTTGGACAGTGCATTACCTGAACATGGGTCTAACAACCCACCCTGTGAGTGTGAGCCATCTCTGGACTGGCCTGACACCTGAAACCGTCCAAGAGGAACTAGTCTTTGGCGGAGAAGTGCTGTTCCTACTACAATCAAAATCGGAACTCAGTGGTGCAGTTTTATGTTATTGGGTGCTGGATCATACACAATATCTCCTATCTTGATATTAAAAAATGAAAAACATAGTATACACAACAATGTATTTTGCGCTCCCTGTATATGCAAATGTGGATGACAGTATTCTATTTTTTAAATAACACTAATGCAAGTATCGGTAATTGTTCTGACTTTTAATCCAGTCGGGAGTATAGAATTTTCATGAATTCCTTGCTGCAACAGATCCGATTCAGGCCCAGCTGGTGGCTATGTTCTGATATCTGTAGTTGCTGTGTACTGTTTACAGGTTTCAGTGCTTGAGTGACGTCACCACTTATCTATGATGGGCTGTGAAGGACAAATTTTCTACGCAATTCAGAACCTATTCACCTTTCTTCATCAGGGATAGTGTCCATTCTTCTTTTACTTGCTTTTTACAGCTTGCAGTCACACCTTTGAAGATTAACAGCATTTACAGGAATCTTCAGCTAAAAAGTAAAGGTTTCTATTTCACTATTTAACCCAAATGGAACCAAAGTATTGAGCTTCTAGATCCACCTGCTTTCAGCTCTGGACATTTTATTAACAAAATTACTCCCTCTCCAGTCAACTTAAACTCCAAAGGTAGTTACTCCTGTCAATTTTCCAGCATGTTTAAGTGTCATGGGATGGCCTTAGTTCTTTTTTGTGATGTTTCACAAATTTTAATTAATTCTTTCAAACACAGGACACTTAGTTCTGTCAACATATATTTTTTCACAAATGCATTTAATACTGTAGATGATACCTTTTTTGGCAATTTATTCTGTTTTTAATTGCATTAATTGATCTCATTAGAGACACATACAAATATCCTGTCTGAAAGATGTGTAAAGTAAAAAGGCTATAATAGGGAGGAATTGAAATAAACAAAACAAGAAATAGCAAAAGCCCCTAGAAAAAACATTGATTGAGGCACTATTTGTTGGGTAAGACGTCTCTCCTGCTGAGATAATCTGCTTCCCTGTTTAGGTCCTCCTTCAGATTGATGCAGAACCCGATAGTGGCTCCAGTCTAGCGGACGGCAAGCGGTCAGGAGGCCCAGGATCTTTATTGCCCCTCGAATAGATAGGGATGTCCTTTTCTCGAAGGACTGTATCTGACCTTCTATGTTGTTTGCCTTTTCCTGTGGGTGGAAAGGCATTTGATAAGTAAAGTTCAACAATACTCCTAGAACATTTTTGTGGGTGGAAGGTGTTAAGTTTGACTTTTGTGTGTTGACTAACGACCCCAGATCTAAGAGTTTCTTTGATTAGACCTGGTCTGTCCTTCGCCCCCAAAATATGGACGTCACCTAGGTAGGGAATGATAGAGACATTCTGCAACCTCCACCATGATTTTTATGAAAACTCTTGGGACTGAGGAAATACCAAAAGGGAGAGTACAAAATTGAAAATGAAGAGTAAAGCCTATTGGAGAACCGATAATCTGGGAAATTTTTGAGATGAAGGGTGAATTGGGACATGATAGTAGGCATCCTGAAGATCACACATAAAGAAATTTGTGTGAATAAGTTGAGTAGCGGATCTTACCAACTCCATGCAAAACTTCTTCTAGGTAATATAGTTGTCTAGAAATTTCAGGTTTATAATTAGAGGATTGGAGCCATTAGGCTTCTTGACCAAGAACAGCGGAGAGTAGAATCCCTTCTTTTCTTCTTTGTGTGGTACAGGGATTACCACTCCCGAGTGGATAAGAGATGAAACTTCCTGCCAGGTAAGAGAATGAGTGGAGAGAGAAGCAGATGACAAAGGAGGAATAAATCTTGGGGGGGGGGGGGGATTGAATTCTATTCCATATCCTAGTTGGATAATGCTCAGGACGCAAGGGTTTGATGTTATATTTGTCCACTGCAACGCAAAGCCTAGAAATCCCCCCCCAACCCTGGCATCACTGTTTCTTGCTTCCAGTACTGTCAAGAGGATTATCGAAAAGGAACCCCCTTCCTCCTCCTCCTTTAAAGGTAGCTCAAGTGACCCTGTTTACCTTTTCCATGAAAAGTATTCTTGTAGGTACGAAAGGAAGAATTCTTGGTAACCACTTTATTCTCTGGAAACCCCTTCTTCTTAACAGAAGCATTCTCCAGAATGCCATCTAACTCTGGTCCGAATACAAAACCTCCAGTAAAGGGGACACTGCAGAGCTTCATTTTAGAATGTATGTGACCGCCCTATTGTTTCAGCCACTTCTTAAAGTTTTGTTTAATGCTCCCTATTTAGCTGCAAACCGAATACCTTCATCAGAGGTGTCTGCTAGAAAGGCAGTGGCAGACTTCAGTAAGGGAACACTTTCTAGAAGAGCTGTTCTGGGAGTACTTTCCCGGATATGAGTCTTTAGTTCTCCCAGACAGAAAAAAAATGTGTTCTTGCTACGGATGTAACAGACTGATTGGATTACAGGCTGAGTATGGAAGTCTCCCAAGCCCTCTTCAGTAGATCATATCCATATGATCCTTAAGCTGTGCCGAGTCCTCAAAGGAAAGGTCCGTCTTCTTGAAGACTTTAGTCACCTATACATCTACCTTAGGAAAGGAGTCCCAGTCCTTAGAAACCTTCTGATCAAAGACAAGAAGTTTTCTGAAATTCTTAGAAATAGCTTTCTTCTTCTTGGGATCATTCCATTCCTCTGTGATTAATTCCTTCAAAGTGTCATTACTTCTTGCTTCTTGGCTCTAAGTCCGCCAAACAGCTCATCTTCGCGAGGCATATTGGGAACCTCTTATTCGATATTTAGGGCCCCACGAATCGCCTTCAGGAGACTAACTCCTCGATATGAAACAGGTGGCGGGAATGATCCTGATCATCTGTGTCTTATTCAGAAGCTCCTACATGCTCCATAGCACAGTTATTTTCATTGGAAGAGGAATTTATAACTAGTTTGGATTTTTTATGAGGAGGTTACAGATGAAACCACCTTTTCTTCAATAAAGGACTTTAACTCGAGAATGAAGGACCCCTTTTCCTCTTGCATAAAATTTTCTATACATGGTTTACCTTTCCCATTAGACCCTTGATCTTTCTCCTGGGAGGTAAAGAAGATGCTAACTTGGAGTTGTAATAAACAAGTGAAAAAATAGAACATGCCACACAGCACCACTAACATGAACAGGTGAGTGGAGGTGGCCCAAGTCTGCCTCATCAGCCATGATACGTCTGGGATGGCAAGGAACACTCAAGCATGCACACAGAGACCTCAGATCAACATGACTGATAAATACCTCATCCTCCATGCAGTTGGCTGCCAATAGCGCTCCGCTTTGCATCTTCTTCATCACTTCCGGTCATGGCCGGAAAGTCGTCACAGAGCGCAAGTGTTGCCCCTGGTAAGTTGCGATGTCCCTCCACCCCCCCCCCCCAGTTAGGAGAGAGACAGACCCTCTCTTGAACTGACTGCTGTAGGGACAGGAAGAACACTGGTGGAAGGATGTGAGTGGGAGGCCCTTAACCTCTCTTTTTCCCATCCATACAGAGGTCAAGAGGCATCCTCCAAGTGTGCCATCATGGGGGACTTCATGGAAATATGATTTTTACCTATTTCATCCAACAAAAAAGTGCAATAAAAAGGGATTTAAAAAACATATGTACTCCAGAACATACAACATGTCCCACAAAAAACAAGCCATCAACTAGCTCCATAGCCAAAAAAATAAAAATGTTATGCCAGTTGGAAGACGGCAATGCAAAAATTATAGATTTTTCCCCAGATTAGGGTTTTATTTGGCAAATTTAGTAAAATGTAAAAAAAAAATATCTAAATACCAGAAACATCTTGTGCAAGAAACACCAAAAAAGGAAAAAATCCAGTACAGAATTGATGCTTTTCTACTCCTGCCCTCAAAAAAGTTCATAAATTTTCAACATTAGGAGAAAATCCCAAAATATGACACAGGGAAAAGCATCTCGTCCCGCTAAAAAAAAATGCTGTCATATGGCAGCTACACAGCGCTCCTTCTCTTCTGTGCCTCACTGTGCACCCATTAAAGAAGAAACGGCGACATGTCTGGAGTCTCGGTATGTATTTAGCTAATATATAGAGGGAGAGTGAAAAATACATTGTTGTGTATACTCTATTTCCTACTACTGCTCACAAACCCTTTCCTGCATATGCAGAGTTAATTCCATTAAATTGATACATCACATATGAGGTGGGAGAGAAAGTCAAAGTTCCCCTGCAGTGCAGAGTGTGAATGCCAAAAATGCATACACATGCCATGCACTTTATGCAGCAGCTCTGCAAAAACCCTTGCACCACCAATTTTACCACATGTGCAAGGCAAGCGATGTGCATCAATCTGGCTTGGCCCAAAGATCTTACAAGGTTTCAGCCATTGTTGCACACCTCCATTTCAGGCATAAGGTTCAGCACCAGCCTTCCGGCGATTCACTAAGCTAGTGCCCACAGCCCCCGTACTTGGTGTAGGTGATGACAAAAATTTAAAAAAACAATAGACTGGTATCTCTTTAACCAGAAAACTTCTTGAAATTCACACTTATAAAGTTCCTGGAGGCAGATATTTTGGGCTGGGGGGGATATTCTGGGCTAGCCCAAAGTATACACTTGGTATAATCTCGGACAGAGTTATTCTGGCCTGCTACGTCAGTATTATTCCAGATATGAATCAAGGTTTCCACTGTGACACCACATCTGAAAAAAGTAGCCAATATAGTGGGTATGAAATTTAGCACCCTGTACCAATGTGAGAATATATTAAAACCTGCTGTCTGTATTCCACTGGCTGCTAAGGATCTGCTGGCCATGGTGTACATGTGGTCCCAATAAGAAGAGGATAAGAAGTGGGTATGTCTATAGATAAATATCAGTTAGATCTTTGTAAAACAGTATAAGCAAACCTAATTGATTATTATTTATTTTTAGAGCACCACTTACATTACATAAAACAATTAAAGGCGTATTCTCATCTGGGCATTCACATTTAATTGAATTCATTTGCCATATGTAAACATTTCTTCAATTGGATGTTATTAAAAAAAAGTTCCTGTGTGAAGATAATTTCTCATAAATGTTGGCAAGTTGTCCCTTAGAAACGAGATAGCTTCCTCAGATACGACCACCTCACATATTGGAAGCGGTGGTCAGACATGCGCTATTGAGTCCTGCCTGACCACCTGGATTCAGCATTCATTACCACAGGACGGCTGTGTGACATGCAGTAACTCCTGAACATTTTTATATACAAAAACTTTTTGTTTCTTTGTGCAATCCCTCCAGAAGAGGTGGCCATATCCAAAGACACAGTCTTTTTTCTAAGGGACCATATGACTACATTTCTGAGAAATTATCTTCACACACACAATTTTTTTTAATAACATCTACGGTAATTGAAGAAATGTTTATATATGGCAGATTAATGAAACTGAATATGAATGCCCAGACCAAACTGTACCTGACTGAACCTCAAAGGATGACCTTGTCATTGATGGCATATATGGAAACACTAACTCTGAGGTGACATACTTTATAAATTAAACATGTGCCCTGCAATACTTTGTTATATATGGAATGAATGCAGAGGAATCTACATTTGTTTATACATCAAAGATAATTTCTTTGCATGTTGGCTGCATGATCCTTGTACAGTAATATTTGTTCATGAATGTATATATAGTTAAATGTCTTTATTCATATTTATTTGGCTTGATTTTCAGGTATACTCTTGTTCCTGCATCTGTGTTGTTGGGTCTTGGGGGAAGCCCCTTCTGGACAGCAAAGTGCACATACCTTACCTTTACTGCAAGGCGATATGCACTGAGATCTGGCAAAAAGGATATGCATGTTATCAACCAATACTTTGGAATCTTTTTCTTTGTCTTCCAGTCCTCTCGTATTTGGGGAAATTTAATATCTTCTTTAGTATTAAATTTAGCCCAACCAAATGGTAAGAAATACTCTGAATATAGTTTAATAAATTAATTTACTGTAATGTGTAGTTGATAAGCAAAGCAATGATTGAGTGAAAGAGAAGGACAGGTATAAGAGGTTTCCAGGCTTACTGTGTGTTTCCTGTGTGTGAACTGCGGCTTAGGCCTTTGTTGTGTCTGGGTTTATTGAGCCACTGCCTGCTCTCTGTTCAGCCCTGTCCAGCAATGGTTACTAGCCTGATCGACAGCTGTTCTAGTCCGCTGCTGGAGACTTGTCCATGTTCTTCTTTATATAACTTCTTAGTCCCATCAGACCTCGCTGGTTATATTGCATTTCTCAGCTTGTTTCTCACTTGTGCATTTGCTATTTTATTAATTAATTAATTTTATTATTAATATCGTAATATCGACTATCCCATTTGGATTCCGATTTTGTACTATACTGTACTTGCTATCTTGTTGTAATCCAGACCTCTGACCTTGCTTTCTGTGTTGTCTGTTTGTCAGTCTTTTTTCAGGTCTGCACTGTGATTAAGGAAGGAACCGATGCCCAGTTACTGCCCACCGCTTAAGGTGGCGACCAGTAAGCTTGGGGTGGTCAGCTTAGGGCTGACCCTCCTGTTTATATTTCCCTGTGCTCCAAGCCACCCCCTCCTTACAGGGGGCCGGAGGTGAACATCTTTTCAATTTTGATTGTACCATTCACCAGCCACTCCTCCCCCCACCCACCCCCATGGTGACTTGGATTATAGTCACCATTCTTCCAAAAAATATATTTTTTAATGTCCTCCATTGCAGTCATGAAAGCTAGGAGCTGCAGCATACAGTCAAGCTACCCTGCCCTCCTCACTGATGCTGACAGTGCTAATAGAGATGGGCCAATCGATTCTAACGATTCTAACTTCGGTTAGAATTTCAGTAAACATTTGATTCGTCACGAAGCCGAAGTTTATGCTGATTCGCGAGAACAAAGTTTTTGTTTTCCCTCTTTTTTCAGCTAAATGGGTGCAAGCACAACGTGTTACATGGGGCAGAGAACTCTGGGAAGGAGAAAGGAACACCCCCAATGACATCTGCAGACCTGTAAGCCAATCAGTGACCAGCAGGCTTATGTGATGTCACACAGCCCTATAAAACCCAGCCTTTTTCAATCTCGACACTTCACACTGCATGTAGAGGAAGAAAACAGAGAGGCACAGCGCTAACAAAACATCCCACAGCAGATTTTTTTTTGAGCATTAACTTGAAATCAATCAGTCCAGGCAATGAGGATCTGGAAACAGACTGTGTGTGGGGTTGCTCTAGCTCACATAGTTCACGATGCTTAGAAAACAATGCATTCAAGAGGAAAGAAAGAGCTGGTACTCACCGCTGTTGAAGTAAAATCAGTCTTTTATTCCATATCGCTTGAAAAACTTTTCTACAGAAGAGAGGAATAAAGCAGGAGCCCACAAGAGGCGACGGCCCGCTTTGCGCTACAAGCGCTTAATCCTGCCTCGCTTGTAGCGTTTGTAGCGTGAAACGGACTGTCGCCTCTTGTGGGCTCCTGTTTTATTCCTCTCTCCTGTAGCGAAGTTTTTAAAGCTATATGGAATAAAAGGCTGATTTTACTTCAACAGCGGTAAGTGCCAGCTCTTTCTTTCCTCTTGAATGCATTGCATGTAGAGTCTAGCTGCTGCTGCTATACTGTGCAGTAGCGATTCTTGCTGCAATCCCTGGATGTTCTTTAAGGGGGATCTATATACCCCAAATAGCATTTCTATTCTGTGACAAAATCGAGTAGGAAAAAATCTGTTTGAGATTCATGCATCTGCAGTAGTGATTTGTAGACCAATCCCTGGTTGTTCTTTAAGGGGGATCTGTATACCCCAAATAGCAGTTCTATTTAGTGACAAAAACGAATAGGAAGAAATCTGTTTAACTTTCATGCACTGCAGTAGCGATTGGTGGACCAATCCCTGGTTGTTCTTTAAGGGGGATCTGTATACCCCAAATAGGAGTTCTATTTAGTGACAAACTTGAATAGGAAGAAATCTGTTTGACATTCATGCAGCTGCTGTAGTGATTTATGGATCTCTCACTGTGTGTCAGTTGTGGGGTATCTGTATAATGCAAATTGCCATACCTTTTTGGGGCTATAGTTTGCTACCAGATTTACGTGTCAAATCCACATAGTTTATACAGTAATTTTCTCAGAAATTACAGTGTCAGTTGTGGGGTATCTGTATAACGCACATTGCCATACCTTTTTGGGGCTATAGTTTACAGCCAGATTTACTTGTCAAATCATCATAGTTTTTACAGTGATTTTCGCTGAAATTAAAGTGTCAGTTGTGGGGTATCTGTATAACGCACATTGCCATACCTTTTTGGGGCTATAGTTTGCAGCCAGATTTACGTGTTAAATCCACATAGTTTATACAGTGATATTTGCTGAAATTACAGTGTCAGTTGTGGGGTATCTGTATAACGCACATTGCAATACCTTTTTGGGGATATAGTTTACAGCCAGATTTAAGTGTATAATCCACATAGTTTATACAGTGATTTTCGCTGAAATTACAGTGTCAGTTGTGGGGTATCTGTATAACGCACCTTGCCATACCTTTTTGGGGCTATAGTTTACAGCCAGATTTACTTGTCAAATCATCATAGTTTTTACAGTGATTTTCGCTGAAATTAAAGTGTCAGTTGTGGGGTATCTGTATAACGCACCTTGCCATACCTTTTTGGGGCTATAGTTTACAAACAGATTTACGTGTGAAATCCCCATAGTATACACAGTGATTTTGGCTGAAATGACAGTGTCAGTTGTGGAATATCTGTATAACGCACATTGCCATACCTTTTTGGGGCTATAGTTTACAGCCAGTTTTACTTGTCAAATCCGCATAGTTTATAAACCACTATGTCAGACAGAAAGGTGGCAGGTGGAGCAGGCAGAGGTGGTAGCAAAGTAAAAGGACGTCGCAGCAGGGGTGATTCTGTGAGGCCAGAACTGCCGTTGTCAACTATCGGCAGTGTGTTGATCAACAACCCAAACGTTGTTGAATGGTTGACTAGGTCATCCAATTCCTACAATGTAACATCTGCCAACCCCAGCCAAGAGTCCGTGGGTTCTTCAGATACAACAATTAGTTGGCAGGGCCCTAACCTTTCATCAACCACCCTCTGTCCTGTTCCTTTCCCGCAGTCGGAGAGCTACTTGGTGGTCTGGGCTTAGGGACACTATTCAGCAATGACGAAGTGTGTGAGGACAGTCAGCAGCTGCTTGGCAGTGAAGTAGTGGGGCAGACTTCCGCTGCTTCCTGCAGTAGGCAGGCTGTGCATACGGACACCGTTGAGTAGAGTAGCAGTGATTGGGAAACGCAAATTGACAATGATGTAGCTTAACACTTGGGAGTTGGGTGTAGCAGGGGATTCATCATCGTCAGGCGAAGAGAGTGTCAGCTTGCGCGTCAGACAGCGGAGCAGGCAGCAAGTCGCTACTGTGGCTGTGAGTCAGCAGGGTGGCAGCAGTGTGAGGATGGGAGCCAAATGTCCGCGGGGTACAAATCCTGATTCGCAGGTCCAAGTAAGCAGTGGCACAGGGGCTCAGCGAGGCAGCGGCGGTAGTAGTCACTCAGTGCAGTGTGTTGGCGGTAAAATTACCACCTCGGCAGTTTGGCAGTTTTTTGTAAAGACACCAGAGGAGCCGAGCGTGGGTATATGTCGTTTCTGCGGGCTGAAAGTGAAGCGTGGCCAGGGAGCTAACATTGGCACCAAGGGACTACACCAACACAAGTAGTGTCACCATCCAATGGCCTGGGAGAAACTGGTGTCAGATGCGGGCCATCCTGCAGGTGCAGCAACAGCAGCAGCACCTAGTGGCACACATGCTGTTTTAGCAAGTCAAGGCTCCAGCACCTCTGCCGAAGGGAGCTGTTTGTCTTTGACATCATCTCCCGGTCCAGATGCTCCTGTTCCTCGCTACGCATGGCGCCAGCAGTCGTTGAGCAATTACAAAGAGACAACTCTATGCGCCCAACCATCCTAAGAATCTGGAAGTGCTCTTGTCGAAGTTGTTATTACTGCAGTCTCTCCCTTTCCAAGTCGTGTACTCTGCACCCTTCAGAGAACTAATGGCTTGTGCCAAACTGAGGTGGAGAATTCCACACTGCAATTATTTTTCACCCTTCACCAATATGTACAACAGAAGGTGGGCCAGTCCTTGAGCTTATAAGTTTCTTTCAAGCTGCACGGAAGTGCGGACATGTCGAGCTGTAACTATGGTCAGGGCCAGTACATGTCCTTTACAGCCCATTGGGTGAATGTGCTTCCCGCCCAACCACACCAACAACTTCCACAAGAGACAGCGCTTTCTCCTCCACGTTGTCAAACTGCTGCTCCTGTGCCAGTGTCCGCCTCCTTCTTCTCCACCACCACCTCAGCCTCTACAAGTGCGGCTCCATAATACCACATGTACAGGGCACAGCGGTGTCATGCAGTTCTACACCTGGTTTGCCTGGACTAACAAAGTCACACAGGGGAGCAACTGTTCCACGTCATGCAATAAGAAATCAATGTGTGGCTTTCTCCGCGACAACAAAAAATTGGAACCATAGTGAAAGACAATGGGAGGAACATGGTGTCCACGCTGCACTAAGGAGGGATGGTACATGCGCACTGCGTGGTGCACCTGTTTAATCTGGTAGTCAGCTGCTGCTGCTACTGTTGCCACCTTCACACTATATCATTGTGCCAATCTGCGGGCTCCTGCTGCTGCTGCTACTGATACCACCTTCACACTATATCATTGTGCCACCCTGCGGGCTCCTGCTGCTGCTGATGCCAACTTCACACTATATCATTGTGATACTCTGCGGGCACCTGCTGCTGCTGCTACTAATGCCATCTCCACACTATATCATTGTGGCACTCTGCGGGCTCCTGCTGCTACTGATGCCACCTTCACACTATATCATTGTGCCACTCTGTGGGCTCCTGCTGCTACTGCTGATGCCACCTCCACACTATATCATTGTGAGACTCTGTGGCTTACCATGTTGCCACCACCTCCACACCTCTAACCTCATGCTGCTGCTGGTTCCACCTTTGCAGTTCTTTTTTTGTCAAAGACCTGATATTTTCAGGAAAACTGTAATTTATAATGGATGTGGCGTCTCGAATCTAAAATTTAAAATTTACATTGAATATTTCAAATTAATTTCCAACTTCATTGTCGTGCAACAATGTGGCCTCCTCTGCTGTGGGTTTTGTGGCCTCCTGCTGCTGCTGATGCAACCTCCACACTATATCATTGTGCCACCCTGCGGGCTCCTGCTGCTGCTGCTACTGATGCCACCTTCACACTATATCATTGTGCCAATCTGCGGGCTCCTGCTGCTGCTACTGATGCCACCTTCACACTATATCATTGTGCCACCCCGCAGGCTCCTACTGCTACTGCAACTGATGCCACCTCCACATTCCACACAGAGTGTGCCGCTCTGAAGGCACCTTCTGGTGCTGCTACTACATCATTGTGCCACCCTGTGGGCTCCTACTGCTGCTGCAACTGATGCCACCTCCACACTCCACACAGAGTGTGCCACTCTGCAGGCACCTGCTGGTGCTGCTACCTCCACACTATGACATTTTGACACCCTCTGTGCTTCTGCTGCTACTGATGCCACCTTCACACTATATCATTGTGCCACTCTGCGGGCTCCTGCTGCTGCTGCAACTGATGTCACCTCCACACTATATCATTGTGCCATTTTGCGGGCTCCTGCTGTTACTGTTGCCAGATTCACACTACATCATTGTGCCAATCTGCGGGCTAATACTGCTACTGATGTCACCTTCACACTATATCATTGTGCCACTCTGCGGGCTCCTGCTGCTGCTGATGCCACCTTCACACTATTTCATTGTGCCACCCTGCGGGCTCCTATTGCTACTGATGCCACTTTCACACTATATCATTGTGCCACTCTATAGGCACCTGCTGCTGCTACTGATGCCACCTCCACACTATGACATTGCGCCACCTTGTAGGCTTCTGCTGCTACTGATGCCACCTTCACACTATATCATTGTGCCACTCTGCGGGCTCCTGCTGCTGCTGCTACTGATGCCACCTCCACACTATATCATTGTGCCACTCTGCTACTCCTGCCACCTTCACACTATATCATTGTGCCACTCTGCGGGCTCCTGCTGCTGCTGCTATTGATGCCATCTCCACACTATATCATTGTGCCAGTCTGCGGGCTCCTGCTGCTACTCATGCCACCTCCACAATATATCATTGTGCCACTCTGCTACTCCTGCCACCTTCACACTATACCATTGTGCTACTCTGCAGGCTCCTGCTGCTGCTGATGTCACTTTCACACTATATCATTGTGATGGATGTGGTGTCTCGAATCTACAAATTAAAATTTACATTGAATATTTCAAATTCAAATTAATTTCCAACTTTATCGTCGTGCCACAATGTGGCCTCCTCTGCTGTGGGTTTTGTGGCCTCCTGCTCCTGCTGATGCCACCTCCACACTATATCATTGCACCACCCTGTGGGCTCCTGCTGATAATGATGCCACCTCCACACTATATCATTGTGCCACTCTGTGGCTTTCCCTGTTGCTGCCACCATGGTGCAGCCACCTGTGGGCTCCTGCTGCTGCTTCTTCTGCCACCATCTCCACACTCCTATTATTGTGCCACTTTGTGGCCTCCTGTTGCTGCTTCCGCTTTTGATACCGCCACCTCCACACTCTTATCATTGTGCCACTTTGTGGCCTCCTGTTGCTGCTTCTGCTACTGATGCCACCTCCACACTATATCATTGCGCCACCCTGCGGGCACCTGCTGCTGCTGATGCCACCTTCACACTATATCACTGTGCCACTCCGCGGGCTCCTGCTGCTGCTGCTTCTAATGCCACCAACACACTATATCATTGTGCCACCCTGCGGGCTCCTGCTGCTACAGTTGCCACCTTCACACTATATCATTGTGCCACTCTGTGGGCTCCTGCTGCTGCTACTGATGCCACCTTCACACTATATCATTGTGCCACTCTGTGGGCTCCTGCTGCTACTGCTGATGCCACCTCCACACTATATCACTGTGAGACTCTGTGGCCTACCATGTTTCCACCACCTCCACACCTCTAACCTCATGCTGCTGCTCGTTCCACCTTTGCAGTTCTTTTTTGTCAAAGACCTGTTATTTTCAGGAAAACTGTAATGTATAATGGATGTGGTGCCTCGAATCTACAAATTAAAATTTACATTGAGTATTCCAAATTCAAATTCATTTCCAAATTCATTGTTGTGCCACAATGTGGCATCCTCTGCTGTGGGTTTTGTGGCCTCCTGCTGCTGCTGATGCCACGTACACACTATATCATTGTGCCACCCTGCGGGCTCCTGCTGATAATAATGCCACCTCCACACTATATCATTGTGCCTCTCTGTGGCTTTCCCTGTTGCTGCCACCTGTGGGCTCCTGCTGCTGCTTCTTCTGCCACGACCTCCACACTCTTATCAGGAGCGGTCCGATGCACAGTTGAACCCTGCGACACATTTATCAAGCAGAGTTGTATCGCAATAACTTTGTTAGAAGTCCACCAAAAAAAATTGGTACAGAGCAGTGAGGGGGAGGGGGGGGGAGGGGGTATTTGAGGTGCCAGATTCATGAAGAATGCACACCACAATTTATGAATCTGGCGCACCCTGCACACTCCACAGGCAAATTTTACCAAGTGCAGTTTGCACTGTTTTTGATAAATGTGAGCCACTGGGGCAGATTTATCAAGCAGTCTGAAAGTCAGAATATTTCCAGTTGCCCATGGCAACCAATCACAGCTCAGCTTTCATTTCACCAGTGCTAATGAATATTTTAAAGGGGAGCTGTGATTGGTTGCCATGGGCAATTGGAAATATTCTGACTTTCAGACTGCTTGATAAATCTGCCCCACTGTGTTTCTTAAGTTTTAATGCTCTTCCAGGCTTTACTGTGGCAGTTTTGGGCCTGTCTGAAGTCTAGCATGTAACAGGTGAAAAGCATGTTCAATTGGTTTGAGATCAGATGACTGACTTGGGCATTAACCCCTTATCACCGACACTAGTTTTCAGCTCAATGACCAGACTTGATTTTTCAAATCTGACATGTCTCACGATAATTGGTTATAACTTCGGAACGCTTTAACATATCCCGGTGATTTTGAGAAGGTTTCTCGTGATACATTGTACTTCATGTTAGTTATAAAATTTAAGTGATACGTTTTGCGATTCGTTCTGAAAAAAAGAGAAAATTTGGCAAAAGTTTGTAAAAATTCTTCATTTCCAAGTTTGAAATGTTCTGCTTTCCAGACAGGAAGTAAAACTACCCAAAAAGCTCGATGAATTACATTTACAGAATGTCTGCTTTATGTTGGGATGATATTTTATGCATCCTCTCACTTTTCTATTATGTTATGAGGGGCAGAACTTTAGGTGCGATTTTTCTCATTTTCATGAAAATTGCCAAAACTCACATTTTGAGGGAAAACTCAGCTTCCAAGTGACTTTGTAAGGCCTAAA
The DNA here is from genome assembly GCF_040894005.1 of Engystomops pustulosus. NCBI lineage: Eukaryota > Metazoa > Chordata > Amphibia > Anura > Leptodactylidae > Engystomops > Engystomops pustulosus. The sequence continues at coordinate 78,811,011 of NC_092413.1, read as the reverse complement.
TAATAGTAAAACCCCATAAATTACCCCACTATAGAAACTTCACCCCTCAATGTATGTAAAACAACTTCTATTAAGTCCATTAACCCTTTAAGTGTTTCACATGGGTTAAAACAATATGGACCTGCGATTTAGAAACTATGGAATATTTTGGAAAATACATTCATTTAGGCCAAACTGACAGTTTCAGAATAAATTAAATGATGAAACGCACTGCAATGTTTGATGCCCAATTCCTCCCGAGTGGTAAACTTCTGTACGGGTGCACAGCTAAGTATAGAATGAATGGAGACGCCATTCACAGCAGATTTGTATTGTCACATTGTACTACCTATACATTTTTATTTTTTTTTGGTAATGCAAACATATGAGGGCTTATTTTTTACGGGATGAGATACAATGTATAGATAATTAATTTAGGGGGTCTATAGCTTATTCATGAGATTTTATTAAATATTTCAAGGGGGACACAAACAAAATCATCAATTTTTATTTTGGATTTTTAGCATTTTTTTTCCCCCGCTCACCGTAACATAAAAATAATATTTTATCTTTATTCTATGGTTCACTACGATTGCGGTGATACCTCTTTTATATAGTTTTTCTTATTTTCCTGAGCAAAACCAATATTGGAGAATATCGCATTGTTTTTACTATTGACAACTTTTTAGGGCCATAACTTCTGTATTTTTCTGTTGTCAGACCTGGTTGAGGGCTTATTTTTTGCGAAAAGAGTTGTTCTTTTCAGTCATATCATATTAGGGAACATAGCTTTTTTTGATCACTTTTTACAACATTTTTTGTGATGGTGTTTGATGAAAAATTGTATATTACGGGAAGTTTGTACAATTTTTGTGTGTTTTTGTGTTTTATATACTGTATTTGCATTATATGTGTAACTGGGGAGAATATGGGACTTTATTTTATTTATTTATTTAATTATTATTATAAAATGGTTTAATCTTTTTTTTTTTTACTTTCACATATTTTCCACCTTTTGGCTTAAACAAGCGATCATCTGATCACTTATTCAAGCCTCTACACTGCAATATACTCAGTTACATACAGCCGGGTCCTGCCAGGAAGGCAGAACCCGGCGAGAAGAGGAGCAGGAAACCCCGTGTCACTCGCCAGACCCGGGGTAGCGGCAGGAGGGATCGGATCCCCCGGTAAGCACACCGGGGGGTCCGATCCACGTGGGGCACACTTGCACGCCGCGGTCATACTTGACCACGGTGTGTAAGGGGTTAAACACCCGGGATCGGAGTTTTTCCAATCCCGGGTGTTAGTGCCGGGTCTGGGCTGTGATATCACAGCCCGACACCGGCACTATACTGACCCAATGTCCCGAAATCTTCTTCTGACGCGGCGCCGTAGAAAGGCGTAGCGTCAGAAGAAGTACCCTTAATGACCGACGTAGATTCCCGATAGGGCGGTCATTAAGGGGTTAAAGAATATTTCACTTCTTTGCTTTAATAAACTCCTGGGTTGCTTTGGATTTATGTCTTGGGTCATTCTCCATCTGTATTATTAAGCACCAACCAGTTTGTATGCATTTGGTGAAAACGGCTTGCACAGGTATTTAAGAAGTATCTGCATCACTATTGTGTCGCAAGCGACCCTTTTCTGGTGCAGCTGCGCTAGCCTTCATGGTACACAAATTAGGGGGTGTTCCGCGGTATTTAACATTCAAATTGTGTAGCACGGCCTATGTTAAAGGTGCACCAAAAAAAGTTGGTGAACTCTGTCGGGCCAGTGCGGGAGAGCGATGGATTCATGATTTCTGGCGTATGTTGTTAATAAATGTGTCACACCCAGCATTATACACGGAAAGAGCACTTTTAGTCTTTCTATGTAAATGTGCCCCAACGGGGCATTTACTAAGACCTCTGCACTGGTTTTCTAGCAGACCTTGCACATTCTTTTATGTACAAAATACTTGCACAGGTATTTAACCCCTTAACGACGTCTGGTGCGGGTACATACCCCGGGCTGAACACTCTCCATAGCCAATATGTCTTTGCTTCAAAGCTGCGTGACGTCATAGGGGAGCAGCAATCTGTTGCTATGACAGCTTCAGGTCTTCTGAAGACCCAAGGCTGTCTCGTTTTAACCCATTCATGGGGAAGAAAATCCCCAAATACTGCCATACTGTAGTATTGCAGTATATGATAGGATCAATCAGATAACCTAGGGTTAAAGTACCCTAGCGAGTCTGAAAAATAGGAAAAATAAAAATAAAAAAGTTTAAAAAAATTATAATAAAAAAACAAAAATTCAAATCACTCCCCTCTTCCCTAGAAGTGATATAAATGTAAATACACAGTTAAAATCATAAACACATTAGATATTGCCACATTAGAAAATGCCCGATCTATCAAAATATAATAACTTTTTTTTACTGTGTTTAACCCATAACGGGAAATAGCGCCCAAAGTTGAAAATGGCACTTTTTTGGCATTCTGAAAAAAATAAAAAAATTCCATAAAAGTGATAAAACAGTTGTAAAGTCCTAAAAATGATAGCTTTCAAAACGTCATCAAACGTTACAAACATCAACCACAGCTCCGTACACCAAAGTATGAAAAAGTTATTAGCCAGAAGATGGCAAAATCAAAAAATAAAGTTTTTTTAATGAAAACATTATAAAACATATACATATTTTGTATCCCTGTGATCATACCGACCAAAAAGATAAAGTAGACATGTCATTTGGGCCGCATAGTGAAAGCAATAAAATCTAAGCCCACAAGATTTCAAAAGCTATTCACCATTTTCACCAAGGTTTCAAAAGAGTTTTTTCACCATTTTCATTGCATTTGGAATTTTTTCCCCGCTTCCCAGTACATGACAAGAAATATTCAATACCATCACTATGAAGTGCAATTTGTTTAGCAGAAAACAAGCCATCACACAGCTCTTTACATGTAAAAATAAAAAAGTTATAGATTTTTGAAGGTGGGGAAAGCAAAATGGAAATGAAAAAACAAAAAAGGGCCAGGTCGTTAAGGGGTTAAGAAATGTCAGCTCCACATGTGTCACACGGATTTCTTTTGCGGCTACACTATTCCCGATGCAACACAAATTTCTGTACTGAAATGGGTGTTCTGGTGTAGTCTTATTATTCATGCAAAGACCGACAGAAGTTTGTCGCAGGTCCCATGTTAAAAGTGCACCAAAAAAAAAATTGTTGCACTCTGTCAGAGCAATGCAGGGAACTCCAGATTCATGTAGAACGGGTGCAACAATTCCTGAATCTGGTGCACCTTACACACTCCACAGTTTTCAATGTTCTTAGTAAATGTGGGCTGATATGTCTCTGAACAACTCCAAATTCATCTGGCTGCTTCTGTCCTGTGTCTCATCATCAATAAATACTAGTGGCCTAGTGCCACTGGCAGCCACGCATGCCCAAGCCTTCACACCTCTGGCGTATTTTTTTAAAGATAATTTGGTATGCTTTAGATCATGAGTTGTGGCGAGGTGCCTTCGCCATCCTTTTTTTCCATCATACTGTCAGAGGTTGATATTGGTTTCATCTGTTCAAACAATTTTCTTCCAGAACTTTGCTATTTTTTTTAGCAAAGTCCAATCTAGCATTTTTATTCTTGATGTTTATAAGGTGCAGGTGCAGTAAAACCCCTGTATTTACTTTTATGCAGTCTGGTAGATTTGCAAAGTGATATGCCTACATCCTGGAGAGTGTTGTTCACTTGATTGGCTGTTGTGAAGAAGTTTCTCTTCACCATGAAAATTATTTTGGGATCATCTACCGCTGTTTTTGCATTTATAAACTCATCAGTGCTTCATTTCTTTCTCAGGAAGTTCCAAACTGTAGATTTGCCACTGTATTGTAGCAATTTTCCAGGTGGGAACTTTCTTTCTGTGGCTTTCACGGAGAGGTCCTTTGACCATATTTTTATTTGCAGCAAAATATTCTAAATACAAGCACAACACCTCAAATCAACTCCAAACCTTTTATCTGCTTAAAGGACACCTGTCATCAGGTCTCTGCCACTAGTCCTGTCACCTCTTCCTGTTGGAGCAGCTCACAAGGATCCCATCCCAGCCTTTATCTAGTTATTTCATACATTAATCATTGTAAAATCATCTATTCTTTATCATGTAAATGAGGCTGGTCACATGGTCAGAGGCAGTGATGTCGCCACTGTCACCCCTCCCCTCTCCTCCCCCTGCTCATGTCTGTGTGTAATGTATAGTAAAGCATGGCTAGTGTGTGTGCTGCATCTGCTGACATGCTGCATCCTCCTAATATACAGGTGAGAGACACAGACATCAGCTACACATGAATCTGACATGTTCTGCTATAACATGGCTGCATCCTGGAGCTGCTGTATCTCTCCTATACACACCCACATGCACACACAGGCTGCAGGGGGTGTGGCCACCAGCACAAGGAAGCACATCATTATACAGCCTCACTCCATTACACAGGCTGTCAGTCATGCACTGGGGGTGTGGCTGTGCCTCCCACTCATGAATAGAGTGGACAGCTTGAATATGCTAATGCTTCATTGGACATTTCACAGGTCATTTGCATACAGCTTTAGGACCTCATTGCTTAGGTTTACAGGCATGTAGAGGGACAATGAAGGGATAGAGGCAATGCTCTCTAATGGCAGAATATGAAAATATATTTAGTTTAGGGGGATTATTTTGCATGACGGGTTCTCTTTAATTTAGAATGACACAGGAATGAAGGAAGTACCAAATTGTCAGATAATCAGATTGTTTGCTGAACTCCCTCTGGTGGCTGGTGTTCTGCACTGCAGCTCCATCCTGCAACTTCCTCCTGAAGTCACATGATCTCTGTGGGATGGGCTATAAATGTGTTTCTTGTGCCATTTGTCTTTGCTCATGTATTAGGTCTCTACCCGATGCCGCAGACCTCTGCCTGCTCCGTGTATATAATGTGTCCCAGACCTAGTGTTTGTGACCATTACACTCCAACCTGTTCCTGGTTCTTACTCTGGACTCTGCTTTGACATCTGCCTGTCCTCAGCCCCGGCTTCTTATCAGCCACTACCTGTCGAGCTTTTACCACAAGTTAAGCGTCCTGCAGCAAAATCCATCCCACTTTGCTGCAGTTTCTGGTGAAGACTGGGGGGCTTGTAGGCTCCGCACACTGGCACTTATAAGTGCTTAGGGAAGCTGGCGAAGCGGAATTTCATCCGACCTGCAAAGGTTAATGGCTGCCGGGACATTCACATTTATTAACAAAAATACAGTATGTCACAGATATAATACAACCTGTCTCTATCAGTCCTGGTGTACACAATTTTGATTGCCCTGGGATCCGACTGTCTTGGGCCGGACAGGACAGATTCTTCTCATGAAAATCTTCTCCTTCCTGCTTGCTGTAGTCACTCTGCACTTCAGCCCCTTCCCACTGCATTCCAAGACAAGCTCTCACATACACACTTCAACCAATGTGAGTGAGTTCTAAATCTACAAGCTACAGGCAACATAAGATCTTTATTTATTTTTTTATATGTCAGATGCTAGTAGAATGTCCAGAAGCTCGATAATACTGTAGATAAACACTGTGCCCTGATCTAACCACTTTGTCAGATAAAAACAGAGCGAAAACAGCAGTTTAAATGAGAAAAATTGTGTCCACATATTCATGAACAAGTTCAAAATAAACTAAAGGATGCAGCATCTAATTACGCAGCATTTACAGGCATAGTGCATAAGGTGTGGGGAGTAGCGGCAGGATCAGGTAGGCAACCAGGGCTTTTAAAGACAATGACAACAATGTAAAGTCCAAGTTTTGCCTGGGTTTATCAATAAAACAAAAATACCGCCTTAACCTTTTAACCCCTTAAGGACGCAGGGTTTTTCGGCTCATTTCTCGCTCTCCAACTTCAAAAATCCATAACTTTTTCATTTTTACGTGTACAGACCTGTGTGAGGGATTATTTTGTGCGTGACAAATTTTACTTTCCCGTAATCTTATTTATTTTAACATGCCGTGTACTGCGAAGCTGAAAAAAAAATCCAAATGTGGAAAAATTGAAAAAAAACCGCACGTGCATCACGTTCTTGTGGGCTCAGTTTTTACAACTTACACTCTTCGCTCCAAATAACACGCCTACTTTATTCTTTGGTTCGGTGCGATCGCGGTGATACCAAATTTATATAGGTTTTTTTTGCCATATTCTGACGCTAATAACTTTTTCATACTTTGGCGCACGGAGATGTGTGAGGGGTCATTTTTTGCGAAATGAGGCGACGTTTTCATTGCTACCATTTTGAGGTCTGTGCGACATTTTGATAATTTTTTATTTCATTTTTTATGTTATGTAAAAATGTGTAAAAGTCACATTTCGGACATTTGGGCGCCATTTCCCGCCTCGGAGGTCACCGCCGCCCGTAACCGGTTTTTATATTTTGATAGATCGGGCATTTTGGGACGCGGCGATACCTAATATGTTTGTGATTTTTACTGTTTATTATGTTTTATATCCATTCTAGGGAAAGGGGGGTGATTTGAACTTTTAATATTTTATTAATTTTTTTATTTTTTAAACTTTTTTTTTTACTATTTTTTAGACCATCTAGGGTACACTAACCCTAGATGTTCAGATCGCTCCTACCATATACTTCAATACTACAGTATTGCAATATATGGCATTTTTGCACACTATACATTACAATGAGCCACAGGCTCATTGTAATGGATATGCAGAAGCCATGTATCCACGGGTCAAACGAAGACCCGAGGCTACCATGGCAACCGATCGCCGCCCCCCGATGAAGTTCGGGGGCGCGGCGATCATAACAAAGATGGCGGCGCCCGCGCGCCGCAGTTTTTAAATGCCGCCGGCGACTTTGCCGGCGGCAACAAAGGGGTTAATAGCCGTGATCGGTGCAAGCACCGACCGCGGTTATTAGCGGTGGGGGTTTTCTGCAATATGCAAAAACCCCCACCTTTGTATGAAGAGGACTCAGCCCGTGAGCCCTCTTCATACATCCCTTATACCTCTGCGCCGTAGAGCTACGGCGCAGAGCGTTAAGGGGTTAAGGACACAGCTCATTTTCACCTTTAGGACACAGCCTGATTTTTCAAATTTGCCTGTGTCACTATATGCAGTTATAACTTTGGAACACTTTGTCTTACCAAGTTTATTTTTTCATTACATATTGTACTTCACATTAATGCTATATTTTGGTTTACTTATTTTGCACTTCTGTTAATTTATTTTATTAGGACGTTAGGAGGCTTACCTTTTTAAGTAACTTTCAGATTAAATTTTTTAGAGGACAATTCATCTTTATAAGATTAGATTTATTAGAAACTCCCCACAGATTGCCCCATTTTTTTAAAACAGCACCCCTCAAACTATTTAAAACAGCCTTTGGTAAGCTTGTTATCACTTTAACCCCTTCACACTGTGCGGTGAATATATCCGCCACAGAGCTATGAAGGGTATATGAAGAGGGCATATTGCAGCAAAGACCCATCTCTATCACCCGGGTGTTAACCTTTTTTCTGCCACTTGCAAAGTCGCCGGCGGAACTAAAAACATGGCGCCACATGTTTCTTCCGATCGTCGCTCCCCTGAACATCATCGGGAGGCGCAGATTGGTTGCCACTACAGCCGCGGGTTTTCGTCAGACTCGAGGCTGCCTGGTTTTTGCAGATTTGTTACAATGAATGAATGTAATGAATCAGGTGCAAAAACGCCATATACCGCAATACAGTAGCATTGCAGTATATGGTAGGAACGATCGGACCATCTAGGGTTAATGTACCCTAGAGTGTCTAAGAAATAGAGGGAAAAAAAAGAAAAAAAAAGAAGTTCAGAAAATAAAAAATATTTATACAATATTACAAATTAAAATCACCCCTCTTTCCCTAGAACTGATATAAAACATAATAAAGAGTAAAAATCACAAACACAATAAGTATTGCCAAAATACCCAATATATCAAAATATAAAAACGGTTATTGACGGCGGTGACCTCCAAAACTGGAAATGGCACCCAAATGTCTGAAAAGGGACTTTTACACCTTTTTACGTGACATAAAAAATGTAACAACAAGTGATCAAAATGTTGCACAGTCCTCAAAATGGTAGCAATGAAAATGTCGGCTAATTTCACCAAAAATTACCCCTCACACAGCTCAGTACACCAAAGTATGAAAAAGTTATTAGCGTCAAAATGGGTTGTCCGACATCCACGCCCCCCAATTTGTGTCACAAGCAAGCCAGCACAATGCGCCACAATCCGATCACGTGCACCAAAAACTCGGGGCAATTCAGGGCAAAACGGTAAAAAGTCGGGAAACCCGACGAAAATGCGGTGTTCGGACCCTTAGTAAATGTGCCCCATAGTCTCCAAATAACTGGCCCTGGGGAGTTGAAAACAGGTGAGCCCTTTTCCAGGGGAAAGGAATGTACGCATATATTTACTTATATATACAGGCGGTCCCCTACTTAAGGACACCCGACTTACAGACAACCCATAGTTACAGACGGACCCCTCTGCCCCCTGTGACGTCTGGTGAAGCTCTCTGGATGCTTTAAAATAGTCCCAGACTGCAATAATCAGCTTAAAAGTGTCTGTAATGAAGCTTTATTGATAATTCTTGGTCCCATTACAGCAAAAAAATTTGAAACTCCAATTGTCACTGGGGCAAAAAAAAAAATTGTCGGGAACTACAATGATAAAATATACAGTTTCGACTTACATACAAATTCAACTTAAGAACAAACCTACAGTCCCTATCTTGTATGTAACCCGGGGACTGCCTGTACATACATACACATATATAGACAAATACCTATGTACATGAACAGACAATTCCGTTTACAATCCCCCTGTTTTCGGGAATGTGACAATTAAATTTGAGGGAAGTGTTTTGTCATATGCCATATGTCTACAGGGTGCAGTTTACATATAAGGATCTATCACAAGAAAACAAACATTACACAGGTTACACATAAAATGAACCCTTAGGAAACCCTTAGAAATTTGCCCAGTGTCTGTCCTGTGGTAATAACTTTTCAACGCTTTAAGATACCCCTGTGATTTTGAGAATTTTTTCTCGTGAGACATTGTAGTTTATGTTAGTAGTATCATTTCGGTGATCCGTTCCTTTTTTGGGGGGTAAAAATTCACAAATTTAGGAAAAATCTGAAAAAAATTACAATTTTCAAAGTTTCAAATGTTATACTCTTTAGACAAAAAGTCACACTGCAATTTTTTTTTTGGTAGAAACCTTTTGCCATTGGTCTTCTTTTTATTTCCATTATTTGTTTTAAGTTTCCATTTTTTTTACGGATGTGAGAAGGTTTGAAGTTTTAGTAGCAACGTTCTCCGATTTTCTTGAAATTTGAAAATTGCTAAATTTTTGGTGATCTATTCAGTTTGGCAGTGCCCTATAAAGCCTTTTGTACTATATACCGCCACAAGTAGCACCATTTTATGAACTTAACATCACAACCTATTCAAATAAGCATTTAGGATGTCTGTTATTTTTCCTGGAAACAAACAAACTTTGATTTGAAATTCTGAAATTTAAATTTTTCATAACGATTTTTCTAATTTAGCCCTAAAATGCACACATTCAGAAGAAATTTGAGGTAAATATACATCCTAAAATTATTGCCCTACTTCTTCCGAGTACAGCAATACCAGACATGTGGATGTCAACTGCTGCTTTGACGCACAGCGATGTCCAGAACAGAGTTTGTACTAATGCGTTTTTGGAAGGCCAATTTGGCTGCAAATGTTTTGTGGTGCCACAGTGTACTTGAAGAGCCCCTGAAGTAACAGTACAATAGAAAACCCCCAAAGATGTCACCATTTTGGAAACTAGACCCCTCAAAGAATTTATCTGAGGTTGTGGTGAGCATTTTAACTCCCAACATGCTGGCCAAAATCTAATGTAAAGTAAATGGTGCAGAGTAAAAAATGCGTTTTTATCTCAAAAATGTCATTTTAGTGCCTCATATACTGTGCCCAACCCATGCCACTTTAGACAAATACCACAAAAATCATTCTGTGGGTTGTCCTGAGTACGGCAATACCACACATGTGCCAATAATTTACAGACTGGGCACACAGCGGGGCTGAGAACGGAAGGAGTGAAATTTAGCTTTTCCTCTCCTTTTTCACACGTTTGGATTCGGAGTGCCATGTCATGTTCGCAAGGCCCGTGAGGTACCAGTGCAATAGAAACCCCTGAGAAATTATACCATTTTGGAAACTAGACCCCTCAAAGAATTTATCTGAGGTTGTGGTGAGCATATTAACTCCCAAAATGCTGACCAAAATCTAATGTAAAGTAAATGGTGCAGAGTAAAAAATGTCATTTTAGTGCCTCATTTACTGTGCCCAACCCATGCCACTCTAGGCAAGCACCCCAAAAATAATTCTGTGGGTTGTCCTGAGTACGGCAATATCACACATGTGCCAATAATTGACAGGCTGGGCACACAACAAGGCTGAGAAGGGATGGAGTAAGATTTTGCTTTTGGGGTGCCCCTGAGGTACCAATGCAATAGAACCCCGAGTAGTGACCCCGTTTTTGGAAAGGGCATACCTCAAAGAATTGATCTAGGGTTGTATGAGCATTTTAACCCCTGAGATGCTGGCCCAAATGTAATACAAAGTGAATGGGTCAGTGTAGAAATTGCATTATTTTCTCAAATGTGGCATTGTAGTGACAAATGAAAACCGCCCAACTCATGCCACTGTGGATAAACACCCCAAAAATCTTTCTGCAGGTTATTACGGGTATGGCAAAATCCCATGTGTGGTAATAGGCTACAAGGTGGAGACATGGCAGAGCTCAGAATAGAATGGTATTTGGAGCACAGATATTTAATTTTTTTTTTACATCATAAAACATTTGTAGATGCCCTTAGGGATCAGTACAATAGAAACCCATGAGAACTGATCCTATTTAGAAACTACAACCCTCCATGAATAAATCTAGGGGTGTAGTGAGCATTTTAACCCCACAGGTGGACCCCAAGGATGATGCATAATGGATAGAGCATAGTACAAAATATCCATTATGTCATCTTGTTCCCAGCTCCTGCCACGGGAGACATACACCCCAAAGATCATGATGTGGGTTCTCCCAGGTACGTCAATACCCCATCTGCTGAGCACATGGCAGAGCTCAGCAGGGAAGATGCGGCATGATGTATAAGCTGTGTGCATCAGGGTACAATTATACATCCAGGGACGTGTGATATATCCTAAAACACGCCTTCATGCATGACCCTGGTTTGTCGGGGCATGTGTCACACTGGTATATGGATTCTCTCCTTATGCCTTTTTTGTGGCAAACCCTGCACCTTTTTTGATTTCTTCCCTTGCTGGCTGTTTGGGGAACTTCTCCTGGAAAGTGCTGCCCTGGTACAATCCGTGATGTGGCCTCGCTTCCAGACGTACTCCCCTAAAAATCAACTGCTTCACAAGCATGACTTGAAATTCCAGGAAAGTTCCCCTCTGGCCGGCACATCGATGCAGAACGTAAGCATTATACAGTGCTATCTGCATGATGTGCACGGCCAGCTTCTTGTACCACACCCTCAACTTCCGCATGGCATTGTATGGCTGAAGCACCTGGTCCGACAAATCCAACCCTCCCATGTGCTTATTGTAATCCAGAATAGAGTCTGGCTTGGGGGCTTCTGCACTGGTACCTCGTACATAGGCAGGGGTGGTGCTGTGCCCATGTATTGTAGTTAGTAAAAGGACGTCCCTCTAGTCCTTGTACCTAACACACAATACTGAGTCGCTGCTTGGTGCTCGGCTCTCGTGCCTTCTGAGCTTTTCCCCTAGCAGTAACTTAGGGAGAACTCTCTGACACTTGAACAGGGTAATACTTGTATAAAAATTATCCAGGTAGAGGTGTTAGCCCTGGTCCAATAGTAGGCGCACCAAATCCCAAACTATCTTTCCGGTAATTCCCAGGAAGGGGGGGCATTCAGGGGGCAGTATCCTAGAGTCCTTCCCTTCATATACCCTGAACCTAAAAGTGTACCCTGATGTACTCTCACACAGCTTATACATCTTCATGCCATACCGTGCCCTCTGATTGGGCTGGTACTGTCGGAACTGAAGTCTCCCTTTGAAATCAGGGACTTGTCCACTGATATGTGCATCTTTGGAGTCTACACATCCATAAATTGGGCACTCAGGTATTCTAATATGGGTCGGACCTTATACAACCTGTCATAACTGGGGTCATCTCTGGGTGGGCACTGAGTATTGTCAGCAAAATGCAGAAACCTCTGGATGGCTTAAAAGCGCATCCTATTCATTGCCATGCGGAACATCAGGGTGTGGTACAGTTTGTCTGTGCTCCAAAAGTCCCTGATAGCGGGCTTTTTGACAAGTCCCATAAGAAGTACTATGCTCCAATACTTCTCCATCTCTGCTGCACTAACAGTGGTCCACCTGTGGTGTTGCGCATAAAAAGTAGTGGGGTTTTGGCCATGTATTGTGCAGCATAAAGATTGGTCTGGGAAACCATCAGACAAATTAGATACTCACTAAAAAAGAACTTAAAAAAGTCCACTGGTCCGAGCCCTGTGTATCCCAGGACTGGCCGTAAAATCAGGGACCTGGGGGGCATAACTACTGGGGGTCACCTATGTGGGGTCAGAAGTCCCGGGCACTCCAGCAGAAGTCCCGGGCACTCCAGCAGAAGTCCCGGGCACTCCAGCAGAAGTCCCGGGCACTAGCTGACTCCGTATCGGAGTCCATATAATTATAGACCTCCAAATCAGTATATGTCTCCTGGGACATGATGTGGGGGGGATAGTATGCAACCTACACTACACCTACACTTCTCCACTACACCTACTCCACTACACCACACATGCCTTCTCCACCACTAAATGCCTTCTCCTCCACTAAACGCCTCCTCCTCCACACACCCCTTCACCTCCACTAAACACCTTCTCCTCCACACACGCCTTCTCTTCCACTAAACACCTACTCCACACGATTCGCACTTAAAAGTGCGGTTTGGGGGAAAAGGGAATACAGACAATGGGGGGGATAGTACAAGGAAGTGGGATTACACTGGGAGGGGATGGAGGATGGGTGTAGTGATTTTTGCACACTCTACAGGACAGATCCCAAGACACTCTGCTCTCCAACACTACCAAATGCAGAATGGCGGCATTGGAGAACGTGCAGGGTCTTGGATCTGCCCTCCACACTCACGGATCGCTGCGATAGGCCAGTCTGTACAGATAGCCCAATCACAGCGATTGACATCACAGGACCAATCAGATCGGTCCTGTGATTTCAGAGGGGGACGTCCCCTAGCAATCCCGGCATGCTCCGGGGGTATGTCATCCCGTCTCGCAACGGGATGACGTCATTTAACCCCAGAGCCGCCAGCCCCTAGCCTCTGATCGCTGCAATTGGCCATCTGTACAGACGGGACAATCGCAGTGATCAACATCACAGGACTGACATGACAGGTCCTGTGATGTCAGAGGGGGGATTTCCCCTCTTGATTCCGCCCGGTATAGGTGGACTGTCATTCCGTCTCCCGACGGGATGACCTAATATTTGCATGTCGCGCCGCTGGCAGATACTGTATATCCACCACCCAGCGCTAACTCATTGCGCTCGGTGGCGGATATATCCGCCACAGAGCGTGAAGGGGTTAAAGACAACGAGTAATCACAAACAGACACCACATAGAATGTAATTTAGGTCCTACCCAGTTTTAATTGGTCACTTTGAATAATCATCACTTGGTGGGGCACATGTTGCTGGGAAGAAACTCTTTTATAGCCATTTTCTTTGTGCCACATTGATGAATTTTCTATGGTGACATTTCTAGACACCTTACAGCTACTTGCGAACGGTCATTGTCTAGCAATATGACCAAAGCTGTCACATTTAAAACATTTCACAAAGAATGTTTCTTCTGCCTTTCACTATTTTTCAATTTACAATACTTAGCTATATGACCTGAGCAACCACAAGAAAAACACGTAATACCTTTCATGCTTGGCTTAGGACAGTATAGATTGTTTCTACATTTTCTAAACTCATCCATAGCTAGGGATGCACTTCTAACAATCCTACTTACTATACCAGAAAGCATTGTTTTACCTTTAGCTTTCTGGGTAGGATCACTGTTGGGGATGTTAAATCTTTTGCCAGCTCTACACCCCCCTTTTGCCTTGCAGAGGGCAAAACTTCTGAGGACTCTAGCCTTGACTTTAAGGAAAAAGACAAGGCTGGCACCATTTTAGAGAAATTACTAACGATGTCTTGCAAGCTAGATATCAGTTGAGACCGGGCTGCAAGTTCATCATTGAGCTTAGCAATCACTACATCAGTAGCTGCTGCCTGATCCTTAAATCTCTTGACCTCAGCTTAGAGCTATGCCAACTGTGCCTCAATATCAGCATTGTGCATTCCACTTTCCATCAATTTTGACTTAAGATTAGCACTCTCTGTGTCAGGATCAGTGGATCCTCTGGACCACCGCGGGAGATGGAACTAGCTGGCACCTGGGACCGGAGTCTAAGTGGCACCTGGTTTTCACCAGAGCCCACCGCAAAGCGGGTTGGACTTGCTGCGGCAGGATACCACCAGGTCGTTCCCAGGTGCGACTAGCCCGCGGTGGCAGCCGAGGTCGAGGTACCTTAGCAGAAGACAGTGTCGTAGTCAGGTCCAGGCACAGGGTTAGGGCAGGCAGCAGAGATGCAAGGTCAAGTCCAAATCCGGGGTCAGCAATGGGAGGTCCAGGCAGGTGGGAACGGGAACACAGGTACACGGAACACAGCAAGACAGAGGAACTCGGGTAACATGGCTACACAGGACTCGGGAGTGGAGACACACAGGAACGCAGGAACACACAGGAACGCAGGAATACACAAGAACGCAGGGATACACAGGAACGCAGGAATACACAGGAACGCAGGAATAATCACCAGGAAGCTTTCTCTTAGGCTGTGAGGCACAAAGATCCAGCAGGGGGCACAGGAAGAGGCAGGATTCTTAAAAGTGAGGTGTTCAGCCAGTGCACCAATTAGCGGTGTGCTGGCCCTTTAAATTTTCGTCAGGAGCCGCACGCCCTAGGAGGCGGGGACACACGCGCACAGCAGTCCGGGGAAGAGTAGGAGCCGTGAGAGGTGAGTGACGTGACCGGGCTGCAGCGGGGCACACGGAGGAGCACGGATGCGCCCGTGACAGTACCCCCCGGAAGGGCCTCCCTCTCTTCTTGGGCCTGAGAAAACGTTGGAGCAGGCTCTTGTCCAGGATGTTATCCTCTGGCTCCCAAGATCTCTCCTCAGGACCAAATCCTTTCCAGTCTACCAGAAACAACCGCCTACCTCTCACCATCTCAGTATCCAGGATCTCTTTCACTTCGAAGACATCGGTGGAATCAGCCTGTGGTGCCGGAGGAGGAGTAATTTGTCGGTTGAAACGGTTGAAGATGACTGGCTTAAGGAGAGAAACGTGGAAAGAGTTGGGAATGCGCATGCTGGGAGGCAGACGCAACTTGTAAGCCACCGTGTTGATGCGGCTAAGAATTTCAAATGGACCCAAGAACCGGGGTCCCAATTTATAGCTCGGGATCTTAAGCCGAACATACTTGTGGAGGAAGGGTCTCAGCTTGTTTTTTAAAAAAAACATCTCCAAAGTCCCGGTACGGAGCGGGAAGTCCCTCCAGAGGCTTGGGAGACAAGGTAGCAGTCCTGACAGGGAGCGGATGTGGAATCGTCATGCAGCGTGAGGAACAATCCGGACCCCAACGGAGAATCTCCCCTGAAGACCAGTCCAAGACAGGGGGATGATGCTGCAACCAGGGAAGACCCAGCAGGAGAGTGGAAGTGCACTGTTGCAGCACAGAAAAAGAGTTTCTCTTTATGTAATGCACCAACTTGAAGGAGCAGAGGTTCCATGCGAAACCAGATGGGCATAGAGAGAATCTGGCCACTGACTGAGGCAATGGACAAGGGCTTCTCGAGACGAACCACCGGGAAGTAATGCAGGGAGACCAGGGCAGCATCTACAAAGTTCGTTGTAAAGCCCAAATCCAGGAAAACGGAAACCTGGACCGGGGTACCGGCACGGGGAGAATCAGGCATGGAGAAGCTTTATTCACACCTAGGGACGCTTCTCCTGAGAAGCCTAGGTGCTGGCGTTTCCCGGACGTTGGGGACGGACAGGACAAGTCCCGAGGAAGTGCTCTGGGCTAGCACAATACATGCACAGGTTCTCCTGACGTCGTCTGGAACGCTCTTGTAGAGGGAGCCAGGTTCAGTCGACCTGCATGGGTTCCTCAGCATAAGATTCTGGTGGGGGCTGGAGCGGCCTTTGGAAGACTGGTGCCAGGCGAGGAAGGCATCTAACACAGCCTTGGGGATACTCGGAGCGTAGTTCCTCAGCGCGCTCCTTAAACCGAACGTCAATTCGAGTGGCCAAGGTGATGAGGCCACTCAGGGTAGACGGAAGGTCCCGAGCTGCCAGTGCGTCTTTGACCTGCGCAGAGAGCCCTTTTTTGAGGCTAGACATAACCGGGTCATCTCTGTCCCAAAGAGGAGTAGTCCAGGCCGGGGCTTTCCCGGAAAGAATCTTGAGGACAAATGCCACCTTGGACCGCTCTGTGACGAATTGCGACCGCATGAGTTCTATGTGCAGAGAGCACTGGGTTATGAAGCCCCTGCATATCTTGGGATCTCCATCATACTTGCCGGGCAAAGAGAGCCTGGGTTCAGCAGCAGGAAGATAAGCCGGGGTAGCAGGAGTAGCAGCGGCCGCCTCAGGAGACTGTTGCTGATGCTGGGTAGCTAGCAGCTGTTGCAGCATGGCGGTGACTTGCTCTAGCTGATTCCACTGTGCGGCAATTTGCCGGGACTGGTGGATCACGATGGTGGCTAGATCAGCTGACTGGGAGGAGGAGCCTCGGCAGGATCCATGGCCTGATCTTACTGTCAGGATCAGTGGATCCTCTGGACCATCGCGGGCGATGGAACTTACTTGTTCCATGGCATCTCCGCTGTTGTATGCTGTCCTTTTTGTCTGCGCTGCTTGAAAAAGGTCCTTTATCTTCCAGAACGCCTATTCCCGACCAGCTGGATTTCAACCGTAGAACATAAACACCAACATTTATGCAGTGGAATGCCCTGATGGACTTCTCTTCCAACTACTCCTTGTCAAAGAGCCTCACACAGATAGTTTTGCAAAGGAAACAGAAAATTATTACAAATCATACAACAGTACACAAAAAAATTCAAATAGATTCTCTGTTATAAAGTCTTCTTTGTCCTCTAAAGCACAGCTGTGTTACCTTTCTAAACATCAAGGTCTAGGCAGTATAACACGACATTACACCGTGTACCAATGCCTGTGCCACTCCACCTGTCTTAGTTAACAGTATAAAAAAGCTAAACTTAATAAAGACAAAAGAACAAATAAAAACAGTCCTGGCTGGCTTGCCAATGTAAAGGGACGGGTAGTGCTATAAATTATTATGCGATATAACGATTAATATCACTACATTCCTTGTACTGTTTACAATATTCTGTATCTTCTGTTTCTGTGTTGTACACTATAATTTTCCACACTCAGGGTTAATACTAAAAATATTTATTAACACACTAATAGAATGCAATGTTAAACACAATACCCACAAAACCCACGGAATTCAACCCACAACAATGCGTGCAAACACACACCCACACACTTATAATAATCCTTACACCTAACTATCCCTCCTATTAAAGAGAATGGAGGGGGACAGGTACTCAGCCAACTCTGGGAAGGTGGTATGGTGTATTCTGTGTGGTGATCCTCCTAGGTGGTAATGAGGGCAGATTCCTTCTTCCTTCCTAGCTGGTATACAGGGAAGATTCCTTCTTCCCCTATGCTCCACACTCATGCCCTTATAAGTCTCTCCTTTTCCCCTTTCCCCCAAAATGGTCAACCATTCAGCCCCCCTTAGATGGGAATGACAAACGAACCTGGATTCCCATTCAGACATATAGTATCCGAATAACTGGCCCTGGGGAGTTGAACGACTTTGGAAACAAAAGCACCTGGATTCCCATCCAGACATATAATCTCCGAATAACTGGCCCTGGGGAGTTGAAAACAGATGAGCCCTTTTCCAGGGGGAAGGAATGTACGCATATATTTACTTATACATACATACACATATACGGACAAATACCTATGTACATGAACAGACCCTTTACACATTGCCAACCGGAACAGAGTATTCCCTGGAGATTAAGCTGAATATGACAATATTCTGGTGGAAAAAAACTTCCATCTATGACTCTATGCCTATCACTATGTCACAAAGGTTACATGAACACTACCGTGTGCTGTGCCTTGATCTTGCCACACGATATGCAACCAGATCAAGGCCACTACTGTAGTCAATGGAGGTAGGAAGAGTACCCCTTGCATTACAGGGGAGATTGGACAAACACTGAGAACTAATATTGAGATTAAAATTAAATCTTTATTGGTGAAGATTGCAAACATATAAAAATATACAAGTGACAGCAAACTGGCACTAATATATAAATGAAAATTGTGTACATAGTTTACAGAAGAGCAAGCAAGTGAGATGGTACAGATACAAAAGCGGGTCTACCCGGACAAGATGGAGGGTGAATGGTACACACTGTATATGCAAATGGAGCTAGGCCTGAGGTGTATGCTACACCAGGAATGTTTTGTCTGTGGACCAATCTATTGGCAACCAAATATTAATGCCCAAGAAAGGGACAAATTATATATTATGAGAGAAGTAGACAAACAGGTGAATAGCCAGCTCCTACCAGATTAGAGAAGGTAATGATGCTCCACCGTCCGGGATATACCGCGTCCCCGACGCGCGTTTCGGCTCGCGCTGAGCCTTCGTCTGGGGAGTGGCGTCTACCAGGTATGGAAAACATATATAAAGGGGGAATGAGCCAATGGGCATGTAGGAAGACGTACATGTGATCGCAAACCCGCTAATTACGAGACCCGATGACGTCGAGCTTGGTCACGTGACCTGCGGCGTCACCGGGACACGTGACGTGATCTTGCGAGAGTACGACATCTCTTACCAACGCTGGTCTAGGAGCCCAGATGTAGCGCTGTGAAGCGCATGCGTACGGGGCGCCCCCTAGAGAAGAAATACCTGCTTACAAAAAGAAGAAGATATGCTGTAGCATGCAGGTGATGAGTCAAAACAAACTTGTTGCAGGTGATAAGTATCACCAGTGCATAGGAACAAGGCATATTATAGTAGCCAATACTGTATCTTGTATAACAAATACAAGAAATTATGCAATCTTTAGAGAATAAAGTGACCTGTGCATAAAGCGCTGAATTGTGCATTATTGTAGTGAAAAATTATTATATTATATCTTGCATAGCAAACACAAGAATTTGTGCAACCTTTTGAGAATAAAGTGACCTGTGCATAAAAGGCTAAATAATCTATAATTCGCACATAGAGCTATATGACATGGATAAATATTGGAAATTCTAAGTACAGAATGGCACATATGTAGGAATTCTTAACATTATTGATAACAATTTTTGACATTGACCTTTGTAAAAAAATGAACATGTTGAGTGACCTATACATAAAGGGCTAGATAATCTATAATGCGCACATAAAGCTAGATGGCATATATAAATACTGAAACTTCTAGGTACAGAATAGCACATACGTAGGAATTCTTAGCATTGGTATTAACAATTTTTAACATTGACCTTTGTGAAGATAAGCATGTTAAAATACTTATACCATGTAAAGACCCACATTTTTGACTTTGCAATAAAGTACGATGGTGTGGAGTGATTGTGGCAGTGCAGGGGAATTGGAGGGAAAGAGTGGAGGGTGTGAAGTGAGGGAGTGTGGGAGGGGTGTGAAGAGACAATGTGAGATATATTGTGACTAACATGTTACACTAAAAAGCTTAAAAGGTACCAGGGCATCGGTATTATCTTGTTCATATCGTTTATCCAAATGAATATAATACAGTGTAGTCTCATATATCTAAGTACATGTTCACGGTAAACCGGAAAACCAAAAGAACTTTATAGAGAAGAAAATTAATGATTCAAGCAGGTTTGAATATATTCTCAGTTTCAGTCTTATGTGTTCCTCATCATTCGTCTGGAAAAATCCTAAGGGCTAATTATTGTTGATGATATATGCATATCGAAAACTGTGGAAGAAAAGAATGCTGAAACACAAAATATAAAAGTTAGCAACGTTTAAAAAAACAATTAAAAATTGGTGTTCTGAGACGCCAGTGTGTGAATGCAAGACATGAACCCGGCGGTATTAACAAAGTAAAGGTTGGAGAGGTGGGGGGAGGGGATAGCGACTATTTAGAGGGTTTGTTTATTGGAGAAACGGAGCAAAACTAAGGGTCTCATTGAGACCTCTTGGTTTTAAGGTGTTTAGGGTCCAGATCCATCGGGTTTCGTGTTGAGCTAGAATCTTCTGGATCGGACCACCTCTGATTCCGAGGTCCACTTTTTCAATACCACGCACTCGCAGGAGACTTGGATCCGAATTATGTTTCTCCTTAAACAGGAGTGCCACTGGTTTACCCTCGAGGTCTGTGTCCCTGTCGAGTGTAGCTTTAATGTCCCGCATATGTTCCCTGACCCTTACTTTCATGGCTCTACTTGTTAGGCCGATATAGATCAGGTTGCAGGGGCAAGTAGCATAGTATATTACCGCTGTGGTTCTGCATGAGATATTGTGTAGGACGTTATAGGTCTTGGAGCCTGACGAATCCGTGAAGGTGTATGCACGTTCCACATTGGGACATTGGTTTACATCCCCCTGTTGGCCGTTCGGCTCCAAAGATGGTGCCGGATTTTCCCGAGATGTAAATAACCAGATCTGGAGGCGTTTCCTTTTGCCTGGGTACTAAAAGAGTTTGGCGTGAGGTATTCTTTGCGCGTCTGTATGCTTGCTTCAGAGATCTTTTACTATAGCCACGCTGAAGAAATCTGTTTACTTTTAGATCTTCAAATCTACCATGAAGAAGCCATTTCAAAACTATAACCCATTTCAAGAAGGTAGACTAACAACTATTTAGAATTTTCAAGCTCACACCATAAAAAATGGATAACAAATGTACCATATTCACAGTATAAAAGAATAAGAAAAAACTGTACAAGCACATACTGGTATGACCAACAAGCCAAGATTCTTAAAGATCGGTTTAAAGAAAAGGGATACCCTAAAAACCTGTTAAAATATGCTACCAAAAAGCTAGATCCCTTAATCAATTAGATTCTGTCACTAAGGATAACCCTAATATAGCAGACAAGAAACACCCATATGAAACAAACTTTATCACTAGATAATGACAACACAAAGAAATAAGGAAAATTATGCAAAATCACTGGCATATATTACAGAATGATATATATCTGAAAGAACACCTCCCTAGACAGCTGAAAATAACATACAGAAAGTCAGCCACAATTAAAAAGTTACTAGCCCCTAGCATCCTAAGGCAACACAGGATAAAAAATGAAAACAAAGATAAAGGGCAGGTAAAAAAATGTGGCAAGGCAAGGTGCCTTTGCTGTTCATCTATCAAAACAGGGACATTATTCGCATCTACAAACAAAAAAGAAAGTTACCCCATAAAAACACAAATGTCTTGTTATACAAAATATATAATATATCTGATTGCATATGGCATATCTTACATTCTATCTGTGGGAAAAACGGTACAGTCCCTAAGAAGCCGTCTAAATAAACGTAGGGGAAATGTAAAAAAGAAATTTCTCCTGCAAGGAGTATCTAAACACTGTACATTATATCACCCTTAAGTACAATTTCCAATCTCGATCATGCCTATAGATCACGTTTCTGAGATGACACCTAATCGCTTCCAAATGTTGTGTAGGCGTGAAGTTTTTTGGATGTTCAAACTGAATACACTATCTCCAAATGGGCCAAATAAAATTCAGGAAACCATCTTATAACACTCTGAGTATACAACTCAATATATATGTATTTCAGTTTAAAATATAATATCAGAATAATTATTTTACTTACCCAGTTTATCGCCGGCTCCTTGTTGTTTCCCCAAGAGATGGCTGCATCTCTCTGCTCTCCCCCACGGGATGACTATTGATGCACTTCATGGAGATACCTGCCTTGATACAACGTCTTTTCCTTCGACCATCGCATTTTTCTTTTTGACCCTATACGGCTTCCGTAGTTTAAATACACGCAAGTAAGACTTTTTGGTTACATCCGGCTCCAGTAGTTGTAGTTTTTTCAGGTGTCCAGTTTGCAGTCTTGTAGTTCCATTTACAAAGTACAATTATAGTTCTTCCATTTATAATTTAATGTTATTCTCGCTGTCCAGACTTTGTTTTGTTATATCATCATGATGTAGAAACACATTTTGTTATGTACAGGCGGTCCCCTACTTAAGGACACCCGACTTACAGACAACCCATAGTTACAGACGGACCCCTCTGCCCACTGTGACCTCTGGTGAAGCTCTCTGGTTGCTTTAAAATAGTCCCAGATTGCAATAATCAGCTTAAAATTGTCTGCAATGAAGCTTTATTGATAATTCTTGGTCCAATCACAGCAAAAAAATTTGAAACTCCAATTGTCACTGGGGCAAAAAAAAAAAATTGTCGGGAACTACAATTATAAAGTATACAGTTTCGACTTACATACAAATTCAACTTAAGAACAAACCTACAGTCCCTATCTTGTATGTAACCCGGGGACTGCCTGTATATGTAAATCTATAATCCATTGTACCAACACTGCATACACTGCAACACTGCACTGCAATTGTCACACTTACTACTCATCCTCGTATCACACCATTTAAATCAATTGATCGCTACTGATATAAAAGAGCATATACTTATACATACCTATCATGAACCAGAAGAAGCGCTTAGTCCGAGTGCGAAACGCATAGTTCCAATTTTAATTTTATTTATTTTCAATTTACTTTATTTTATTTTATTAAAAAGTGTCTTTTTAACCAATAACAATTGGATTTGAAATCATCACGGCAGTCCGATCTTCCAGCGCCATGCTAAACGCTCATTCAGTGCGGAAAAAGAGTGCCAGATAACTGTCTTACCGGGGGAGTCTATCCGGAGAAAGATTTACTCCCGGAGTGTAGCTGCAGGCAAGACGCCAACGGAAAAGTACCGAGATATATGTGCATCACAGAGTTTAACCCACCGGTTTAACAAGGATACTACTGTCATGTCCCAGGACTTGTTTCTATTCATTGACATGTATATGTGTTATTGAGTCAGAATAACTACACCATTGGGACGCCCCTCTTTCTCCATTTCTCCCCGGGGAGAAATGATCACAACAGATGGCTGGCGACAATTATAGGGTTAACCACTGGTGAGTGTTTGTTGCAATATGCTGCAGATGAAACAACCAACTAATTACAACAATGAGATAAAAACTTACCACTGTGTAACAAGGAGCCATTCATAAGAAATTGATGGACCAATTTAAGGTTGTATCCTGAGGCTGAGCCCCGATTCCAATATCTTGAAGTGACCCTTCCTAGACCACTGGACGACAATAGGTGAATATAAAACCATATGGTCCTCTTTTATAGTAGATGACACCATTCTGAGGTACTCAAGAGTGACCCAGTCAAAAAAGAAGATCATCGACAGGGTTGAATGCCATTGAAATAGCTCAGAAAAGCCAGAAACCACAGCCAGAGTCAACAATAAAATCTAACCATGCTCTCAAGTAAAGAAGATTTTGAGTTTGGGGCGGTCAGATGACCACATTTTGTGTTGGACAAGCCACTGACATCATTTGCCAGCCCACAGATTTTACAGGAAAAACTGTGGTATATGCTACAAAAACTGCATGTTCCTGTGACCAGAAACTGGTAGTTAAAATGGCACTACCAATTACACATGGTAGTGTACATGAAGCCTTAAGTATAGTTATTAGTGCATGTTATCATCATCATAACAAAAATCTTTATTTATATAGCACCATTATATGCCGTAGCACTTTACAAATCATAGGGGACATGTACAAATATAATATTACATTACAGAGTACAAACAGTCATATGGAACGATAGTGAGTGAGGGTCCTGTTCTCAAGAACTTACATTCTGTGAGGATGAAGCGGTGACACAAGAGGTATAAGCTATATAGAGCTTGTATGATGGTCCAGCCATTCTTTTTAATACAACAGAATGAAATAATTTAATAAATAAAAATGCTGCTGCTTGAACCAGCCATCATCTGTCATCCTATATACAAATTTTCAAGGTTATTGTGATTTCAGAGAAGACTGTATCTTGGCATCTATCTGGTGTTTGCCAGATAACAGACAGGGGGAGGACATGCAGTTAGCGAGTGTGCTAGGCTTGCCTAAAGAGGTGGGTTTTAAGAGCATGTTTGAAATTTTGGAGGTCAGGTATTGGTTTGTTAGTCCGGGGTAGGGCATTCCAGTGGTGCAGTTTGGAAGAAGTCCTAGAGACGTGCATGAGAGGTTTGAATTAAGGTAGAGAGATTAATCTAGATTCACTGGCAGACAAGGGTGGGAGATAGAAGGTGCAGCATCATGCAGAGCTTTGTGGATGAGTCAATTCAGCCATTGTTACCTTAAGCATTTTCATTTTTTAAATGTTTAACATGTAATTTGTAATTATGTTTGAGTTATGTCACTGTTTGGAGGATGAGGGGCGCGGACGCGGCGATGTGAGGAAGCACGCCGCAATGCTACTCCCCCAGCCAAGCGCACCTGCCCTGCAACCTGATGGAGACTCGGCGGTCTTGCAACTAGGTGCAGCGAGGCCGGCCGCGGCACCTGATGTTTCCAGGCACCGACACTGGAGTTCCCCGGGACCCAGCTCTTACTGCACCGCTCCGCTAGCTGCACCGCTCTGCTAACTGCACCGCTCCGCTAGCTGCACCACTCTGCTAACCGCACCGCTGACTGTGTAGTACACCGGAGTACACCGGCACAGAGGGGGTAGCTTCCCATCTGGCCAGAGACTGGGCCCTCAGGTGCAGTTGCCCGCTTGGGCCAACGGATTTCCCCGACGTCGGGGCACCGAGGTTGGGTAGGAAGTCAAGAGGGGCAGGAGAGTAAGCTACAAGCTGTATGGTAGTGGGAGAAGAACCTTGGCTATATGCGCAGATCCTGCTTGTTACGATTACGGGAGGTTGGAGTCTGATATGCTGCCGTCTCCGGAATATTTCTCCACGTGGAAGACCTGCAGGGCTGTTGTGAGGAAGACTAGTGAGATCGTCTGACTGTTTGCTGCTCCCCCGCTTTTGCTCTTGCTTCAACTAACTGATGCTTCTCTCATGCTTTGCAATCTAGCTATATGATTCAGCGGCCATATTTCTCTACTAACCCCTCTGAGGGCATGATTTAATGGCAGTTACGCTGTATTGGTGCTCCTGGAGACATGATTTAAAAGTGACATTAACCAAGGTATCAGAGACCCTCTGGCCCACTGGTTTCTTTCTGTGTCTTCTGAACTAACATCTAACATTATCCCTCGTCTGTTCCTGTGCTGACTGTTACATTTTATAGCAACTTGCTCTGACATCTGCATTATTGAACTGGTTAACATCTGCAGACAGGATTTTGAACTAAAGTTTAAAAGCCTACCTTGTATGTACTGCTCGGCAAGGCGTACCTGTCTGTTGCTTTGTCATGTTGATTGACTTCTTCATGCGCTGCTTGAGCTGACATCTGACGTTGCTCCTTGCCTGCTTCTGTGCTGACTGTTGTATGTTATAGCAATAAGCTCTGACGTTGGTACTACTGGAGTGGTTAACATTGGCACATAGGATTCTGAGCTGAAGTTTAAAAATTTACCTTTTTCTGCAGTGTTGAGCAAATTGTACCTGTTTTTTTACCCTGTTATATTGATTAATTTCTTTTGGCTTATATAAGGGGATTGTTGGTAAATATTGACATTTGTATTGGTTAAGTCCGGCTGATAGATCTCCAATTGGAGGTCTAAGCTTTACTGTAACTGGTACTACGGGGACCTTCATTTAAATTGAGGCTTAAGTAATCTCTTTGAATAAGCCGGAACCGGGGAGACTGAAAGAGTGTGTATGAATACTAACTCTGCTTAGTGGTCATTCCTGTCTGTTATTGACTAAGCAGGGGTACAACAGCTAGAGTATACAAGAATCAAGACTGTATACTAGAAGCCAGACCAGGGGGTATAGGAGGAAAAGGGAAAGAGAAATGCCACCTAAAGGTAATACCTTTAAGTCCACGGGGTTGGAAAAAATGTGGAAAGCATCATCTGTGAAAACCTCTGGCAATGGGAAGGTGAAGGGCGAGGGGAAAGTGGTAGAGGATAACCCAGGGGTCTCGGGTTCAAGGTACTCGGCTCTAAAGGGAGCTGAGACATCCCAAGATACCAGTGGTATCCTGACAGAGATACTCTCCACAGTAAAAGAACTAAAAAATACAGTGGACTCCTTGTCCTTGAATGAACAAATGGGAGGGGCCTTGGCGGAGATTTCTGCGGTGAAAAATGAAGTAAATAAGTTGAGGGGCCAGTTCAAGAGTACAGAAAAGGGATTGAAACTGTTAGAACAAGAAGTAAAAGGTGTAAAGGCGTCACTGGAAGATCTTAAAAAGGATAATAGATCCCTAAAAGACAAGATCCCTGGTTTGGAGAACCGTTCAAGGAGGAGTAACATCAGGATAGTGGGGTACCCGG
The DNA here is from genome assembly GCF_040894005.1 of Engystomops pustulosus. NCBI lineage: Eukaryota > Metazoa > Chordata > Amphibia > Anura > Leptodactylidae > Engystomops > Engystomops pustulosus. The sequence goes on along the minus strand of NC_092413.1, from coordinate 78,784,279 downwards.
AGGGGGAAAATGGGACAGACATGGTACAGGAGGTGACTGAATGGTTGGAGGGATTGTTTGGACGAGAGCTGGAGAAAATTATTATTCTTTTTGTCTTTGTTTTTTTTTTGTTTTTTTGTACTTCCCTCTTGATCTAATGAAATGGCGGTAAGAATTATGTCATGCAATATTCGTGGATTGAGCGATCGAGTAAAAAGGTGCTCAATATTCGATCTAATACAGAAACACCTACCCGCAGTGATATGCCTACTAGAAACACATCTTACTAAAGAAACAGTTAATAGAGTTGAGAAGAGATGCGTGGGGTTAGAGTTTCATTCGTTTGGGAACAACTATTCCAGAGGGGTGACAGTATTATTCCATCAAAAGTTTAACTTCTCCCTGTTAAGTAAGCTGATTGACTCGCAGGGTCGATACGTATTTCTGTATGGAGTTTTAGAAGGACGTAGAGTTATTTTAGCCTTTGTCTATATACCTCCCCCCTTTTCTGTAACCATTCTAGGTGATTTGGCAAAGTTTGTCTCAGAGAGGAGTCCCCAGTCCTGGTTATAGGGGATTTCAATATGGTATTGGACCCCAAGGTGGATAGATTTAGCGGGAACAAGCAGGAGACACTGAGTCAGACCCAGGGATCCAGATTGGCAACCTTCTGTGCAGAATTAGGGTGGATGGATGTATGGAGGAATAAGTGTGGTCAGAGGACGGTGTATTCCTGTATGAGTAAATCGTATGGTACACTATCTAGAATTGATTTATGCTTAGCGAATCAGCTATTTATCCCTCTGGTCCATAAGGTTGTCTATGAGCCCATTATTCTCTCAGACCACTCACCAATAGTGGTTACGATTAAGGGAGGTGAAGAATCACTTAGACCCTTTAGACTAAATCCGCACTGGCTGGTGGTCTTAGAGGGACAGCTAGATCTCAAAAGGGAGGTGAAAGAATTTTGGGATAAGAACAGTAAAGATAGCAATAGGTTAGTGGCGTGGGATACCTTCAAGGCCTTTGTCCGGGGTATATACCGAAAAGCGATATGGGTAGCCCGTCAACAGTTTCACAAGCAGGAAGAGATACACAAACAGAAACTTGTCGAATCAGAGAAGGAATTGGTAGAGGCCCCCTCAGACGAGAACAGAAAGAGAACGCTACAAGCACGGCAGGAATATCAGGCTTTTTTGAACAACAAGGGAGAAAACCCGGTCGCTATGTGAGTGCAGGAAAGGGGATAGATGGGGAAATCAGAAGGGATACGGAGCAGACAGTACAACAGTTTGCTCAATTCTACTCAGAGATATATAAATCATCTGATTTTTACAGGAAGAATTCCGAGGTTATTTTACCAGGATTACTAGAATGATATGAGGAAGTATATAAGTAAGGGAAAGTCTCTTATAGTATGTCCGAAGTCAATATGGTTCTGATCTTCAAGAAGGGGAAAGACAAAGTGGACATGGGGTCTTATAGGCCCATATCCTTGCTCGATACTGACTTTAAAATATTAGCGAAAACGATGGCCATAAGATTAAGGAAAGTAATAACTACCCTCATTCATGAGGATCAGAATGGCTTCATACCTGGGAGGAAAGTAGGGGACTGCCTACAGAGACTGTACGCCACCATTGAATTGGGGAAGGGAGACCTCCACTCCATCCTGGCATTGGACGCAGATAAAGCGTTCGACAGAGTGGAGTGGAGGTTTCTTTGGAAAGTATTGGAACAAGGGCAAAAATTGTCCTGAATGGCAAGGAATCCAGTAGCTTTGAGTTAACTAGAGGCACTAGGCAGGGGTGTCCACTGTCACCCCTGCTGTTTGCCCTGTTTATAGAGCCATTAGTCATTCGAATAAGAAAGGATAGGGGGATAGTTGGTGGAGGATGTGGGGGGGGGTAGATGATAAGGTGTGTCTATATGCAGACAACATTATATTGTATCTTAGAGAATCCCCCAGCTCCATTACAAAGGTGATGGAGGTTATTGAGGAATATGGTGGATGGTCAGGACTGCAGATTAACCCCTTAATGCTCTGCGCCGTAGCTCTACGGCGCAGAGGTATAGGGAATGTATGAAGAGGGCTCACGGGCTGAGTCCTCTTCATACAGAGGTGGGGGTTGTTGCATATTGCAGCAAACCCCCACCGCTAATAACCGCGGTCGGTACTTGCACCGATCGCGGCTATTAACCCTTTCATTGCCACTGGCAAAGTTGCCGGCGGCATTTAAAAGACGGCGGCCCATGGGCGCCGCCATCTTTATTCCGATCGCCGCGCCCCCGAACGTCATCAGTTGCCATGGTCTTCGTTTGACCCGAGGCTTAATGGTTTCTGCAGATTCGTTACAATGAGCCAGTGGTTCATTGTAATGAATGAGCTGCAAAAATGCCATATACTGCAATACAGAAATATTGCAGTATATGGTAGGAACGATCTGACTATCTAATATACCCTAGATGGTCTAAGATATAGTGAAAAAAAAAACGTTTAAAAAATAAAAAAATTTTATAAAATATTAAAAATTCAAATCACCCCCCTTTTGCTAGAACTGATATAAAACATAATAAACAGTAAAAATGACAGACACATTAGGTATCGCCGCATCCCAAAATGCCCGATCTATCAAAATATAAAAACGGTTACGGCCGGCGGTGACCTCCAAGACGGAAATGGCGCCCAAATGTCCGAAATGCGACTTTTACACCTTTTTACATCACATAAAAAAATGGAATAAAAAATGACCAAAATGGTAGCAATGCAAACGTTGGCTCATTTCTCAAAAAATGACACCTCACACAGCTCCGTGCGCCAAAGTATAAAAAAGTTATTAGCTTCAGAAGATGGCAAAATTCTTTTTTTTTTTTCTTTTTTGTACACATTCGTTTAATTTTTGAAAATGTATTAAAACACAATAAAACCTATATAAATTTGGTATCACCGCGATCGCACCAAACCAAAGAATAAAGCTAAGGTGTTATTTGGAGCGCACAGTCAAAGTCGTAAAAACTGAGCCCACAAGAATGTGACGCATGTGCGTTTTTTTTTTCAATTTTTCCACATTTGGAATTTTTTTCAGCTTCGCAGTACACGGCATGTTAAAATAAATAACATTACGGGAAAGTAAAATTTGTTACGCACAAAATAAGCCCTCACACAGGTCTGTACACATAAAAATGAAAACGTTATGGATTTTTGAAGGTGGAGAGTGAGAAATGAGCGAAAAAACCCTGCGTCCTTAAGGGGTTAATTGGGGAAAGACTCAGATCTATTTCAGTTAGTGGATGAGAGCTCTTTTTTAATTTCTTTATAAATGTATATTCCTTACAGAAAAGTTTCTTTACTTTCTAGATGAAAAAATCTGGAATAATACAGACTGTGGAGCAAGTGAAAGTTTATTATTTACGGGAAACTTGAATGAGATTGCTGGAAATTTAAGTGAACATAACGTTAGCTCGAATCAGACATCATCTAGTCCACCCCCACCATCAAATATTGTAGTTTATATCATCTTTGGAGTATATGTAGGTAAGACTGCTTTAGCCCCGCATGCTTTGTTTATACAGTATTTTTTTGTATAAATTACGTCTTTTATTCAGAATTATTACAGTATACAGAAAAACTATTCCAGTACAAACTTTGCATTCTTAAATGTGATACTGAGAATATAAGAAGTCATAATTCAATGGAGAAATTTATCAAGTTTTCTGTGCCAAAATTTTGCTATTTGTACCAAAAACTGCCGGAAATGCCTTGCAGCATATTTATTAAAGGTTTTAGACCTTTTGCAGTATGTTACAGACTTGAAAAAGAATATGTTACAGACTTGTGCCCTAAGAATAAAAAACTATGTGCCATAAAATCGGCACCAAAATTATATTTATTTGGAACATTATTCCTAATAAATCTATTGCAGAATAAGAATGTTTAGTCTAACCCCCATTGTTCAATTAAACAGGTTTGCCAATGAAAGAAAATTCTCAAATTTTAATCCCCTACTGATGATAACGCACTAAAGATAATTTTTAACCCTTTACTTTAAAATTTTACTCTGTTTTAATTCTGTTTTAGCTCCTATCACTCAGTCACTGATAGTGTGGACGGGCACTCTCTTAGAACATACATTATGATCCATCTTGTTCTGTGAGCGTGGTTAGATTATCAGGGTACAGGTTTATATACACTTTCATTTATCTTCTGAACATTGTACTGGTATCTGACTCATAGAAAAAGAGAGATGAGGCATATCAAAGATGAGATGATGAGATTAGTGAGATGCATATTACACATAATGACACTCTCCAGCTTTTGCTACATGTCAGCTTTTACTATACATGTGATGAGAACATTTAGTTAAGAGATCTTGTCCTAGATATTTTAAGCACATGACAAGTAAAAACAGTCATAATTGAGCATTGTCACAGAACTCACCCTATAATAATACAAGGTTATTATATAGTGCCACCACAGCACTTTAAAAACCACAATATTTACTTACATTTCCAGCATGTGGCTTGATTGCTCTGCTACTCGTTGCTGTATTTCTGGATCCAATTGACCATCAAACTGAAAATAAGAATGCTGACTGCCATGAAAACTTTTACACACCGTTTTTGGAAACTATGAAACAACTTCAAGATGAGCGCCAGTGCCTCCTAATTCCAATAACAGTGTATAGTGGAATAGTACAAGGTTTCATTTTGAGTGACTACACAAAGGTAAGGTTTTAATTGTATTATTTTTTGTTTATTTGAGAACATAAATGCCCAAAATTTGGAATTGACTTATCTATATGTTTAATTACAAAAAATGTAAATCTATATATTTAGGTCATCTATTAATATAGGCCATTGATTTATGCCAGCATAGTATTTATGTTGGGAAACCCAAAAAGCTACTGTTGAATAAGAACATATTTTCTAAAATATGTTTAGATTTCTCTAGATCTTCTATGCAAAACCATATAATAATATGTGGCCTATCACAGCAGAAGCCATGTTTTGCTGTTTTCTGAATAACAAAAAATGTCCATATCCTATAATATATCAAAAGAAAGAGCAGGGACAATGGGACAAAACCTTTAACTGTATCTGAGAACATTTGCTTCAATGCAATCTTATAGATATAACAAGTACATTCAATATACTTATCGATTACTTATTATTTTTTTCATTTTATATTTTTCAAGTCCTATGTCACATGCGCTTTGGGTATGCAGTATGTTGGTTATGTAATCATTGTTTATGGAACGACTGCCTCAATTTTTTCATATGTATTCGGAAAATTGTCAAAGTATGTAAAACGAATTTCCTTCTTTATTTCAGGTAAGATTCACATTTCTTCCCATAGAATTAAAGAGAAACTAAACTTTTGAAACATTTTTTCTTTATTTCAGAAATGAATACAGCAGGTGATAATAGTAAACTTCATAGTTAAATCAGCATCTCTGTGTCTTGTTTCTGCTCTATCATAAGCAATGAGAAGTGTATTCCAAAGCATTTAGTTCTACATTTAGCAGATAAGAAGACACATTATTAACTCTTTCTAAAGCTATAGTATTTCTACCTTGATTATGAAACTCTCTAAAGTGTTTAGACATCCAGAGACAGTCTGGAAAGAGTTAAATGGGTATTTTGGTCTGGGCATTCGCATTAAGTTTCATTAATCTGCCATATCTAAACATTTCTTCAATTAGATGTTATTAAAAAAAATGTTCCTGTGTGAAGATAATTTCTCATAAATGTAGCCATGTTGTCACTTAGAAACGAGATATCTTCCTCGGATATGGCCACCTCTACTGGAGTGATTGCACAAAGAAACAAATTGTTTTTGTATATGAAATGTTCAGGAGTTACTGCAGGTCCCACAGCAATGATAATGTGGTAATGATTGCTGAATCCTAATGGTCCTGCAGCGCATGTCTGGCCACCACTGCCAGAGTGTGAGGTGGTCGTATCCAAGGAAGCTATCTCGTTTCTAAGGGACAACATGGCAACATTTTTGAGAAATTATCTTCCCACATGAACATTTTTTTTATTAACATCCAATTGAAGAAATGTTTATATATGGCGAATGAATTTAATTAAATGTAAATGCCCTGATGGGAATACCCCTCTAAGTTATAAGGAATATTATCAGGTTCTTATTTGATCAGTGTTGTACAAGAGATGGTGCTGATTTACACAAACTTCTTAAATAAGTAAGTAAGGCAGAGAAAAAAGAAACACACAGAAACAGTTTAATATTGTCACTTGCACTATTGATTTTTAAAAGGTTGTCAAATGTTTCTGTTAAATAAATTTGAAATTGATAAATTTGGAAATGAGAAAGAGATATTGGGGGATATTTATGTATGATAGCCCCGCCGCTGCAAATTTGCAGCCCGATACATGAAGAGGCTTCTGCTTCTTGATGTATCGAGTTGCCAGTTGCGCAGCGCTTATCCTACGGCAGGCAGGGCCTGGCGTAGAAAAAAACGCAACCGGCGACTTTTCACGTATGAAAAGTCGCCGGCAGCAGCGAGTGCACAGGCGTGGGGACAGTAACGCCCCGCGCCGGCCCACTCCCGTCCGGCCGTGCCCCCTGGCCGGCCACGCCCCCCCTTCACGCCCCTTCACGCCCCACTGGCGTGAAGGTGGCGGATTGGGGAAAATAATCGCAAAAGCTAGCAATAAGCTAGCATTTGCGATTATTTCAGGGCCTCTGCGCCACTTGCGGTGCGCAGAGGTCCTGATAAATATCCCCCATTGGGTGTGTATTAGAGATGAGCGAACATACTCGTCCGAGCTTGATGCTCGATCGAGCATAAGCGTACTCGTAACTGCTCGTTGCTCGGACGAGTATTTCGCCCGCTCGAGAAAATGGCAGCTCCCGCCGTTTTGCTTTTTGGCGGACAGAAACAGAGCCAATCACAAGCCAGGAGACTCTGCACTCCACCCAGCATGACGTGGTACCCTTACACGTCGATAGCAGTGGTTGGCTGGCCAGATCAGGTGACCCTGGGATAGACTAGCCGCTGCCCGCGCTGCTCGGATCATTCTCTGTCTGGATGCCGCTAGGGAGAGAGCTGCTGCTGGTCAGGGAAAGCGTTAGGGTGTTCTATTAGCTTACTGTTAGACAGGAGTGATTCTACAACAACCCAACAGCCCTTCTTAGGGCTACAATAACGTTATACTTTTTTATTTTATTTGCTTGTGGCTGGGCTTGCTGGCACTAGTAGTGCAGCTAGTACCATATTGTGAGGAATTAGCAGGGGGACTTGCTACCGTTGTGCTTAGCTCTTAGTGACACACATATCCACCTCAAACACCAAAGTGGGAAAATTTATTAGGGGTTTGATTTCAATTAGGCACAGTCTGCCAGTTTCTTTTTATTTTACGTTTATTTTTTTAATAACTCAGTGTCATCTCATCTTGCATAGTAGTGTGCTTTAATACTTGGCTAGAAAATAGCCATAGGAGAATCCAAACGGCTTACTTACGCCTACGGTAGCGTTATATATATTTGATTTCTGGTTGATCTGCTGGTGGCTGTAGTTGCTGCAGTGCATCTACTAGCAAATTGTGAGCAATTTGGAGTGAGACTTGCGACCACTGTGTTTTGCGCTTAGTGACGCACATATCCATCGCAAAGACCGAAGTGGGAAAATTTATTAGGGCCCGGGGTTGTATTTCAATTAGGCACAGTCTGCCATTTCCTTTTTTATTTTACGTTTATTTTTTTCATAACTCAGCGTCATCTCATCTGGCATAGTAGTGTGCTTTAATACTTGGCTAGAAAATAGCCATAGGAGAATCCAAACGGCTTACTTACGCCTACAGTAGCGTTATATATATTTGATTTCTGGTTGATCTGCTGGTGGCTGTAGTTGCTGCAGTGCATCTACTAGCAAATTGTGAGCAATTTGGAGTGAGACTTGCGACCACTGTGTTTTGCGCTTAGTGACGCACATATCCATCGCAAAGACCGAAGTGGGAAAATTTATTAGGGCCCGGGGTTGGATTTCAATTAGGCACAGTCTGCCATTTCCTTTTTTATTTTACGTTTATTTTTTTCATAACTCAGCGTCATCTCATCTGGCATAGCAGTGTGCTTTCATACTTGGCTAGAAAATAGCCATAGCAATAGGATAGCATCGTTTGGTTTTAAAAACTAAAAAACACACAAAAAAAACACAAAAAAAAGTTAAAAAAAAAATTAAAGTTATAACTCTCATTTTCAAAATGTTTAACCCGAGGGCTAGGGGTAGAGGACGAGGGCGGGGACTTGGGGGCGTCCAACTACTGCAGGGGTCAGAGGCCGTGGTCCTGGGCGGGGTGAGACACCACCTGCTTATGAGGGAGCAGGGGAACGCCGCAGAGCTACACTCCCTAGGTTCATGTCTGAAGTTACTGGGACTCGTGGTAGAGCACTGTTGAGGCCAGAACAGTGCGAACAGGTGATGTCGTGGATTGCCGACAATGCTTCGAGCAATTTGTCCACCAGTCAGTCTTCCACCCAGTCCACCCATGTCACCGAAATCGGCACTCCTCCAGCTCCTGCACCTCAGCCTCCTCCCCCCCAGTCTGCCCCCTCCCAGCAAAATTTGCCATTTGAACCGGCATACTCTGAGGAACTGTTTTCTGGACCCTTCCCACAGTCACAAACCACTTGTCCGGTTGCTGATGAGCAATTTTCCGATGCCCAGGTTTTCCACCAGTCGCAGTCTGTGGGTGATGATGACCTTGTTGACGTACTGGAAGAAGTGTGTAAAGAGGTGTCCGATGATGAGGAGACACGGTTGTCAGACAGTGGGGAAGTTGTTGTCAGGGCAGGAAGTCCGAGGGGGGAGCAGACTGAGGGATCGGAGGATGATGAGGTGACAGACCCAAGCTGGGTTGAGAGGCCGGGTGAACACAGTGCTTCTGAGACGGAGGAGAGTCCTCGACCAGAACAGGTTGGAAGAGGCAGTGGTGGGGCCAGACGGAGAGGCGGGTCCAGAGCTGGTGCATCAGCGCCAAATGTGTCAACTAGTGAAGCTCCCGTGGCGAGGGCTCCTGCGGCGAGGGCTAGATTTTCAGACGTCTGGAGGTTCTTTAAGGAAACACCGGATGACCGACGGACTGTGGTGTGCCACATTTGCCAAACCAGGATCAGCAGGGGTTCCACCACTAATAGCTTAACTACCACCAGTATGCGCAGGCATATGAATGCTAAACACCCCACTCAGTGGCAACAAGCGCGTTCACCTCCGGCCGTGCACACCACTGCTCCTTCCCCTGTGTCAGCCCCCTGCCCAGGACCCTGCCACAAAAACCCCATCGTCGCCTCCACGATCCTCCACAGCATCCACCAGCGTTCAGCTCTCCATACCCCAGACGCTGGAGCGGAAACGCAAATATAGTGCAACCCACCCGCACGCCCAAGCCCTTAATGTGCACATCTCCAGATTGCTAAGCCTGGAGATGCTGCCCTATAGGCTAGTAGAGACCGAGGCCTTTCGCAGCCTCATGGCGGCGGACGCCCCTCGGTATTCGGTCCCCAGCCGCCACTACTTTTCCCGATGTGCCGTCCCAGCCCTGCACCAGCACGTGTCAGACAACATAATCCATGCCCTGACCAACGCCGTTTCTGACAAGGTCCACCTGACCACGGACACGTGGACGAGTGCTGCCGGGCAGGGCCACTATATATCGCTGACGGCACATTGGGTTAACTTGGTGGAGGCTGGGACCGAGTCTGACCCTGCGGCTGGTCATATACTGCCGACGCCGAGGATTGCGGGGCCTACCTCGGTCCAGGTGTTTCAGGCCTACTATGCCTCCTCCTCCTCCCACCCCTCCTTCACCTCCTCCTCCGAACGACCATCCGTGGGTATGGCGCCATCAGTCGGTAGCTCTAGGCACAGCAGCAGTGCCGTCGCTAAGCGACAGCAGGCGGTGCTCAAACTGCTGAGCCTAGGCGATAAAAGGCACACCGCCCAAGAACTATTACAGGGCATCACGGCGCAGACTGATCTGTGGCTGGCACCGCTGAACCTGAAGCCAGGCATGGTTGTGTGTGACAACGGCCGTAACCTGGGGGCGGCTCTGCAACTCGGCAGACTGACACATGTGCCATGCCTGGCCCATGTGTTAAATCTGATAGTTCAGCGTTTCCTCAAGACATACCCCAATCTGTCTGATTTGCACACGAAGGTGCGCCGCATCTGTGCGCATTTCAGGAAGTCCAGCACAGATGCTGCCACTCTCAGGGCAGTGCAGCGCCGCCTCCAACTGCCCGCTCACCGACTGTTGTGCGACGTGCCCACGAGGTGGAATTCAACACTGACCATGTTATCCAGAGTTTACCAGCAGCGCCGAGCGATTGTAGACTGCCAGATGTCAACTTCCACCAGAACTGGTAGTCAGGTCGGTCAGCTTCCTCAATTCTACAATGAGGAGTGGACGTGGATGTCTGATATCTGTCAGGTGCTGAGTAACTGAGGAGTCAACACAGATGGTCAGTGGCGATGCCGCCATCATCAGCCTCACCATCCCGCTGCTTGGCCTGTTGAAAAACTCTCTGGTCAGCATGAAGTCGGAAGCTTTGCGCTCCTCACAAGAGACGGGGGAAGAAGATTCCTTTGTTGATAGCCAAAGCACCCTTAGGTCTGTTTCTCAGCGCATATCGGAGGAGGTGGAGGTGGATGAGGATGAGGAGGAAGAGGAGGAGAATGTTGGCGAGACACAAGAGGGGACCATTGTTGAGTCCTTCACTGTTGAGCGTGTATGGGCAGAAGAAGAGGAGTTGGAGGAGTTGGAGGAGGAGGAAATGGACAGTCAGGCCAGTGAGGGGAGTGAATTCTTACGCGTTGGTACTCTGGCGCATATGGCAGATTTCATGCTAGGCTGCCTTATCCCGTGACCCTCGCGTTCAAAGAATTTATTCCAGCACCGATTACTGGGTGTTCACTCTCCTGGACCCACGGTACAAGCAAAATCTTTCCACTCTCATCCCTGGAGAGGAAAGGAGTGTGAGAATGCATGAATACCAGCAGGCCCTGGTGCACAAGCTGAAACAGTATTTCCCTTCTGACAGCGCTAGCGGCAGAGTGCGTAGTTCTGCGGGACAAGTAGCGAGGGAGAGTAGGCGAGCAGGCAGCTTGTCCAGCACTGGCAAGGGTACGCTTTACAAGGCTTTTGCCAGTTTTATGTCACCCCAGCAAGACACTGTCACCTGTCCCCAGTCTCGGCAGAGTAGGGCTGATCTTTACAGAAAGATGGTGAGGGAGTACGTAGCTGACCATACCATCGTCCTAAATGATCACACAGCTCCCTACAACTACTGGGTTTCAAAGCTGGACATGTGGCACGAACTGGCGCTGTACGCCTTGGAGGTTCTTGCCTGCCCTGCCGCTAGCGTCTTGTCCGAGCGGGTTTTCAGTGCAGCTGGTGGCATCATCACCGATAAGCGTACACGCCTGTCGACTGACAGCGCTGACAGGCTGACGCTTATCAAGATGAATAAAGCCTGGATTTCTCCTAATTTCCAATCTCCACCAGGTGAAGGAAGCTCAACCTGAATAATTTATCCACTCCTCCTCCTCCTCATTTTCCTCCTTCTCCTCCTCTTTGTACAGTAAAGCAGAGGAAACTGGCTATTTTTTGACAGGGCCCACTGGCTCTAGCTATAGTACTTTATGCATTTAATTTTTCTGGAGGGCCACCGACCCGGTCCTCTGTTTTAAACAATTTTTGGGAGTGCCACATACAGGCACTCAATCTATTCAATTTTTCTGGAGGGCCACCTACCTGCTCCTCTGGTTTGAAAACTTTTTTGGACTGCCACATACAGGCACTCAATCTATTCAATTTTTCTGGAGGGCCACCTACCTGCTCCTCTGGTTTGAAAACTTTTTTGGACTGCCACATACAGGCACTCAATCTATTCCATTTTTCTGGAGGGCCACCTACCTGCTCCTCTGGTTTGAAAACTTTTTTGGACTGCCACATACAGGCACTCAATCTATTCCATTTTTCTGGAGGGCCACCTACCTGCTCCTCTGGTTTGAAAACTTTTTTGGACTGGCACATACAGGCACTATCCAAATTGAATTGTCTCCATATCAGCCTCCACAAGTTGTCTCCATTGCTACCTCCAAAAGTCGTCCATATAGCTGCCTCCATACATCGTCCCTTTATCAAACGAGGTGTGTCAGGCCGAAATTTGGGTTGTTTTCATGGATTCCACATCAAAGTTGTTAACTTTGTCGCCACCCTGCTGTGTTATCCACAAAATACACTGGCAAACTTTTACCATTTACGGATATTATTTCAGCGCTTCTTGCGCATCTGTTTACATTCCCCTCACCCGCCATATCCTAAACGTATAAGAACGCTACTACACTTGATCTTATACAAAAGGTTCTTAGAAGTGCTGTTTGGGGAGTAGCCTAGAGACAGGGGCTTGGATTGGCGAAAGCTCGCCTGGCAGCGGAGCGCCAGCTCCATGCCAAGAACCAACTAACATAGTTTTAACTGCAGCACCTTTAATCTACTACTAGTTCACTGCCTCCATACATGGCCGCCTTATCAAACGTGCTGTGTCAGGCAGAATTTTGGGTTGTTTTCATGGCTTCCACAACAAACTTGTTAACTTTGTCGCCACCCTGCTGTGTAATCCTCAAAATATACTGGCAAACTTTTACCATTTACAGATATTATCTCAGCGCTTCTTGCGCATCTGTTTACATTCCCCTCACCCGCCATATTCCAAACTTATAAGAACGCTACTACACTTAACTTGGTGCAGGCTGGGACCGAGTCTGACCCTGGGGCTGGTCATATACTGCCGACCCAGAGGATTGCGGGGCCTACCTCGGTCCAGGTGTTTCAGACCTACTATGCCTCCTCCTCCTCCCACCCCTCCTCCACCTCCTCCTCCTCCGAATTACCATCTGTGGGCATGGCGCCATCAGTCGGTAGCTCTAGGCACAGCAGCAGTGCCGTCGCTAAGCGACAGCAGGCGGTGCTCAAACTGCTGAGCCTAGGTGATAAAAGGCACACCGCCCAAGAGCTATTACAGGGCATTCCCCATCAAACTTGTTAACTTTGTCGCCACCGTGCTGTGTAAGCCACAAAATATACTGGAAAGCTTTTTTCATTTACGGATATTATTTCAGCGCTTCTTGCGCATCTGTTTACATTCCCCTCACCCGCCATATCCCAAACTTATAAGAACGCTACTACACTTGATCTTATACAAAAGGTTCTTAGAAGTGCTGTTTGGGGAGTAGCCTAGAGACAGGGGCTTGGATTGGCAAAAGCTCGCCTGGCAGCGGAGCGCCAGCTCCATGCCAAGATCCAACTAACATAGTTTTAACTGCAGCACCTTTAATCTACTACTAGTTCACTGCCTCCATACATGGTCCCCTTATCAAACGAGCTGTGTCAGGCAGAATTTTGGATTGTTTTCATGGCTTCCATGTTAACTTTGTCGCCACCCTGCTGTGTAATCCACAAAATATACTGGCAAACTTTTATCATGTACCGATATTATTTGAGCGCTTCTTGCTCACCTCCTTTGGTTCCTCTCTGCCACCCATTGGTTTGAAGCCTGAGTCCATTTAGGGTATGTTGCCATGACACTCTCTAGCCTGCCGCTGCTGCCGCTGCCGCTGCCTCTGCATGCCGTCCCCTATAGTGTCAGGGTCAATTATTGGATGTTTTAGATGCTATCTAGCCTCATTCGGTCACTCTGTCATGGCCATGCTGTTGCCCATAATTTTGGCATAATGGTGCGATTAAGCAGCCTCAGAGGCATCCATGCATGCTGCCCCTGCTGTTTCCTGTCCATTTCCGTGGTGTTTCCATCCTTTTCTGAGGTTCCCAGGTGTTTGGCCAAGCTTCCCTGTGCAGAGCCTTGGTCCCCTTGAAAAATGCTCGAGTCTCCCATTGACTTCAATGGGGCTCGTTACTCGAAACGAGCACTCGAGCATCGGGAAAAGTTCGTCTCGAATAACGAGTACCCGAGCATTTTAGTGCTAGCTCATCTCTAGTGTGTATCATTCCAGTTATTTCAGTTTTCCGTTTTCAGAATGTTTCAATTTGTTGCAATGTACCGATTTGTGGCTTTTTGGTGACTTTTACCAACTCATCCCACATTTTTAGACATTTAGCATGTGAATCTGGAAGTGCTAGACAGATTTATAAAGTGTGACTTTTCAAAAAAGTCACAAATTAAGGCAGAAACCTTCTCCAGTACCTTCTGGTGTAGGAAAAACATAAGAACTAGTTGAATCAAAATTTTAGACTTTTGTATGAATTTTTCACCAAAATCCTTTTTAGCTCATTGCTAGCTTGGTTTGGACCAAGTTCTTCTAACTTCACTTGTGTCTATTTGTATCTGCCTGTCTATCTCCGTTCATTTTTCATCTTTTTTGAGCACATGCTAGAAGTAGTAACTCTTGTGCAGGGTCTGCACCTAATGTATATACTCGTGTATAAGCCGAGTTTTTTTTCGTGAATGTCCCCTCGGCTTATACACGAGTCTATTATAAAAAAAAAAGACCCAGTTAAAAAAAATAAACTTAAATACTCACCCTCCGACGTCAGCGATGTCGGCGCGGCTTACCGATGTCCCCGATGTCAGCGCGTCCTGTCTTCTTTCTTCTCCGCGGTTCCTCTTCTTTCTTCCGGCATTGACGCGGCCATGTTTTCTTCATGGCCGCGCATACTATGACGTCAGCAGTGGCCGCGTCTTATTATGTGCCTGCTAGAAGAAAAGATGGCCGCGTCCATGCCGGAAGAATGAAGAGGAGCCGCGGAGAAGAAAGAAGACAGGACGCGCTGACATCGGGGACATCGGTAAGCAGCGCCGACATTGGGAAGCCGCACTGACGTCGGAGGGTGAGTATTTAAGTTTATTTTTTTAAGGTCCGTGGGGGCAGGCTGCTGTATACTACTAGGGGCTGCTGTGTACTACAAGGGGCTTGCTGTATACTACTAGGGGCTGCTGTATACTACTAGGGGCTGCCGTATACTACTGGTGGCTGATGTATAGTACTAGGGGCTTGCTGTATACTACTAGGGGCTGCTAAATACTACATGGCGGCTGACAGACTGTATACTACTGGGGGCCGACAGACTGTATACTACTGGGGGCCGACAGGCTGTATACTACTGGGGGCTGACAGGCTGTATACTACTGGGGGCTGGCAGGCTGTATACTATTGGGGGGGATTGACCAATGCATTTCCCACCCTCGGCTTATACTCGAGTCAGTAGTTTTTCCCAGTTTTTGTTGGTAAAATTAGGGGTCTCGGCTTATACTCGGGTCGGCTTATACTCGAGTATATACGGTATTTCTCTTTGTCTTGACAGAATATCCATCCCTACCATCCTACTCTTCTATGAAGAACATAAACGCTATTCTAAATCAGATGCAGGGTCTGATTCAAATGGTCTAGAACAGTGATGGCAAACCTTTTAGATCATGAGTGCCCAAACTTCAACCATAAGCCACCTTTTTATGGCAAAGTGCCAGCACAGCAATTTAGGCAGTAAGTTATTGCTGAGAACACCAACGCAGTTGAAAGGAGTATGGAAAATTCGGACTATTGCAGATTCTCTACAGGGTGCCTGTGTACAGGAAGAATCGTTGGGCCAACATTCTTTGAGCCCTGTATGGTGAGCTCTATTCTGGGGTGATGGCCTGGTTGCCCACAGAGAAGGCTCCGAGTGCCACCTCTGGCACCCGTGCCATAGGTTCACCGCCACTGGTCTAGAACCTGGCTGAGTATGTTCAGCTGCAGGAACAGAGCGCTCCTCCTAGTTTAGGTCAATCAGTGTCGGAACCAAAAGTTAAGTTAACAAATATTTAGTGGAGACAGAAAGCTTTTCTTTTCCTTTATTTTGTTTTAAGACCCCAGTCCTCTGGAAATTATGTCCTGAGAGTCAGCCAGTGTCAGAACCTAAATTTAAGTGGTTCAAAACTCCAGTTCTCTGGTAATGATGTCCTACAGTTGGACCAATTTATTTTTTATTTTTTGCATGAGGATCCTTGGGAATGAGCACTTTCTTCCATTCCTAAGATGTCTTCTGATGTATTTTTCTTTGCTTTGGTGCTCTTGTATGAGGAACCAGACAATGCTGCTAATGCTATAGAGAGATGTCCTCTGCACCTGTCCCTTCTTCTCTATCTCCTTCCACTTCCTACTAAGATCTAAATAGAACCTGTGGCATGCTGAAAAACCCATTCAAGCAAGAACTGCTGTATGTCATGACATGAACATAAAGACTATCACCTAATGAAGTCTCTCTGCTTCTTTTAAAGTAATCCCGGTCATCTGATAAGGCCCTTTTCAAACAAGCCCACCGGTGGAAAAATGCAGTGCCTCTATGTTGGCAAGGTCTTAATTGATTCAGGGGCTGCTGTCAGTTTTGTCAATTCAAATTCATTTTGGCTTTAGATTTTGCAAGGTCTGCCTAATCCAATCCAGATAACTGGTGTTAATGCTGCTCACTTGTGAGGGGGTAGTTTCAATTCTGTACTCTGGAAGTTTTCATGAGAGTTGGTGTTATTCATGTTGAGAAATGTTGCTTGTTTGTTTTGAAAGATCTGTCTGTCGATGTAGTCCTTTGTCTACTCTGGCTTCAAGCTTAACCGTTGTTCTGATCAAAAAAAACATATTTCTGTTCCAGGTGTTCCTGGGAAACATTGCCAGTATTCCAGGTATTTTGCCTATGAGTCTCCTTTTAGTACCTTTGCAGCCTTGTCCATAGCAACTAGGGCCATTTCAAGCTTTTTTGCTGTCTGAAAAGAAAATTGAAATGATGAGCCCACCTATCGTTCAACCTGTTCCCCTGCTATATTTGGCTTACCAAAATTGCAGAGAAATCTATAAAAAACATCTACAACCTAATCTGCAGCATGGCTGTATGCTTGCCCTATCTGTGGCCTGGACAAGCATACATAAGTGTGAAAATAGTCTTAGGGTACCCACTCACGTTGTGTATTACCTGTGGATTTGAAGTGTGACGTATGCATGTAGTAAATCTGTAGTGTAATACAGTAGCAGTGTAGTTTGAGGGAAAATATCTCTCACAGATGCCCCCCGGCCCAGAATTACCTTTCTAAGAGCCTGCGTCCCATCCGCCTAGGCTGGGCGCGTCCCCCTGTCGGCTCTTCAAGACTTAAAGGGTCAGCATCCTCCTTATTGGCGCTGATTAATCCGGCTCAGCCTTTTAATCCGGCACCTCCCTTCCTGCCTCGCCAGATCTTCAGCATCAATTCCTGCGAAAGCCCTCCTGCGTTTTGAGTGTCCTCCGTGTTCCTGTGTTTCCAGTGCTCCTCTGTGTTCCTGTCATCCGGTCCTATCTGCCTGTACCGTGTGCCAGTTCCTGCATTCCTGTTTCATCTACCATTTCATCCATGCCTGTTCCATGTGCCTGCTCCTGCGTTTCTGCCGTGAGTTCCAGATCATCCTCCTAAGCCGTTCTCCTGCTGTTACTCCAGGGTCGGACTGTGTCCTGCATCTCCATAATATCTTGTCTGCCACCGTGGGCCTAGTCGCTCCCGTGGAATGACCTGGTGGCACCCCAGGTGAAGACCAGGTGCCACTTAGACTCCTTTCCTGGGTGTCGGCTACTACCATCTCCCGCGGTCCACAGACTCTGAATCCTGACAGTCGTCTATACGAACTGTCAAAAATCTGTGACAGTAAGATCCGGCCAGGGACCCCGCAAAGGATACACCTCCGGAACGTAGCATTGTATCCTGGCAGTCTCAGCAAATTGCTGCTCAAGGTGAACTACTAGGCAAATTTGCCGCTGCGATTCAACAGCTGCTTGATTCCTAGCAACAAGCTTCTGCATCTACTCCTACTTCCCCTCCACCCGCCCAGCCACGACTCAGCCTTTCTATGCCCTATTCGCCACGAAGCCGAAGTTTATGCTGATTCGCAGGAATGAAGTTGGTTTTTTCCCCTCATGTTTCTGCTAAATGGGCGCGAGAACAAAGTGTTACATGTGGCACTCTGGGAAGGAGAAAGGAACACCCTCAATGACATCTGCAGACCTGTAAGCCAATCAGCGACCGGCAGGCTTATGTGATGTCACACAGCCCTATAAAACCCAGCCATTTTCTATCTCAGCACTTTACACTTCATGTTGTAGCATCCAGCTGCTGCTATTGTACTGTGCGATTCTTGCTGCAATCCCTCGCTGTTCTCTAAGGGGGTTCTATATACCCCAAATAGCAGTTTTATTTAGTGACAAAATCGGATAGGAAGAAATCTGTTTGACTTTCATGCATCTGCAGTAGTGATTGGTGGACCAATCCTTGGTTGTTCTTTAAGGGGGATCTGTATACCCCAAATAGCGGTTCTATTTAGTGACAAGATCGAATAGGAAGAAATCTGTTTGACTTTCATGCATCTGCAGTAGCGATTGGTGGACCAATCCTTGGTTGTTCTTAAAGGGGGGTCTGTATACCCCAAATAGCAGTTCTATTTAGTGACAAAATCGAATAGGAAGAAATCTGTTTGACATTCATGCATCTGCAGTAGTGAGCTGTCAGTTGTGGGGTATCTGTATAACGCACATTGCAATACCTTTTGGGGGCTCTAGTTTACAGCCAGATTTACGTGTCAAATCCACATAGTTTATACAGTGATTTTCGCTGAAATTACACTGTCAGTTGTGGGGTATCTGTATAACGCACATTGCAATACCTTTTGGGGGCTCTAGTTTACAGCCAGATTTACATGTCAAATCCACGTAGTTTATAAACCACTTTGTCAGACGGAAAGGTGGCAGGTGGAGCAGGCAGAGGTGGCAGCACAGTAAGGGGATGTCGCAGCAGGGGTGACTCTGTGAGGCCAGAACTGCCATTGTCATCTAGTGGCAGTGTGTTGATCAACAACCCAAAGGTTGTTGAATGATTGACTAGGTCATCCAATTCCTCAAATATAACATCTGACAACCCCAGCCAAGAGTCCGTAGGTTCCTCTGATACAACAATTAGTTGGCATGGCCCAGGAGCAGGTCAGCGCCCTCACCTGTCCTCAACCAGGCTCTGTGCTGTTCCTTTCCCACAGTCTGAGCTCAGGGCCACTATTCAGCGAGGACGAAGTGTTTGAGGACAGTCAGCAGCTGCTTTGCAGTGAAGAGGTGGGGCAGACTTCCGCTGCTTCCTGCAGTAGGCAGGCTGTGCATACTGACACTAGTGAGGAGAGTAGCAGTGACCAGGAAACGTAAATTGACGATGATGTAGCTGATCGCACTTGGGAGCTGGGTGTAGCAGGGGATTCATCATCATCGGGCGAAGAGAGTGTCAGCTTGCGGAGCAGGCAGCAAGTCGCTACTGTGGCTGTGAGTCAGCAGGGTGGCAACAGTGTGAGGACGGGAGCCAAACGTCCGCGGGTTACAAATCCCGATTCGCAGGCCCAAATAAGCAGTGGCACAGGGGCTCAGTGAGGCAGCGGCGGTAGTAGTCACTCAGTGCAGAGTGTTGGCGGTAAAATTACCACCTCAGCGGTTTGGCACTTTTATGTAAAGACACCAGAGGAGCCGAGCGTGGGTATATGTCGTATCTGCGGGAAGAAAGTGAAGCGGGCCAAAACTTGGCACCACGGCCCTGCGCCAACACATGCAGCGTCACCATCCAATGGCCTGGGAGAAACGGGTGTCAGATGTGGGCCATCCTGCAGGCGCAGGAACAGCAGCAGCACCTAGTGGCACACATGCTGTTTCAGCAAGTCAAGGCTCCAGCACCTCTGCCGAAGGGAGCTGTTTGTTTTTGACATCATCTCCCGGTCCAGATGCTCCTGCTCCTCGCTATGCATAGCGCCAGCAGTCGTTGAGCGAGGCGATTACAAAAAGACAACTCTATGCATCCAGTCATCCTAAGGTGCAGAAGCTGACCATGCTCTTGTCGAAGTTGTTGGTACTGCAGTCTCTCCCTTTCCAATTTGTGGACTCTGCACCCTTCAGAGAACTAATGGCTTGTGCCAAACCGAGGTGGAGAGTTCCAAGCTGCAATTTTTTTTCCAAAAAGGCTGTGCCAGCCCTTCACCAATATGTACAACAGAAGGTGGGCCAGTCCTTGAGCTTATCAGTTTCTTCCAAGTTCCACGGCAGCGCAGATGTGTGGAGCTGTAATTATGGTCAGGGCCAGTATATGTCCTTTACGGCCCACTGGGTGAATGTGCTTCCCGCCCAGCCACACCAACAACTTCCACAAGAGACGGCGCTTTCTCCTCCACGTTGTCAAACTGTTACTCCTGCGCCAGTGTCCGCCTCCTCCTCCTTCTCCACCACCACCTCAGCCTCCACAAGTGCTGCTCCATCATACCACATGTGCAGGGCACAGCGGTGTCACGCAGTTCTACACCTGGTTTGCCTGGGCAAACGAAGTTACGCAGGGGAGGAACTGCTCCGCGTCATGCAAGAAGAAATCAATGTGTGGCTTTCTCCACGACAAATAAAAATCCGAACCATGGTGACAGACAATGGGAGGAAAATGGTGTCCGCGCTGGACAGAGGAGGGATGGTCCATGCGCCCTGCATGGCGCACGTGTTCAATCTGGTAGTCACCAAGTTCATCCTGCAGGATGAATAACGTCATTCCACTGCTTCATGTCCTGGAACTCATGCTGCAAAATCTGTCTGGTCAGGGCACTGAAGAAGTGGAGAGTACATCTCACGGCCACATGAGTCCGGTGGGGGCTGAACTGGAGGAGGAAGACATTGGAGCCCAAGCAGAGGTTGTGGTTTTTCTACTCAGGTGACAGGAGAGAAGGAGCAGGAGCATCCGGAGGAGGTAGAAGACGAAGCAGATGACCCAGAAGCACCGTGGCAGTATACTGTGGATATGGTGACTGGGAGTCCCTCAGAGTCACCTCAGATGGCCCGCAGCATGCTGCTTTGCCTAACTAGTGACAGACGAATAGTTAACATCCAGGATAGATATGACTTTTGGCTCTCCACCCTCTTGGACACTCGCTACCGGTTGCGTGGGTCCGGTTGCATGGCTGCAACTTGCGAAGTTTGCAGTAGAGAAGCTGTCCTGCCCGGCCAGTAGTGTGGCATCAGAGCGGGTGTTCAGTGCGGCGGGGGCCATCGTTACCCCCAGGAGAACCCGCTTGTCCACCCGTAATGTGGAGAGACTGACCTTTGTCAAGATGAATCAGGCTTGGATCGGCCAGGATTTCAACTCACCAATGCCTAATGCATCAGATTAGATCAGCCATGACGCCTCCTCCAAACGTTGAGAAATGAGTCGGGTTCTAACTACCTGCCTCACTATTCTGATGCTGCCACCCGCCTGATGCCACACATCTGCTGCTAGTTGCACCATCTGCCTCCTACAATCTTTACCAGGGACTGGAATTGTCCTCCACCTCCACACTATATCATGGTGCCACTCTGCAGGCTCCTGCTGCTTCTGATGCCACCTTCACACTATATCATTTTGACACTCTGCGGGCTCCTGCTGCTGCTTCTGAAGCCACCTTCAACTATATGATTGAGCCACTCTGCAGGCTCCTGCTGCTGCTGCTTCTGATGCCGCCTTCACACTATATCATTGTGCCACTCTGCGGGCTCCTGCTGCAGCTGCTTCTGATGCCACCAACACACTATATCATTATGCCACTCTGCCGCTCTTGCTGCTTCTGATGCCACCTTCACACTATATCATTGTGCCACTCTGCGGGCTCCTGCTGCTTTTGATACCACCAACACACTATATCATTGTGCCACTCTGCGGGCTCCTGCTGCTTTTGATGCCACCAACACACGATATCATTGTGCCACTCTGTGGGCTCCTCCTGCTGCTGCTGCTACTGATGCCACCTTCACACTATATCATTATGCCACTCTGCAGGCTCCTGCTGCTGCTGCTTTTGATGCCACCAACACACTATATCATTGTGCCACTCTGCTGCTCTTGCTGCTTCTGATGCCACCTTCACACTACATCATTGTGCCACTCTGCGGGCTCCTGCTGCTTCTGATGCCACCAACACACTATATCATTGTGCCACTCTGTGGGCTCCTCCTGTTGCTGCTGCTACTGATGCCACCTTCACACTATATCATTGTGCCACTCTGCGGGCTCCTGCTGCTGCTTTTGATGCCACCAACACACTATATAATTGTGCCACTCTTTGGGCTCCTCCTGCTGCTGCTGCTACTGATGCCACCTTCACACTCTTATCATTGTTCCACTTTGTGGCCTCCTGTTGCGGCTGCTGCTGTTACCACCTCCACACTATATAATTGTACCACTCTGTCGCTTTCCCTGTTACTGCCACCATGTTGCTGCCACCTGTGGAATCCTGCTGCTGATGCCACCTCCACACTAAATCATTGTGCCACTCTGTGACTATCCCTGTTGCGGCCACCATGTTTCTGCCACCTGTGGGCTCCTATATTATACACTATATTATACACTATATTATTTTGCCACTCTGAAAACTCCTGCTGATGCTGCTACTGATGCCACCTCCACACTATATAGTTGAGCCACTCTGCGGGCTCCTGCTTCTGCTGCTGATGCCACCATCACACTATATCATTGTTCCACGCTGTGGCTACCATGTTGCCACCACCTCCACACCTCTGACCCCATGTTGCTGCTGCTGTTGGCGCCACCTTTGCAGTTCCTTTTTGTCAAAGACCTGATATTTTCAGGAAAACTGTAATGTATAATGGATGTGGCGTCTCAAATCTACAAATTAAAATTTACATTGAATTCTTCTAATTCAAATTCATTTCCAACTGCATTGTTCAATGTGGCCTCCTCTGCTGTGGGTTTTGTGGGCTCCTGCTGCTGCTGATGCCACCTCCACACTATAGCATTGTTCCACTCTGTGGCTTTCCCTAATACTGCCACCATTTTGCTGACACCTGTGGGTTCCTGCTGCTGCTTCTTCTGCCACCACCTTCGCACTCTTATCATTGTGCCCCTTTGTGGCCTCCTGTTGCTGCTTCTGATGCCACTTCCACACTATATCATTTTGCCACTCTGTGGCTTTCCATGTTGCTGCCACCATATTGCTGCCACCTGTGGGCTCCTGCTGCCGCCACCTCCACACCCTTCTCATTGTACCACTTTGTTGCCTCTTGTTGTTGCTGCCACCATGTTGCTGCCACCTGTGGACTCCTGTTGATGCCACCTTCACACTATATCATTGTGCCACTCTGTGGCTCTCCATGTTGCTGCCACCTTTGGGCTCCTGCTGCTTCTGCTGCCGCCGCCACCTCCACACTCTTATCATTGTGCCACTTTGTGGCCTACCATGTTTCTGCCACCTCCATAATTTGTCATTGTGCCACTCTGCAGCCTACTCATGCTGCTGCCAACTGATCGCTTTCTCCCTGAAACACCCTGTGATTTCCATAATGCTGTTTTCAACCTCCATCACTCTATGACGTTTCCACTATGTTTGGTTTTCCCCTTCATTTCATCTGTCAGAAGGATGAAAAGCTTCAGGATTGATAGCCAAAAGCAGGAGTGGATACAGAACACAGAGGACATGCAAGTATCCCATTTGCTGCTCATCTCTATTCTGGATCAACTCCTGTTTGTTTTTGGTTTTAGCAATACTGATGGATTATTGACCGATTGAAAGAGGACACTGACGCGTGAAAAGAAGGGCAAATTGATCAGTGACGTCAATGCAAAATTACTGCCGACATCCTCTGCACTCTTTTGGGGGCCTTTCCACATGTATCCGCGTTCAACAGAACAGGTTCTGTCGTAATCTATGGAATCATCTAATGTCAGTGTAAAAAGAGTGCGCTCTTTGATGTTATAGTGGGATCTTGGCCCTCAGCTCGGTCCTTTCGAGCTGGCACAGACGTTACCTTGTCAGGCTGCGTTCCCGCTTCACTTATTTGGGGAAGTTGGCCTACGTAAGTGCACATGGAAGTGAAGAGTGAAGCGATTCTAAGAGCCGCGGCTGTCATGTGCGTGTCATACTAAAACACAGCATTGTTTGAAGACCAAACCACGCTCCCTATGCATATTTAAGCATGGCACAACATTCTACAACACCCTACAGGCTCTCTGCAGCCAGGAAGTGCCTGTTTTTTTAACATGATTCGTTTTGATTCGATTCGGATCAAATTTTTTCAAAAAATTTGGCGAATCGGGACGAAATTAATTTTAACAAATTCCCCCATCTCTAGGTATGATTCCAGGATTCCAGACAACTCAAATCGTAATCCCGATTTAACCCCTTGGGCTCCAGTCAGGCAGTCAGGGGCACCCTTCAGGTTCAGACTGTGTTGGATTGGGTGCAACGTACCACCTTAAAGCACTTACACAGGACATTTCTTTAAAAAATGCTCTGATTGCAAATTGCACA